>NC_142868.1:65061287-65364318 GCF_051225735.1 Oryctolagus cuniculus | reverse complement strand
CAACGAGGTTGCCCACGACAGCAGAAACGTCTCTAACAGGCCAGGCTTCAACACGAAGGCTGGGACTGAAGAGGCTCCACAACTAATCCTGTCTGGGAATGTATCATCGTTAAACACTACTCAGCTTTCTAATCAGATTTTTTTTCCCCAGAATAAATGATTAAAGACAGGACGAACTACATAGTGTAAATTTAAATAGAACATGCAGTTAAACATATATGAATGGAAGAAGTGTCGTGCAGCTGAATTTGGATTCTTCACTGGATCTTTGGGAATGTAACAAAACTAAAATTTAAACAAAAATGGAAGTTTCTCAAAATACAAATGAGGGAGGCATAGGCATATGTTTACTGCTAGTTTTACCTGGATTCCGAAACTCACTTAATGAGCCTATGCCTTTGTGGAAGGACACACTTGGACAGGGTGTATTATTTCCTCACAAATAAACAGGCATTTTCTAAATTTTATTACCAGCATTCCAAGAGTGGCGGGATCCTCAAAGTGTAAAAATGATTTTCCCCACTAGGGGACCAGTGAAGCTACCTATTCAATAGCTTGGTTGGGACCTCTCCTCGAACTGAGTCAACTGCCACTTTCCACAGACTTCAGTCAGAACACTATCTGACCAAGATCAACTAAATATCTACCTGTGTTTGCAATCAAAATAAATTACATCATATCTGAAACTTGATAGAATTCAGTCACCCTTTTAGCCAAGAAATTCAGAGAATACTTCAAAATCAGTATTCACAAAACACAGAGATCAAAAGGAGCTAGCACTGCTTCTTTTCTTACATCAAATATTCGTGGAAAAATCAGTATTTTGGCACATTAAAAAAAGTCAAAGCATCTACAATGCTTTTCAGAGCCTATTTCCACCAACGTGTTTCACCAGCAGCTTCTGGTACAAAATCCTGCCGTGGAGTTGCACCTGAGGAGATACAGGAGCATCTGAGGAATCTAGCTGGTGCCTGTGAGGCTGAGCACCCACCAGCGTGGGCGTCCCCATCGGCGGCTGACTCCCAGGGTCTTTGGCACTCTCGCTTCCTCTCCTACTGCCGCCTTCACTCATCTCCGGAACGTGAGCTCGTGAGCTGGAGTCTGGGGTGCAGCTACTGCCCTCCAGCAACTTAACTGCAGCCTCATCTTCAGCCACAATGTCGGCGGCGGCCACTCTCAGCAGCGTTAGCCTAGGGTGAGACAAATAAAACACACTGTAAGTGGAGCACCCATGCTCACCGAGGAGTGCAACCTGGGCATGCGCACCCACTTTCTGGGAAACAGCGTGAGCCATTTTTTTGACTGGAACGTTTAACTACGGATCTCAAAAAAATAAAATTTTCACTTTACTCTCTAGCAATCTGTGGTAAAACCACCATAGCATGGTACTACAAGTTAAACTTGGGAAACAGGACCTAATTCCCAGATATTAAAATGCAAATATGCTAAAACTCACACACAAAATTTAATCCCAGCAGTAAAATATATTGGCACTCACTGCGTAACAGTGCATTACCAGTTGCTGGTTAATCATGAAAGCAGTCAGACAACAGAAGAGAGTTCCAAGCAGGTCAGAGTGAATGAAGACAGAAGGATTAAAATGTCTGTTCCTGACCATGCCTGCAGACCAGCATGGCGTACGGGGCGTCTGACCACTACACTGACGCCAGACGGCCACACCACCTCACGGTTAACCCGACCCTGGCACCGCTGGGCGGCGTCACAGCCGCTCCGGAGCACAAGCGCAGTCTCAAAGACACGCCAGGCAGGAGTTCCAGCTTGCTTCCAGCTTTCCAAGCTTTGCTGAGCTTCACCTTCTTAGAAGAACATTTTGCCAGTTGACACTTAAGCATCAAAATCTAACGGCAAGTGGCAACACAATGACAAAATGGCAGATTAATTTTTAAATTTCTGGCCGTGCAATGAAAACCAGGGGGAACCAACGACCACTACTCTGAGTTATAAGTTCTTTTATTTACGTATGTGTGAAACAAACCGTATTTTACACACCTGAGGAAAATGCAACACTTCCAGATGCTATAATGAACTCATAATCATGCTACCTGTTCCCCAGGGCTCTGCCTTCTATTCACTAAAAGGACTTCTGGTAAGCACAAGGTCTCTCTGCACCTTTCTACATCACTCCAGCAGGTCTTCCTTTGAATATCCATGAGTACTGTCTATGATGTACCCTGTCACTCTGAGTTTTAAAACCATGTTATGTAGATACATATACACAAAAGCATTCTATATATGTAGGTGCAAATGTGTGCTAACAGTAGTTCAACAAACCTAATAGAAGAAATTAAATATATTTAAAAAAATCAACCTAAGTGGTTTTACATTATACTTAAAAAAACAGAGGTACTCACTAAAATTTTTTTTAGAGAACAGATTGCAACCCAGGAATGACAGCTCCGGACAAAAGCTGTAATAACCCACCCACACCCCCTGTTTCTCTCAAAAGGACACAGTATGGATAAAGAGAAGAAAAGGAAAAAAGTAAAACTGGTAACAAATGAAGGAGTGTTCAGAAGCTGCTTTCTAAATATCTGCTTTGTCTTGCCAAAGCCCAAATGTACTTCTAGAGGTTTAAATAGTCAGCTTTTAATTCACCTATAACTCTACAGTAAAGCCACTATATCTTTCAAAATTAATAGCTTGGATTTAAAAAAAAAAGCTCAGAAAACAGCATGAAAAATTGTGGCTAATGTGCTACATTTGTCCCTTGTCATTACCTTCTTCAACTGTCCGGTGACCAAGCACAGACCTTCCCTCGGCTACAGCTCACTACAGATGCGTTGCTTCCATAAAGGAGTCTCTAGAAATTTCTTATGAGAAACTAAACACATTCTCTTTAAGTTCCCTACAGCAAAAGGAAAGGATGGTTTTACCAGTCGCCATCTGGACCCCCCTGCTCTGGTTCCTCCTCCTCTTCTTGTGCTAATTCTTGTTCTACAGCCAATAGCTCAGCTGATGTTCTTGCAAGCAAGGTTGACACTGCATCCTGGAGAAAGAAAACAAGGGGCAATTAACATCATATACCCCAGACAGGCTGTAAAGACTCTTGAGAGCAGGACTTATACTTCCAGCTGTGAAAGGGAAAGCCTGGATGAGGCTGAACTCTCCTGCTGAGAACAAACATGAAAGCTGAGTACAAGGAAGCAAAAACAAATAAAAACTCCCAACTGTTTTTAAAGCAGTGAAGAGCAACTAAAGCAAGCAGGACGAGAGGGCCAAGATCCCAGGGAGAAGGGGATCACAAGGTGAAGCTACCATCACTGCTACTGGTGTTTGTCAATTCTCTAAGTGAGGCCTGTGGGCTAAGCAGACGGTGGCTGCCTAGAACTGGCCCTGGCAGTGTGAGCAGAAGACTAAAACTGAGCTCTGGACTCCAAAGGGAGTCAGCCCTTGGGGCCAGATACAGTGAACTGTAAAGTTAGCCCAGGATTCTGTGTACTATTCCTGTCAAGGCATTCACCATTTCTAAGCTGGATATGTGCAGACAAACCAAGCAAAAAAACTTTGTCATAGATCTTTCCATCACCCTTCTCCAGGAAAGAATATCACAGAGTGAGACTAACATAGGATAAAAAGTATAACAAAACGTTCTTATCCAATGGCACTATAAATCAACTAGACCTAATATCTCTAGAACATTCTGACTAATAACAGAATACATAACCTTCTTAGGTTCACATGAAACATTCTCTGGGATATACAAAACCACAAAACTAACTTCAATAAATTTAAAGACTGAAGTTACACAAAGCATGCTCTTTGGCTACACTGGAATTAAACTAAAAATCAACTAAATATGAAATGAGAAATTAACAAACATACAGAAATTAATACACTCCTAAATAATCTACCAAAGAAAAAAAAAATCACAAGGAAAATTACAAAATAGTTCGAGAGGAATGAAAATTGAAATACAGCATACCAAAACTTAGAGCTACTGTTAAAGCAGTGCTTAGAGGAAAATTTTTAAACACCTAGATTTAGAAAAAAAGGAGAGGCACCAAGATGGTGGAATAGGGAGGGAGCTCACTGTTTTAGTCCAGGGGAAGATGGTCAGAAAACGTGGAGAGACTGAAGTCTCAGGGAAGTTTAGGGAGAAAATGACGGAGGAAACTGCAAGCAAATTGGAGTGGGAGGATGGGTAGGGTGAGAAGAATCACTACCACTATGTTCTTAAAGTTGCTTTTATGAAATGCATTAAGTTTTTATACCTTAAATAAAAGGTTTCTGGGGGGAAAAAAGAATGCATCAAATTAGTAACCTAACTTTCCACCTTAAGAAAATGTAGAAGGCTGCTGGGCATTTGATCTCTGGTTAGGACACGCGCATCCCATTTCAGGGTGCTTGACTGGATACTTGACTCTAGCTCCTGACTTCAGGTTCCTGCTAATGCAGACTCTGGGAGACAGCAGTGATAACCAAAGTAACTGAGTTCTTGCCACCTGCTTGGGAGACCTAGATTTGAAGATGTGCTGTTGCAGGCATCTTGTTTGAACCAGAGGATGGGAGCTCTCTCCGTCTTTCAAATAAATGAAAAAGGAAAAAAAAAGGTAAAGAGCAAAATAAACTCAGAGCCATCAGAAGGATGGACACAGTAAAGACTAGAATTGAGGGGCCAGCGCTATGGTACAGCAGGTTAAGTGCTGCCTGAAGCGCTGGTATCCCATATGACCGTCGGTTTAAGTCCTGGCTGCTCTATTTCCAATCCAGCTATCTGCTAATATGCCTGGGAAAGCAGCGTAAGATGGCCCAAGTGCCTGGGCTCCTGCACCTATGTGGGAGACCTGGATGATACTTCTGGCTCCTGGCTTTGGTCTGCCCAGCCCTGGCCATTGCAGCCATTTGGAGAGTGAACCAGCAGATGGGAGCCTTCTCTCTTTCTGATTCTGCCTCTCCCTCTCTCCTGTAACTCGCCTTTTAAATAAATAAATATATTTTTTTAAAAGGTACTAGAATGGAATTCATGAAACAGCATACAGAAAGCCATTAGGGAAAACATATGTAACTAAAAATTGGCTCTTTCAAAAGGCCCTTTAACAAATCTTTAGCTGAACTGACCAAGAAAATTTGAAAGAAGGCTTCAATTAATATGATTCAGGGTGAAAGAGGGATATTATTACTAACCCTACAGATATAAAATGGACTATGAAAATTATATACCAACAAATTAGATAAGCAAGATGAAATAGATAAATTCCTAAGAAGACAGAAGTTACTAACTAACTCAAGAAGAAAATTACAAATAGACTTAGAAAAAAAAGAGTTGAATTTGTAAATGAAAACTTCAACCAGTAACAGATGGCATCACTGCTAAGTTTTACTAACTATTTACAGAAAAACTAATATCATTTTTTCCCTCAAAGCCTTCCAAAAGTAAAAAGGAGGAAATGCTTCCTAACTCATTTCATGAGACCAAAATCATTCTGATACTATAATCTGATAAAGAGGATCAGTGTTGTGGTGCAACGGGTTAATGCATCACCTGCAACACTGGCATCCCATATGGGCACCAGTTCGAGTCCCAGCTGCTCTACTTCTGATCCAGCTCCCTGCTAATGTGTCTGAGAAAGCAGAGGAAGATGACCAAAGTGCTTGGGCCCCTGCACCCAAGTATAAGACCCAGGTGAAGCTACTGGTTCCCAGCTTCAGCCTGGCTCAGCCCCAGCTATTGCAGTAATTTGGGGAGTAAACCAGCAAATGAAAGACACCCCCCCCGCCCCCCACCGCTGCAACTCTGCCTTTCAAATAAATAAATCTTTAAAAAACCTGATAAAGACATCACAAGAAATGAAAATGATGAATATAGACACAAAATCCTAATTAGAATACAGCAAATCTAATCCATTAATGTGAAAAGGCCCTACACCATGACCATGTGGGACTTACCCTTGGGATGCAAAATTGGCTTAACACCTGAAAATCAATTAACAAGCCATAATAAGTGAATAAAGGGCAAAAGTCACATGATCATCTCAATAGTTGCAGAAAAAATAATGGGGCAGCGCTGTGGCACAGTGGGTTAAGTCTCTGCCTACGGCGCCAGCTGATCCTCTTCTAATCCAGCTCTCTATGGCCTGGGAAAGCGTGGAAGATGGCCCAAGGACTACACCCACATGGCAGACCCGGAAGAAGCTCCTGGCTCCTGGTTTCAGACTGGTGCAGCTCCGGCCATTGCAGCCATTTGGGGAGTGAACCAGTAGATGGAAGACCTCTCTCTCTGTCTCTCCCTCTCACTGAATGTAACTCTACCTCTCAAATAGATAAATAAACCTTTAAAAAAATTGTCAGACCCAATAGCTTTTGATGATTAAAAAAAAAAACACTCAAGGAACTGAGAAAGGAAGTTTTCTTCAACCTGATAAATGTCATGTATGAAAAACCGACAGCAAGAGTCATACTCAATGATGAATGGTTCCCCTCTAAGATCAAAAACTAGATAAGGATGTCTGATCTTACACCTCTTCCAACATTGTACTGGAAGCCCTAACCAGGGCAAATAAGCAAGAAAAATAGACAAAAAGCATTCAACTAGGAAGGAACAAGATTATCTGCAGAAAGATATGATCATACATACAGAACATCCTCAGGAATCCACTAAAAACTATTAGAATTAATACACAAGTTTATCAAGGTTGCAGGATACAAGAAAAATAAGCAAAACTCAATTAGGCAATGAATAATCAGAAAACGTGATGAAGAAAACAATCCCATTCACAATAGTATCAAAAAGAATAAAATACTTAGAATAAATTTAACAAAGTCAGTCCAAACTTGGATTCTAAAGACAACAAGACATTGTTAAAAGAAATTAAGGAACACTTAAACAGAAATGCATCCAGAATCCATGGGACAAGGAGACTGAAAACTGTTAAGATGAAAATACCCCTGAACAGACCTGGAGTCAATGTTATTCCTTTCAAAATCCTTGCTGCCACTTTTTGCAGAAATTGATGAACTGATACTAAAATTCATACAGAAATACTAGGGACCCTGAACAGGCAAAACAATCTTGAAAGTGAGAAGCAAAATTAGAGGACCGTCACTTCCTTCATTTCAAAATGACTACAGAGCGAGAGTGATCAGCGTGGTACAGTCACAGAGAGGATGGAACACAACTGAGGGTTCATATATGCACGCTCACACTTAGGGCTGACAGGATGCAAGATAATTCAAAGAGGGAAAGAACATTTGTTTCAAGAAGTGGTGCTGGGACAGCTGCACTCAAAGGAACGGAACTGGACGATTTCCTCCCATCTCACATTAACAGCTTAAACGCACCAGGGATCTAAGCCTGAGACTCTTCCGAGGAGACACTGGGCGAATCTCCGTGGCATTAGGTGAGGCAAACTCTTAGACATAAAATCCGCAGCTACATAATGAAGAAAGAATGGATCCCCTGGACTTTTATCAAAGTTAAAAACTTTTGTGCTATAAAAGTTCATAACTAAGTGATGAAAAGATACATAACTCATTACATCAAGAAACACAATTTGCAGTTCTCCAAGCTATTAAGTAGAGTTATCACATGACCCAGCAATTCCACTACTAGGTATACCAGTGTACCTGGGAGAAACCAAAAGGTGTCTATACAAAGGCTTGCATACATGAATGTTCATAGCGCCATTATTTGTAACAGTCAAAACACAGAACAACTTAGATGCTCATCAGCTGATGGATAAACAACATGTGTTACATTCACAACAGAGCACTATTTGAGACTAGAAAGGAATTTAATACTAGTACTGCTGCATTGCGGATTTACCTTGAAAACTGCATGCTAACTGAAAGAAGACCACCACAAGAGGAAAACAGCGAATTATTTC
This sequence comes from Oryctolagus cuniculus, assembly GCF_051225735.1. Lineage (NCBI taxonomy): Eukaryota > Metazoa > Chordata > Mammalia > Lagomorpha > Leporidae > Oryctolagus > Oryctolagus cuniculus. Next base: position 65,356,474 of record NC_142868.1, on the reverse strand, counting down.
ATTTGTATGAAATGTCCAGAATAAGCAAATTGAGACAGAAAGATCATCAGTGGTTGCCTCGGGGGAATCAGGAGTGACCGCTCATGGGTGCAGGGGTGCTCACTGGGATGATGGCAATGCCCTAATTGTCAGATTGCCAAGATGGCACAAAACCCTGTGAGTATACGCCAGTCCTCTAAGCTATGGCTAGAGTGCATGAACTGTCCATTTAAGTGGGTGAATCACTTGATACATGGATTGAATTACAGTAAAGCTAGTTCAAAACCATACGCACAGGGTGATGGTTCTAAATGCAAACCTGGGACTGTGACAGAAGCTCCACAGCTGTGTCTGCTTCCCTTTCACCACCTACTGTGACGTCCACCAGACCTCCCTGCACAGAGCAGGTGGTCAGTACTACACCGCTGCTTCATCTTTCCTCATTGACATTCTAAAACAAACTCGAACTCAGCTACAATACCACGAATGCCAAATCAGTGATGAATGGCCTCACAAAATGTCCCTTTGCAAATCCTTTCAGGCACTAATGCATGACTGCTGGTTGTAACAGACTGTTCAACAGCAAACACTTAGGGATATTGATGTGACAAATGGAAAACTAGGGCCTGGGTATTGTGGTGTTCTAGGTAAAGCCACCATCTGCAATGCCAGCATCTAATATGGGCACTGCTTCATGCCCCGGCTGCTCCACTTCCAATCCAGCTCCCAGCTAAAGTGCCTGGGAAAGCAGTGGAACACAGTCCAAGTGTTTAGGCTCTCGCACCCAAGTGGGAGACCCAGAAGAAACTCCTGGCTCTTGGCTTCTGGCTTTGGCCTGGCCCAGTCCTGGCTGTTGTGGCCATCTGGGGAGTGACGCAGTGGATGGAAGATTTCTCTCTCTCTCTTTCTTTCTCTCTTTCTCTAACTCAGACTTTCAAAATAAATAGATAAATCACTACAAAATGAAAACAAAAATTAAAAAAAAAAGAAAGAAAACTAACACACTAATTAGGCTTAATGATTTAAAATTTGCAAAAATCTAAGAGTGCCAAATTGATAACCTGCCAATGGAATCAAGTATGTGAACACAAGGTATCAAAGTGTGTATTTAAATAAAAAGGTTTGGGGCTGGTGTTGTGGTGGAGTGGGTAGAACCTCTGTCTGCAGTGCCAGCATCCCATATGGGCGCTGATTTGAGACCTGGCGGCTCCACTTCTGATCCAGCTCCCTGCTAATGCACCTAGGAAAGTAGCAGAAAATGGCTCAAGTGCTTGGGCCCCTGACACCCACATGGGAATCCTAGAAGAAACTCCTGGCTTCGGCCTGGCCCAGCACTGGGAAGTGAACCAGCAGATTGAAGCTCTCTCTGTCTTGTCTTCTCTCTTTGTAATTTTGCCTTTCAAATAAATTAAATAAATCTTTAAATAAATAAACGGTTTTCAATGGCCACATAAAAAAGTGAAGCATGATCCTTTTATAAATCTTACTTGAAACAAAGCTGGAAATTGTCTTGCATTTTTATTTTTTGGGCTGAGAAAAGGGTAAAGCTATGAAAGGAAAAGAAGGAAAGCCAGAAAAAATGAATAAAAAAATCATGAGTCTCAGAGAAGTCTGTGCTTCCCATCGCTCTATTAAATCTTAATGACTGTTCTCTCATTCTGACTCACCAGATCTATAGAGTCTCCCAATGGCTGGTTTGGTTGAAATACGGAATCCTCTTTTTCTTCTTCATTCTGTCTACAAGGCATTTGCTTGGAAGGAAGCAAGTTGTACCACAGAGTGAAGATCTCGTTGGAAAAAGGCAAATCTGCCAGGCTGATCTGAGTTCCAGCCTATGTGAAATGAAAAGAAAAAGAAAGAAGAGAGAAATGAAAATGTTTAAATTAGTCTTTGTTCTTTATGACACAATCAAGATTATCAGGTGAGCTCACTTTAGGGGAAACAAATCCCCATACAGTACTTATGATATAAAAGCACTGGTGGGGTTTTTTAAAGCTCAGTGCTGTCTTGTGTTTTCTAGTAGGACTAAATAAGAAATCACCCCCAAATTAAAGTCAATCCCGGCATCACTGTGAGATACCATTTCATCAACAGCTAATAACTAAGCGTAAAGCTTTTTTTTTTTTGCAAATGTGTAAATATTTTAAGAATTGAAAAACAAAATAAATGATAATCCTAAACATAATACTTCTTGTAATAAACCATAGAAGTGACTTAATATTCACAAACAGTCCATTATCCACTGAAAATTTTTAAAACAAATTCAAATGCCATACTGGTTCTTGAATAAGAATCATATAGGGAAGTTTCTCTTTGGACAGGAAGGTTACAGAAGAGTCCAAAAAAGGAGCGGCTAAAGGCTTTCATGTTCTAGCACACCACACACAGCCGGAAGCTAACTGAAACTATCTGACTGGTTGTGAAGAGATCCCGATGAGCACGTTTAGGAACTTTACTGAAGGCTCTGATGTGGCACAGGTAGAAAGTCTGCTCTCTAGCTTGTCATTTTCTTTATTGGTGGACATTATCAAACTGTTTTTTTTTCCCCAAGAAGAAACCTATCACTCTTCAACTTTTGTTCATCAGGAAATAGGCGTGGGTCTGTGCTTCCCACTGGACTGCAGAGGAGCCCTCAGCTGGAGACGCTCACACGGTACCCCTCCCGATGCCTGGGCCTCAGCACCAGGCAGCTCTCCTGGCACGTGGTTTTCTGGTTATTAGGAACAATGGTGGCTCAGAGTCATAATTAGCTAAGCGGGGAGTCTTCCGTTGTGGCATCTGAATATTACATTGCTCTAAATACCGTCTTCCTGGAGGTGCTGATACTGTGGTGAGGAGAATGAGTGGAGTAAGCGAACTGTATACTCAGTGTATTGCTTAATTTAAGTCTGTAACAGTGAATTGTGTGCCGGGAAGTCTTCACAATCTGTGGCTCAAGTGGCTGCGTGCCCCTGGGTACGTTCTCTAAGCAGCTCTTGATCTGAACAAGGGGGAATCACACCTTTCCTAGTGACTTTCGTAAGGCTGTCTCGAAGTGAGACACGCAGTGCTCAGCACGGGGCTTGGCGCTGGGAGAAGCAAACGTGCTGCACACGGAACTGTCACAACAGAGGCAACAGTTCTTCTGTTGTCACAGGGTTAAACACAAAGTAGAATTCATAGAGTCAGCCGGCGCCACGGCTCACTAGGCTAATCCTCCGCCTTGTGGTGCCGGCACACTGGGTTCTAGTCCCGGTCGGGGCGCCGGATTCTGTCCTGGTTGCCCCTCTTCCAGGCCAGCTCTCTGCTGTGGCCAGGGAGTGCAGTGGAGGATGGCCCAAGTGCTTGGGCCCTGCACCCCATGGGAGACCAGGATAAGTACCTGGCTCCTGCCATCGGATCAGCGCAGTGCGCCGGCCGCAGCGGCCATTGGAGGGTGAACCAACGGCAAAGGAAGACTTTTCTCTCTGTCTCTCTCTCACTGTCCACTCTGCCTGTCCAAAAAAAAAAAAAAAAAAAGAATTCATAGAGTCACAATTCATAAGCACATTTTTTTTTTTTTGACAGGCAGAGTGGACAGTGAGAGAGAGACAGAGAGAAAGGTCTTCCTTTGCCGTTGGTTCACCCTCCAATGGCCGCCGTGGCTGGCGCGCTGCAGCCGGCACACCGCACTGATGCGAAGGCAGGAGCCAGGTGCTTCTCCTGGTCTCCCATGGGGTGCAGGACTCAAGCACTTGGGCCATTCTCCACTGCACTCCCTGGCCACAGCAGAGAGCTGGCCTGGAAGAGGGGCAACCAGGAAAGAATCCGGTGCCCCGACCGGGACTAGAACCCGGTGTACCGGTGCCGCTAGGTGGAGGATTAGCCTGTTGAGCCGCAGCGCCGGCCCATAAGCACATTTTAAAAATCTGGAATAAGAGAATGAATGATGGAAATCAATACTCCAGGGCAAAAAAGAACCCACACAAACCAAATAGCCACTGGCTGTGCCTCAAGGCATCAGGCAGGTAGACGGCAGCTTCAGGGCTGGCCACAGAGCAATAGGACCGCGAGGTCACCTACCAGGCACTCCTCCCTCCGGTGCTTCTTCGCAGAGCACAGATCTACTCGCAGCGTCTTCTGCTGTAAGGCTGCTTGGGAGATGGCCACTCGGAACACATCGCTGAACAAAACGGATTCTGTGGGCGGATGGACTTTTGTCCGAAAGAGACAGCTGACGTCAGCTGAGGAGGGAAGCACAGCGACCCTGAAATATCTGCGAAGAGCAAGGATAAAATGGGTTTCATAGCTCCTTCAACTGCTCTGGGTTCATGGCTGCTGCTTGGTATCTGCAAAGGAGAGACGTGAGGCACTGGCGAGTTCCCTGTCCAGCTACAGCACTGCTGCCGGGGCGGTCACTGCTCGGCTGCCGACATGCTCTTTTTAACCACCCGTGCCAACTGCGCGCTGAGCGTGCCACGGCCCAGCCTGCCACGCACGAGACTGCAGCAAAGGCACGTGATTGGGAAGTGAAGAGGAGGAAAGTCCGCAGGGCAAATTTCACATCCCACCTGCGCCGTGCACAGTCAACTCCAAAATAAGTTATTCTGAGCTCAGGAGGGCAGGAACACACGTAGGGACCGGAGACTTTATCCCATATCCTCATAACTCATATCCTGAGCATGAGACAAGAGATGCTGGTGCCCACTTCCCAGAAATGGGATACATTATGCTACTAGAGAAGAAGAAAGGCTGAGTAGCATATTGTTGAGAACATTTAAAACAGATGGAACAACAGCTCGAAACATCACCGTCCAGCACCTCTGGAGTCTCAGATGTGACAGGCTGTGTTCAGAGTCTATGCTTCACATCATTCAACGGAAGGCCCACGGTTCCCGCGAACTGCATGAAGCCTTTTCCTTGTAATCCCAGAAAGACAACGCCCACCAAACCTACTCCTAATCCCGTTTCCCGGCTTCTCTAACTCCATTCTGAAAACACGCTTTTCTCCAAGTAACTTCACACTCAAAGGCAGAACGAGGAACGCTGTACTACTTTGTACTTTATATCAACATTAATTCTGGAGACTGGGTATCAGAGATCTAGTGAGCCTGGATTCCAGAGCCCGCCCGAGGCACAGCGGACTCTCCTTCGGTCTGGGGAGTCAGCAGAGGAAACTCGTTTACTCTGCCTTCACGGAACAGCAGCAGAGGAGAGACCTGTCAGAGTTAGCACGGAGCTTTCAGTCTTACTTCGCACCAGTGGCCTAGCCACTTCAGAAAGATCTTACACTGGTTAACAGCTAAAGGCACAAAGGAGAGAAGGAGGGGGTGCTTTCCTCTTATCCTGCTGGGGGTGGCAGGTGCAAACTGGAGTCAGACAAGCCAGAAGTCACTCATGGAAACACTGTGAAGCACAAACTCTGCTACAATGAACAACAAAAAAACTCAGGGGTGGGCATTATGGCACAGTGGATGAAGCCACCACTTGCGACACCTGCATTCCATTTCAGAGTTTAGTTCGAGTCCAGCTACTCTGTTCCAACACAGTTCCCTGCTAGTGTCCTGGGGAGGCAGTGGATGAGGATCCCAGTAGTTGTGTCCCTGCCACCCACATGGGGAGATGCAGATGGAGGCCTGGCTCCTGGCTTCCGCCTGGCTCAGGCCTGCCTGTAAATGGAAGATTTCTCTCTCTCTGCCTTTCAAATAAATAAATTAATCTTAAAAACACAGTCTTGAGGTGGTGGGGGAAAATAACTACTTGAAGGTATTTATATCAGTCATTTTTAGCAGTGTCTCTATTTAGTTTATGTATGGGTTTCTGAAAGTATTGCTATGTAGCCCAAGACGAGCTGAGAAGAACAGCATTCCATATGCGTCAGCTGGGCTGATGACTACTGGCCCTGAACTACCCAGGGCGTCCTCCCACCTGCACAGGACTCTGTCACTTCCTGTGAGGTAAGGATGCCTGTCATTGCCTTGGGTAAGGTTCAGCGTTCGGGTAGGTGCACCCCTGCACCCCTTGTTAAAGAAAGTGCATGTTTTGGGGGCATTCTGCAGTTCTTCCTCAGCTTTTGAGCGGCTCTCACAGTTCACAGATTCAATGTCTGGTAAACCTAACTCCTCTTTCAACCTGTCTTATTAAAAGGCCACCAATGGCAAGCACCATTTCCATAGCGTATTTACTGGCAGGGAAAAATCACAAACATATTACCTAGCCACCTTGCCTGAATACTTCCAACTGGTATTTGTGTGTCAGCCTGGGCAGCAGACTCCCACACTCTGCCTGCTCTTTTTAGTGGTCTCACTAGTAATCCCACGCCTTGATCTCAGGAAGACTTCCGAGTCTGTGCCATTCCGCTCTAGCTCTGATGACCATCAACACACAGACAGCCACTCTCTCTTTTTCCGCTGCCTGCTCCATCATCTTGATCTAGCTCTCTTGTTTGTTTATTTTGATCCAGTTTCTTTTTTCTGATGAATATGAGATGTGAACAGACACTTGGAGAGAAAACATGCAGAACTCTCCTATATAGTTCTTTTTCATTGAGGAATATACTCTGCCGTAAGGAAAAATATCCACCTGGCCGAATACAGAGTCTTGGGGATCACCCCTCAACAGCTTAGTTCCAATTCCTTGTAATGTCACACTCAAAATATGATCAAGATCCACATCCTGACTCAGGAAGTCTAAATGCAGAGTAGACATACATGAGGATATTTCAAAAAGTTCATGGAAAAAGGAATTAAAAGATTAATTTATTTTGGAATCCAAGCAAGGTTTTTTCGGTCTGCATTTCCATGTGTGCTTTGAAGACCTCCTTTGCACGCAGCCCATTCATATCCATGAGTCCTTAGAAGAGTCCCCGGAACTCTGGCTCCAGAAGTGTGAACGGAGGTCAGCTCTCAGACAGTGCCGAAGCAACGGCCTGTGCAGCACTGGGCCGCCACTTGGCTGGGCTTCCTGGATTGATGAAGTGAAGGAACTACGAAATCACTGCTCACAGGGAAGCCAATGCTTGAGGAGAAAAACATACTCTTACATGCAGTATGTAAAATGTTCGACTGGTGACGTGGTACCGACAAGTAAGATTTTTTTTTTTTTTTTTTTTTTTAACAGGCAGAGTGGACAGTGAGAGAGAGAGACAGAGAGAAAGGTCTTCCTTTTGCCGTTGGTTCACCCTCCAATGGCCGCTGCGGCCGGCGCACCACGCTGATCCGATGGCAGGAGCCAGGAGCCAGGTGCTTTTCCTGGTCTCCCATGGGGTGCAGGGCCCAAGCACCTGGGCCATCCTCCACTGCACTCCCTGGCCACAGCAGAGAGCTGGCCTGGAAGAGGAGCAACCGGGACAGAATCCGGCGCCCCGACCGGGACTAGAACCCGGTGTGCCGGCGCCGCTAGGCGGAGGATTAGCCTAGTGAGCCGCGGCGCCGGCCCCGACAAGTAAGATTTGATCACCATCTTTTCATGTGAAAGATCAGAAAATTCCTCTAAGCCAATTGTAGGAAATACTATGCAATAACAAAAACCGTAATAACTATAATGTAATAACAAACAACTTCATTGTATTTCCAATAATCAGGCCCAACACAGCATAATTCAGAATTTCTGATTGAAAACGGGGATACAAAGTCTTGACACCTAGCTTAATAATGAGTGAACTGAGAAAGACCAAAACCTAGTATGTCTGTGTCATGTTTTGCTTCTCATCTTTATCTACTGTTGATTTATTAGGTCATCCCCCATCCTCATTTTGACAAACTGCTTAAGGACAACGAACATATCTTACAAGAAAAATTATAATTTCTTTTATTTGCTCTTCACTGACTTCAGAAGCATTAAGTTCTTTGAGTTGTTCTCCACTGATTTTACTTACATTTTTGAAGTATGAGGTATCAAGAAGGCATGAAGATTTCGAAGTTGTGCTATAATCACCATGAAACTCGAGTTTTTTGCATCGTATCTGTTAGAAGATGAAGGAAGTAAGCAATCTCCACAGATCACCTGTCACTGCACAGACTCCCGCGCTCGCCCTTCCCCACCTACCCATGCCCTACCTGAGTCCGATCTGCACCTGGGCAGTCTCCACGACGGCAGCATCCTCTCCACTGCACGCAGCGTCTTCGAGTTCACCAGGCCTGGGAGAGAACAGGCAATCAATGGGGAAACTGCCTATTATGAATTACTGTTCACTACTCAATGATTTTTAAAAAAAAATTATTAATTTTGATTTGAAAGGCAGAGTTACAAGAGAAAGGGGGTGAGGAGAGAAAGAGGGAGAGGGGGTAGGGGAGGGGGAGGGAGAGGGAGAGGGAGAGGGAGAGGGGGTAGGGGAGGGAGAGGGAGAGGGGGTAGGGGAGGGAGAGGGAGAGGGGAAGGGAAAGAGGAACTGATCTTCCGTCAACTGGTTCACTCCCTGATTAGCCATAATAGTCAGGTTTAGGCCAGGCAGAAGCCAAGAGCATGGAACTCCCTCATGGGTGAGGACTTGGGGTCCCAAGGACTTGGGCCATCTTCTGTTGCTTTTTCAGGTGCATTAACAGTGAGCTGGTTTGGAAGCGGAGCAGCCAGGACCTGAACCGGCACCAACATGGGACGCCAGCATCATAGGAGGTGGCTCTACCTGCTGATTTTGAATACAAACTGGAATCCACAGCACTCCTGCGCCATCTCTGGAGCTGATGCCAGGGAAAGTTGCCTGTTTCAGAGGCTATCTTTATCTTTACAAAACGAGACTGCCTCTGGGCTTCAGGGAGGGATCTTCCAGTGCGTGACTCATACGGCCTCGCTATGGCACTCCGGCACACTGCCACGTACAGTCTGGGTTTTCAGAAATACACACCAGAAGCTCCGTGCACCAAACAAGCACCGGCAATTCGCCCCAGTGTCCCCACCGAAATCAAGTGTACTTCTGAGGGTGGATTCACGGTAGCAGGACATTGGCAGCATAACACACACACGCACACGTGTGGACACATGCACGCACACACAAAGCTACGAGCAGTATGGTACAGACAGAAGCAGCCCTGCCGAATCCTTACTGTTTCATGAAAGCCTCATAGACGCCACTGTCCCCAGCCACAGACTCGTCCGATACAGCAGCCGACACACAAGCAGTTTTCTCCCCAAGCAAGTGGATGCCTCTTCTTTTTGGTAGTGATTTTTCCACGTCTGAGGGAGGGAGAGTGACAGCACTAGTTAGAGCTCCTCCGAGGAAAAGTGAAGTGGGCAGTACACATGGCTTGATCATGAGCTATCCAAAATAAAGCGTCCTCTGAGAGCCCAGGACACGACTGTTCAACTCAGCAACTGTAGATGACCAGGAAGCCACGACCCCCAAGCTCCCTAGGACAACGGTTCTTTCAGTCATTGTTTAGGAAACAGCACTGCTTGGTTTCTTCTCGTCCTGGAACACTCTGAGGGAAGGGGATGGACTGCCCGGGTTCTCGCTGGTTCCTAGTCCTCCTGCCCAGCAGTCATTACGGTTACACATCCTTGGGGTAGGAAACTATCTGCCTCCCCCAGCTGTCTGAGTATGCTACGACAGAGAGCTTCTAGCTCACTCAATGGGAGGGCAGGTTTCCGCCTCATTTGCTCTTGCCTCCTCTCCACATGCCATATTCCACATCTCCCGGGCCACTTTTCTAACAGAAATTACAGAGAAAATGTCTTTGACTTACAGGAATTTCTCACTAGCTAATACCATTAAAAATAAAAAAACACTTTTTGTGTTACTGAATCTTTAGCACCAACTCGCACTTAACTTTCATCTCCCGCTCATATTCATACAGGAGCATCCTGCCGTGAGCAAGGCGCTCTCACTGACAGCTGTGCTCTGCGCGTAACAAGCTGCAGGCCTGCAGAGCACTTTCATCCTCTCCTGGCCAGGGCCCTGGAGCCCAGCCCAGGGGGGACGTGCGTTCCGGCCCCCTCCTGAGCCGTGACTTTACATCTTGTTAAGATGTTTAAGTTTTAAGGCTTCAGATTACAGGATTGATTGCCGCATTTCCCCTTTTATTTCTGGCAGTAGGAATGCTTTTTCCTTGATGATGAAGTGCCTTCTCTGCGCCCACCCCCTCTCCGTGAGGGTGAAGGTGATGACATGATTTATTGATTACCCCCAGGAATAACCACAGCAGCCTGAAATTGACTTTGACAATGACAGAGACTGACTCGTAGTTATTCCAACTTGGTTTCTGCCATCCAGCAGGCACTGATGCTGGAGAGCAGGATTTACACAAAAGGGGCTCAACTTCACCTGGGAAAGACTCCAGAGCACTCAGAGAGATGAACTGAGGCTCTGACAGGCAGCCCCTCACCCCCTGGGGAGGGGCAGATGTCCCCCGGACAGATCAAGGACTGGCGACCCAAAGAGAATGGCGACCCGAAGAGAACGCATCTTTTGATGAGAACTGCGTTTTCAGTTATTTTCAGACCTGAAGCTAGCACTATCTGCAAACAGAGCTCTTGGCCTTACCTTCCCACAGGCTGACTTTTTAACAGTGCTTTGGGTAATATGATGTGCAGTAAAAAAGCTAACATCGCCTTAGTCAAGGCTTGTCTCCAGCCACACAGACTCATCAGAGACCCAAGAGCCGGGGGCAGGAAGGGGCCTCGGGATCCTGGGGGAGAAGGGCTGTGGCAGACCGCCGGCAGGCTTTCTGCTGACCCGCCCTCCCTCTCCCGCCCCCCTAAATGCACTGGTCACTAGGGGCTACTCAGGATACATGCAGACTGAAAGTAACTTGAAATGCTCAAGAAACGTAGGACTCTTCAAATCCAAAGCACAGAAGAATGCTGCAAACCACACTCCGCCTGCTTCCGTTCTGCTCTTCCTTCCATAACCCCCGCCGTCTGAGGCGGGGACTCACGGTCCCGTCACACGGTGCATGACTCATGACTGGGCCCGGCCTGATCAGAGACTTCGTGTGTTTCATGGTGTCAAACCTCCTAGCATTCACTGCCAGACAGACTGGCTAAGGTGCCCACCAGGGCACAGCCGAGAGGGCATGTGGCTATTCCCTCCGGCAGAGGGGAGCCCCCAGTGTCCACACCACCCCCTGCTTCAATTCCTTCACCAGCATGTTGCTGGCAGCTCTGACACATCCCCAGGAGGGGGCACACAAACCCCACAGCTGTTTCATATGCCCCACCAGCTGAGTACAGTGTGAAACCAAGGAACAGGCTAGGTCTGGTCTGTCTATTGCTTTAAACATCTGAATCCACCAATCACTTAATTCCTAGGACCGTATGTACATACAAACAAAAAGATTTCCCCCTCCTAAGGCGGGCTGTCCCTTTCTGTGCGATGGGACACAAGGCAGCACCAGCAGCTCTGCACAAGACTTTTTACCTATATTTCTGGCCTCAAGCTAGCCCTGGAAGAGCTCATCCACCTCGGACCAGAAGAGTGATCATTTGCCAACAAGGCACCCTCTAGTGCTCTTCACAAGCATATCTAATATAGTAAATGTTTTCACTTTGCAAACGAAAACATTTAGAGAGAGAGAGAGAGAAGAAAGAAATTCTTCCTGTTCTGAGTACCAATGCAGAACTCATCTGTCCCGCTTCCTCGGGCTGCAAGTACCGAGGTGGCCAGAAGAGGGCAGGGTAACACCATGCACTGCATCCTGTTTTGCCACTTGAACTTGAAGCAAAAAGAGTCTGGCATGGAACAAAAAATTGTATTTATATAGAATTCCCTGAGCAGTCTAAACACTGAACCTTGGTACTAATTAGCTGGTATGCTAATTGCCTTGGTTTTAATCTGTGTTAGGCCAAATTTTAAAAGCCAGCCTGCTTCTTTGCCTGGCTATTTCAGAACCACAATCTATTTGGAAGCATCAAGTGTGCTCATAAAATACATTCCCTGTCAGCTACCACACACACAGTGTCTCTGGAAAAAGCACAGGGACTTAATGATTCAACTGGTTAAGAACAGAAGGTAACTTTTACTTTCTCAAGAAAAAAAAATGCCTGTGCATATGAGAAAGCACACCTTAAATGGAGCTGACACACAGACGTCAAGGAAACAGGGCGACTGTCTGTTGGTTTACATGGGAAGAGTAAGCCTCCATTGTCTCCTTCCAAGCCGAGGTCCGCACTCACCTGCAACTCCTTCACACAGAGGCTCCCTGGGGCACTCACTGAGGTCTGGGTCCTCCGAGGCCGGCTGGGGCGTTCCTCCAGAATCAGCGTCCAGCAGCACCTGATTTTCCCTGAGGCCGATGTCCGCAAAGCGGCTGCTCAGCTCACAGTCGTCGAAGTCGGCCGTGAACTGACGCAGCGTGGCCTCGTGAGAGGACATGGGGAACGCACCCTCCAAGACCAACGGTGAGCCAGGAGGGGACAAGGAGGACAGGGAGGACCGCGAGGACAGGGACGTCACAGACTTGGGGGCCTCGGTCAGTGGGGGGGTGTGGCCAGCAGCTGTGGCTGCCACCCCGCACAGTCCACGCTGGCCAGGAGACTTGGCCACCTCGTTCTCATGGATGGTGGTGATGGGTCCAGAAGGAATGTACCCGCCTTTCTCTTGCAGAAGGAAGTCCAGTTTATACTGATAGTCCACGTCCATCTGGTCCCCCTGACTGCTGTAATAGAGCTCACTGGAGCTGAGGGAGTTGAGCGACCCTCTGCTGGAGGTGTTCAGAGAGCCACGGCTGGACGCCAGGGAGCCCAGGCTGCTCCCGGACGACATGGACAGGGTGCTGGCGGACAGGCTGGAGGAAGAGGAGCACGCACTGTGAAATCTGGTCCAGTCCGGAAAATCCCATCACAACCTCTGCAAGCTCCCCCAGGACGTAGGCCCCAAGAGAAGGAACCCGATGACACCAAGGGAGGGCGTTAATGGACCGGACCGGGGCAGGGCGTTAGCTACAACAGCCTATCTTTTCTTGTGTGTTCACTAAACCCCTGCAACCCTATTCTTCAAACACTTTGCTTTTTAATGTATTTATTTGAAAGTCAGAGTTACCTAGAAGGAGAGACAGAGGGAGGGGTCTTCCATCTGCTAGATCACTCTCCAGATGGCCACAACAGTCAAGGCTGGGTCTGGCTGGAGCCAGAAGCCAGGAGTTTCATCCAGGTTTCCCATGTGGGCAATGGGGCCCAACAGTGGGTCATCTTTTAGCAGGGGGTTGGATCAGAAGTGGAGAAGCCGGGACTTGAACCGGCACCCATATGGGATGTCAGCTTTGCAGGCAGTGGCTTTACCTGCTACACCACAATGCTGGCCCCCTCAGATACTCCTTAAAAAGTAGCAATTCTATTCTTACTAAAAATTACCCTTCTGCACACTTTTTAAAAAAATGTAAAATACATATTTGAAAGTCTTCATACATGAATATCTAGAAGCAATTTTTAATTTAAATATGTTAAAAGGGAAAAAAACCAGAAACAAAAAGGATGAAACGTTATTATAGTTACTTCACTTAAACCAACTTTTTGTTTTTAGATTAAAAAAAGGGTAAGCTTGGGGCTGGCACAGGTAAAGCTGCCACCTGCATCCCACACTGGCGCTGGTTTGAGTCCCAGCTGCTCCACTTCCAATCCAGCTCTCTGCTAATGCGCCTGGGAAAGCTCCTGGCTTCAGATCAGCACAGCTCCAGCCACTGCAGTCATCTGGGGAGTGAACCAATGGATGGAAGACATCTTTCTCTTTCTCTTTCTGCCTCTCTCTCTCTGCCTCTCTGTAAATCTGCCTTTCAAATAAATAAATAAATCTTTTTTTTTTAAAGGGTAAACATATAAAAACAAAGAGATTACACAAAAGCTTCCAGGGCTCCTTCATGCCTTTCCTCTTCTTTGTGCATAAATTCAAGGGGTGAATATTTTTCTAACCAATAGAAGAAAATCTATGGCTAAATATTTTAAGGCAAATTTCCCCCACACTATTTATTTTAAAGACGGGGAAATGGGAGAAATGTGTTACTTTCCTAAGGATGGCCCAACAGCTAAAACATAACTTTGTCCTGCAACATGTTCCAAATTCATTACCAACATGACCATGGGGAGTTCACAAGAAGACAATCTACATGGCTTGAAATTTGGTAACTCAAATATTAATTGTGCTGGAGGTACTACCTTATTTACTTTTAAATAGCTGAAAATGAAATGCAAAGAAATCAGCAGTGACCTGCAACATGCCTGAGCATAGCTGGAGAACAGTCCCCCCACCCAGAACCTGCCTAGCTCACCTTTTAAGCTGCGAATGCAGGTAACTAGTTAATTTAGTAGTTTCTTCAAGTTTCTGTAGCAGCTCTTTCCTTCGCTCTTCCAATTTCAATCTAGGAAAAAATACAGACATTATTTTCAGATGATTACAATAAAACAAAAAAACTAAAAGATTCTTATCGCGGTCTCTCTCTCACACACTCACACATACACACACAGCATCACCTATCAATGAACGTGACAGCTAGAACAGGACCACCAGCAAGGCACACACAGCTGAGCTAAAGTGAAGAGGAGATTCCTGCCCAACCTCTGGAGTCACTGAGAATTTCAAAATGTCAGGAGTCTGAAATTTTCTTAAATAGGTAAGTAAAATGGTCCTAGGAGTTAGGGAAGAATAGTGTCAAAGAAAAGGGTGACCAAGGAGGCAGGTACCAATGCCAGAGCACTTGGTAAAGTGATAAGTATACATACACAACTGATCAAAAAGATAGGGTATGTGTCGACGAGATTTCACAAATAAGACCAGTGTAAGCAAATAATGAAGGACAGAATTAAAAGGGAGAGAATGATCCTGTGGGGGACACAGGACACACAGCAGACTCATAGAATGGCAGCACTCCTGCCTCAGAATCAACCCTTGGGACATTTGGATCTGGCTAAAAAGTCCATGAGAGTCTCACAAGCATGGAAAGCCATGACACGGTGGCAAAAAAAACAATCTAAATGAAAGATCCTGGTGAACAAGACCCCAGCAGAAGGAACAGGCCATCAAGGAGAGAGGCGCCTTTCTCTGAAGGGAGGAAGGAACCTTCACTGTGATACGGCCTTGACTAAACAAGTTCAGAGTCAGTGAACTCAAGGGGCTTCCATAGCCTAGACAGCTCATAGCAAGAGGCTCGGGTAATTGCTGACGTCATAAATAAGAATGCCAACTGTTAAATCAACAATGGGAGTCACTGGGTACATGCTCCCCACGTAGGATCTCTGTCCTTAATGTGTTTTACTATGAAGCTTAAAACAACACTACTAGTCGAACAATACCCTATACCTTGTGTGGTTGTGTGAGTACAGCCTGTTGAAATCCTTGCTTAGTATATACTAAGTTGATCTTCAGTATATGAAGGTAATTGAAAATGAAACTCGATGAAGGGTGGGATGGGAGAGGGAGTGGGAGAGGGGAGGGCCATGGGAGGGAGGGAGGTTGGGGGGGAAGCCACAACAATACAAAAGTTGCACTTTTAATACTTTACACTTTTAGTATTTTTTATGTTCTACTTAAAACTATTGGTTGAACTCTGTAATTGATACACAATTACTCTTAGGTGTTTAATTAATGCTATAACTAGTACTCAAACTGTGTTTCTGTGTGGGTGCAAACTGTTGAAATCTTTACTTAATATATGCTAAACTGATCTTCTGTATATAAAGATAATTGAAAATTAATCTTGATGTGAATAGAAGGGAAGAGGGAGTGGGAGAGGGGAGTGTTGTGGGTGGGAGGGAAGTTATGGGGGGGAAGCTATTGTAATCCATAAGCTGTGCTTTGGAAATTTATTTTCATTAAATAAAATAAAATAAAAATTAAAACAAAAACAAAAAAAAAAGGGTGATGATAAGAAAAAAAAACTAAATAAAGACTACAGAATTCTTACACAGGTCTGTGACTTGCTTTCATGTGATTAAAGTGTTTAAAAATTATTTTTTAAAAATGTATTTATTGACAGGCAGGCTAGTTCCCTCTCTAAATGCCTACAAGGGCCAGGACTGGGTTGGGGCTGAAGATGGGAGACAGGAACTCAATCCAGAAACCTGGGTTGAGTTGTCACTGCTGCCTCCCAGGGTCTGCACTGACAGTGAGCTGAGCTGGGTATCACATGGAGGTCCTCTAAGGTGGCATGTGGGTCTCTGAACCAGTAGGCTAAACATCTGCCCCTTATCGAAATATTTGGCAATAGTAATAAAAACTTGAAAAAGGTCATCTTGGTATGGAATTTAACTAGGATTGTTGCAAAATAAGTTAGTGGTGAACACTTCAATCCTAATTAGATGAGCATTTTAGTGATAAAGGAAATCAGTCCACAATGACCTGGTGGGCCCCTCTGTGCCTGTCTGGAGCAAGATGTCAAAACCTAGAGGTTGGCCAGTGCCGTGGCTCACTAGGCTAATCCTCTGCCTTGCGGCGCCGGCACACCAGGTTCTAGTCCCGGTCAGGGCGCCGGATTCTGTCCCGGTTGCCCCTCTTCCAGGCCAGCTCTCTGCTATGGCCCGGGAGTGCAGTGGAGGATGACCCAAGTACTTGGGCCCTGCACCCCATGGGAGACCAGGAGAAGTACCTGGCTCCTGCCATCGGATCAGCGCGGTGTGCCGGCCGCAGCGCACCGGCCGCAGCGCACCGGCTGCAGCGCACCGGCTGCAGCGGCCATTGGAGGGTGAACCAACAGCAAAAAGGAAGACCTTTCTCTCTGTCTCTCTCTCACTGTCCACTCTGCCTGTCAAAAAACAAACAAACAAACAAACAAACAAACTAGAGGTGACTTCCTTTCCTGACTACAGCACACCTAATAACCTGCACCAAGTTAGCACTGACATCTCACTAACATTCAACCACTTGAGTTTTTTCTTTTTTAAAATTAGAACATTACGGAGCTGCACACTTGAGTAGGAAGTCATTTTCAAACATGTCAAGCAGCCCTGGGGTTGATGCAGCCAAAGGCCTGCATGAATGCCGTCTGTGTCCCCTGAGTGTCTTCAGACATCATCAAAATAAAGCAGCTCAGAGCAGACGAGGCACTGGCAGGAAGGGATTGGGAAAAGGCGCACCTGGGCGTCCAGTCTTGGCTCTGCGGCAGGCCTGCCGTAGCTGCACAGCCTGAGGCAAGTCCCTGCACCCAGGCGCTCACCTTTTACATCTGTAAAATGGTGATTGCAGCCCTCTGTGGCTACCTGATAAGGCTGTTAGAGGGATCAAAGGGACGAGGAGAAGACAAGGTGCTGCACAGAGGAGAAAACAAATCCTATTTGTGCTAAGCCTCAGCATGGTGGTGAGAGAAAAAATTAGCCACTTTTTGTTTGGAGAAAAATAAAATTTCCCTAATTTCCAACCCCTTTGAAATGCTATGTATGTTTCTGGCAGTAAGGAAATATGCTTGTATTTTATTTATAGGTATCTACCCCTTTGATGTGTCAACAACATAATTTCATTATATGTTAAAATTAAAAATGTAGTTCTTGCCATTTTAATACTTCAAAGCGTGATAAATTTTTAATTCACAGTTTTCAAAGGTCTATTCTAAAAAGGAACACAGTCCTTATTTTTTTAATCTCTCAAATGTAAACAAAAACCCAATAAGGAAAAAAATTAATACAAAATAAAATGTGTTAGAATTAGAAGGTACACAAGATCTAGAGAAAGCCCAAAACTCTCCAAAAAAATCTGTGTTTTCTAAAACTTTGGAAGTGCTGAATTACTGCTTTTATTAAAAATGAGACTTTTCCTAGTGCTTTAAGGAGACAGCAGGATGACATCAAAATTCAGTCCTGAGGCGCTTGCTTCCCGCAGAACTGCCCAACGCCGGGCTCTGCCGGTCCTGGCCGGTCCTGGCGCTCTGGCTTCGCTCTGAACTACCCACGCCTGGCTCTGGCCTGCGCTCACATGTTCCCTTGGTTAGACAGTCAGGCCCCAGGAGGCCAGGGTCTGCTTTCCTTCCTCTGCACAGCCCTCCCAGTGCCCCCTTCTTCCTGGTGTCACGGGGAGAAGCACAGCAAAGGCCCGGCGGTCACAGAAACCTCCCAGTGGGGCAGCTCCAACGATTGCTCCAGGTTTCTCCTTGGGAGAGACAAACCCTTCCTCACATTCCAGGTGTGTCTCTCGGGAAGTAACCTTCCCGACTTCCTGTGGGTCAGGGGCGTGTCTCTCGGAGCTCATCTCCAGGCTCTTTCCACTTGGCCCTGGAAGGTCCTCCCCTTCCCTGCCAGCTGCCCTTTGCCCAGCATGGGGGCTTACACCCTCCCAGCTCTGCTCCTAGTGTCCCGAGGGAGAGACACTGTGTGGTCTCCTCTCAGCCCAGAAATGTGAACCAGAAAGAATTCCAAGTTGTGTAGCAGAAGTAAGATGTCTCGCCTCTACTTAAAGAAAAAAAAAAGACACATAGATCTCTACTCAGCTGCATAAAAAAATTTCCAGAAGCAGTACCTAAAATTAAGAAACAATTCTAATTAAGAAACAAGTGTAACACTTTGGCAATTGTCAGGTGAAACTAGAATATGTAAGAAAATAAGGGGCAACTTATCAACTATAGAAAAGTACGGAGTGTAAGGAATTTTCATAACCATATGGAAGGAACATGAAAGCTGCATAATGGGACCTACACTGCAGGGACTTCTTCATTTAAGAGCAATTTCTCTTTTGACCTCCAAAAGAGAGTCCCTCTTCCCCCAGTGTGCATCACGTCCATGGTGATGAGGGCAGTCACTGCTGTCAGGCCAAGTTACATACAGTGGCTGAAAATTCAAGGAGCAAAATTCAATAATGACTCAGAATTCTGCTTCAGGTCACTCCTGATCTAAGGAGGAACCCTCAGAACAAACGGAAAACAGGAAAACTTGGAAGAATTCTGCAAGTAGTTTCCTTTGATAGTCATGGAGGTACCAAGAAGAAACCGCAGGATCTGGTGTTGGTGGAGCAGAATTCGTTCCACAATGAAACTAAGTTCCACACAGAAAATCTTATTTCCCAAAAGTGTCTCCTGCCTCCATCTGCTTTAACACCAAAGAAATACACTGCTTGCAAAGGTATTCCCTTCTGGTTCCCCAGCTGTAACACGCAGAGCAGAAATATGTACATACAGTGGGAGAAACAATAAAAGGTGAAGAGTAGGAAAAAGTGCCAGGGCACTGGGGAATGAAAGCCATTAACAACAGCACAGCCCGAAGTCCTACGCTGCCGTGTCTGCTGGGAGACCCCAGACTCAGTGCCCACTTCAGCTCTGCCGAAAACGTGAAACAGTCAGTCTCATTTATCAAAGATTTTTTTTTTAAAGCATCAGATTCTCTTGTAAATTTTTAAAAATTTTATTTGGGGAAAGACAGAAAAAGAGAAAAAGGAAGAGAAAGAGAGATGGAGAGAAAGAGAGAGGGAGGGAAGAAAGCAGGGAGGGAGAGGAAGGGAGAGGGAGGGAGGGAGAGGAAGGGAGAGGGAGGGGGAGAGAGAGGGAGGGGGAGAGAGAGGGTGGGAGGGAGAGAAGGGGGAGAGAGACGGAGGGAGGGAGGGAGGGAGGGAGAGAGGGGGAGAGAGACGGAGGGAGGGAAGGAGGGGGGAGAGAGGGGGAGAGGGAGGGAGGGAGGGAGGGGGAAGAGAGGAGGGAGAGGGAGGGAGGGAGGGAGGGAGAGAGGGGAGGAGGGAGAGAGGGGGAGGGAGGAAGGGAGGGAGGGAGGGGGAAGAGAGAGGGAGGGAGGGAGGGAGGGAGAGGAAGGGAGGGAGGAAAGGGGAGAGGAAGGGAGAGAGAGGAAGGGAGACAGAAGGAGAGGGAGGGAGGAGGAGAGAGAGGGAGGGGCAGGGAGTAGGAGGGAGAGGGAGAGCGAGGGAGGTGGGGGGAGAGAGGGTGCGAGAAGTGAGAAGGTACTCACATCACTGGCTCACTTTCCAAACTCCTGCAGCAACTGAAGCTGAGGAATGACTAAAGTGGGCGGACGAGCAGCTTAGGAAGGCAATGCAGGTGTCCCATGTGGGTGGTGCAACCCCGTTACTAATGCCACATCACTGCCTCCTAGGGCCTGCACTAGCAGGAAGCTGGAGTCAGGCACTGACACAGGCAGTCCAATGTGGGACCCGGGTGTCTTCAACCCTCGGCCAAAGGCTCATTCTGCCTCTGAAGCACCCTGAGCACACCTGCGGTTCAGTTCTGCCTGGTCTTCTCACCCCTGATTTTGCTCCTTCCGGTCTTTGTCAGATGTGCCTGTGCGTGGCCCTGCTTACGCCACCTCAGGTGGCCCTGCAGTCAGCACCTCTGGACAGTGGGCCAGAGCAAGAGGGGAAGACAAGAAGAGGGAGTGGGCGTGCCCGCAAGAAGCCTTTAAGATGGTAAAGAATGTAGTCTGTAGAGGCTTTCTCTTCTGCAGCTTCCTCATGCTTCCTACAGCCTACAAACTCACAGAAATCAACTCTCCCATGATGGAGAAATGAGGCTGAGGGTGCCAAGTCCACAGGCTAACACCTAGCGGGGAAGGTGGGAGGGGTTTTCCTCTGCCGCCCTACCTTTTCAGAGGTATTGATATTATCTAGCCATACAAGCGTAAACATTTAGTAAACTGTCACCAGAAAAGCAACTGGATCACTGCTGCATGTTTTACACTGACTCTTAGGCCACCTGAAATACCACCAACGACCACTTCTTTTCTGTCCTTGTGGGACATGTGCTGCTTCTTCCTTGCTGGCCTACAGGATGGGTGTGCAGATGCCCAACCCCCCAGCAGCAGTCTGGACCCAGCATGCCTGGGCAGGTGTGTTCACATCCAACTGACACACGAAGGTTCCTTGGCTTCATACTCAGGTGATCTCTTTACTGGACTGGATTTTTTTTTTTAAGTTAATTAGCTCACATCTTCCCTCAGAAAACTGTGTAATACCATGAGAAGTTGGCCTTTACATTCTCATGTGCTCCAGGGAAGAGTTTCAACTGACAAACCAAATCCAAGTGAGCATTCTGACCTGTTAGGAAAGAAGAGCAATATCCCTGCACCTTCTCGTGAGCAGTAAAGCCCAGCACAGAAAGCTCCCGCTGCTCCAAGGGTCTAGATCATCTTTCTTATCAGAGGGCAACAGTCTACGGCTAATGTCACGCGGCTCAGTCAATGCCGGGCTGTTTCTCGCTCAACGTCTGTCCCGGGCATTCTGAGTCCCTAACAAGCACAGAGGAATGGACACAGTGGGAGCTGCAGGCAGGGTGCCCTCCACTGCTCTAGGACAGAAAGTCCTTTCCTGCGGTCTCTCAGGGCATGCGGGCTGGACACAGCCCCGGGGCGTGGGCTGGCCTGTCCAGGGACCAACACAAACCTCTCGGCCAGAGCTCGGCTCGGCGCACCCCGCACGGGCAGCAGCTCTTCCTCCAGCCGCTGCCTTTCAGCCTCCAGGCGTTCCAGCTCATCCTGAGAGCGCGTCTGCGGCGTGACGAACTGCAGCTCTTTTAAAAGTTCTTCTTTTTCGTGAATCAACATCAGTCTCTCTTTCTCAACATCCAGCGCCCCAGGCCAGGTCTCAGTGTCCAATTTCGACAGCTCAATCTTTAAGTTGGCCATACTGAAACAAAGGACAGAAGAGGCAAGCAGTGGCTGAGAACATCCAACTGGACAGCATGCAGGGGTGTGGTCTCCCCACCACCGTGATCCCCACCTTCAGGATTTGAGTGAGCACACCCACCAACCCGGGCCAAGGGTGAAGATCAAGTACCCAGAAGCTCCAAAAGCAGAGCACTCTGGGGGCCGGGGCAGGCCAGCCCCACACGGCACTCCCAGTGTAGGAGAATGGGGGGACATCTGGGGACTTCCTTTTAAAAAACCAAGGCAAAAAATGCCCTGAGTGCCATGAGATTCTGTCCATCGGGGGAAAGACACCATCCCTAGCCAAATAGCAATCCCCAGGGCAGGCAGGGCAGAGCCAAAGGTATGAGCAAGTCAGGCAAGGAAGAGGAGAGAGAAGCAAGCAGGGACTTGGTCCACAGGTGAGTGAAGTTGCTCCCAGCAGGCCCTAGCAGCGCCAAGGGCAAGGGAGAGAGGCTGCAGAGGCTGATCCCCCTCGGGACTGGGACTGAGACAGCCACGGGCTTCAGGACTGGCACCTTCCACACGGTGATGCTGCACGGGAGCAACCGTTGCCAGCACCTGCTGCAGCTACACGTGTGAGGCCAGGGAGACAGCGACGTGCGGGGAAGAGGAGCAAGTGCCCAAGGCAGACCGGGCTGTTCTTCCCTTGCCTCACTTCACACTGTGCAGTTATACTAACTCCCAGATCGAAACGAATCAAGTGCTCGATGGCACCATGAAGAAACCCCAAGCGTTCACCAGGTAGACCACCTGTGGCTCTTCCGACCACAGGACAACATCAATCCACGCTGGCGACGGAATCTATGCTCCTCTAAAAGGATACTGGTGACTACTTTGGATGCTGCTGTAGCTCACATCAGAGTACGAAAAACAGACATAAAGGAGGACATTTTTTTCTCCCTCTTTGGTGGAAGAAATTAATAGAAGGGGAAGAGGAAGGTGAACAAGAAATGCAGGCGGAAGACCCACATCCTCACGCTGTATGTTTCCTGTTTAAGATTAACACCGCCATCCTTGACTGGTGCTGCATAGGTAGAGTGCTTCTCTTTTTCACCTACTGTCTGTACTTACGATAGATGTAACGTCAGCTGTTCTTCAGCTTTAACCACAAACCATAAACACCTGTCTCAACATCCTGGAAAACTCATCACTAAAATGCTAAATAAGCATGATATTATTGGCTTCATTAAACATATAAAACAAAGGCTGGAGGAAAACACAGGTTTCAGAGAAACACAACCCGCCTCTTTACTTATCTAATAGCACTTTCAACATCCACAAAAAACCCTTGAGATTTATCATCTCATCAACATCACTAATAACTAAAATCAAACCCCAAATGGTTCAGCAATGTAACCGAGTGGGAAAAATAGTGTCTTTGGTTCTGATGTGACGGAGGCAACTGACTGAACAGGCGCAACAATGTAGGGCATGGAGGAAAGGTGCCTACTGATTACTTGGGTGAGTAGGCATTAGGGATGTCTTAAGTTTTACTTCAAAAAGGGTGTGCAGAACATGCAGAAGACTTCCAGGGGAGCCTGTGAGGAGAGAGTTGTAGAAAGCTCCAAGTGGAATTACCTATTAGCAGTCAAAGAAAAGCAAAAGCCCAAGATGATCCAAGGAACTCATAATCAAGCCCAAAAGAACCCAGGAGCCCAAGGCCTGCCTCTCCAAGATGAATTCCGAGCGCTGGCCATTCTCCTCACAGGGACCACATAAACCTCGGGCTTGTGCCCAGCAGAATCCAGGAGTTCTGCGTGCTAACGGCTGCACGCTCCCAGCAAGAGGCCCACAAGCAGGCACCTCTCCAGGCCACACATTCACGCATCGCTCCTCAATATTTACTGAAGGAAAGACACTAGGCCGGGCATGAAGAAGGAGAGAATAAAGTACATACAATTTTTTCCTAACCTCAAGAAATTCAAAATTCATCAGGGAGAATTTAAAGGTGTTAAAATTGGCAGACTAAACTGTTATTAAGGATGACCAAGTGATTTACTCAAGCTCCTATGGTTAAGAATTTGTGGGACAAATGTTAAATTTCCTTCAGTAAATTGAAGAACCAAATATATTAGGAACATAGTCTACAGAGAGGCAAATATTATATCTATTTTGCTTTGTTAAAGCCAGATAATCTCTAAGCACTATGGCCAATTACTTTTAGATTATCATCATTACCATTAATAACAGACATACTTCAGTATCTGATGGGATTCTTTATGGTAGGAAGCCATGATATTCTAGAAGGCTCTCTGCTGAGTGTTTCCTGCTCAGGGGGGAAGAATGTGATAAATTTCTTTTTCTCCTACAGAGTGATAATGCAGGTTTTCCTAATGTCACCGTAAATAATTAACCAATGGCATTTTTAAGCTTTTATAAGGGAAATAATGAAATAAAAGATGTCAGCATGACCTCATCCCTCAAAACAAGGCTGTCTATGCTATGAAAGTAACCTGCGTCCACCTACCAGGTGAGGATGGCAACATCTTTGATGCCTCACTCCAAAAGAGCCCAAGGGTAATAAGGGTTTATAAGGTAAATATGAGAAACAGGATGCTCCCTGCCTTCTCCCTGAAGTAAGTCAACCGGGAAGACACCTCAGCATCAACAAGGTGTCAGAGGTAAGAAATTCAAAGCAAAGGTGCACACTGAAAAGACTTTACTAGACTTTACTTGATAACTCCTCAGCCATTAAGTCCTGTGCCTGAGCCCCTGCATCATGCTTCATCTAAGAAACCAACCTTCTCACTTTTAATTGAGAGACAAGTATTGTATAAGCCCAAAGCTTCCTTGTTTTTCCAGATGAGAACGGGTGACTCCATTTCCACACTTCTCGTGAACTCTCCCTGCTCTTCAGCTCTAAAGACAGGGAAAAGGGAAGAGACAGAAAGGGTGGAGACAATCCCTACACCCTAGAATGTCAAGGGCAACCTTGGAAAGAATGTGTGGCAATGCCCAGCAGATGTCACCATAGGAGTAAAGATCATTCTGGAATACAAAATCATGTTCCTGACGCCCAAACAAAACAGCTCCCCTGTCATTACCTTCTTTTGGCTTCTTCATACTGTAGGCTTAGCCTGACCTTTTCAGCTAAGTTTGATCTACTTCTCATTCCGATCTAGTGAAAAACAAAAGGAAAGAAGTCAATTAACTTTGCTAATCAATGAGGCAGACTGCTTTTGTTTCTAGAAAGTACAAGTAATTAGAAAGCTAAAGAAGATGGTACTAAAATTGGGAAACACCAGTTTTTAAAGGCACTCACTTTATAGTCTCAGTGGGGGCAAAACATTTCTTTCAATTCAACCTTGTCTGGTTTTCAAAGACTTTAACATCGCTCTCTCTCCACATTAAATTCAAGACAAAAAAAATAGCAGGTAAATGTGTCTGGTATCTAAGAGTTTATGAAGGGTGTATGGGTCAATAAAATTAATGAACTAGAACTAATTTCCCTGCCTTTATGAGCTAAAAATTTCCATCATTCAGCTTTCAACTGTACAAAAATATAAACTAGGTAACTTCAAAAATTAATTTTCAATCAGGTAAGGCCTGCTTTCATCTCTACCTGTTTTTACTTTCACAGCACATACTTCAAGGAAGCATTAGAGAATATGAAAATAACTGGGAACTTACTGAAAAGCAAACATCTGTTAATGGCATCCCAAAAGCAAGAACGCAAAATAGTTCATTTCCAATCCACAGTAAGTATTTTCAAATGTCAGATACAAATGATATATCTTAATATATCAACTGTGGATTTACAAAAACAAACTTTTCTTGTTTGTTTCTTCTGTTTCTCATTAGCCTTAATGTTTCTTTGAAAGATTCTCAACTTCCAAGACTTGATAATGAGAATAATTAACAGGAAAAAGTTAAATTCTCATATGTCTCCAGACGTTTCTTAGCATCTTGGAAGAAATGCAGAATGAAAAGGTTGGAACAAAGATATTCAAACGGACAAATCCTGATATGCCTGGAAGCTTATCAAAGATAGGGCTTTGATTTTTAAAACGAATCTTATGAGAATGAAACAGAGCTTCCACACACCCAGAGTCCAAACTGCATGCCCAGCTCCTGTTCCGGTTCCCCATCTATGCGGTAACTATAGCCCACCAACGGCCTTCATGGGCCAACCTTTTGACAGAGAACTTACATCTCCGGAAATGCTGGTTTGTGACCCGGCATCAAGGGTCTGTCTGGAGAGAGATAAATGAGAGTTCACAGGACTGGATCTCAAATCTGGCTCAGATCTGCCAATGTTTTGATCCAAATGAAACCGCTCCTGCAGCTTAGCAAGACTCTGTTCAGGAAACAAAGCATTTCATGAAGCTTAACGTAAAGATAGCAATCCTCCCCATCAGGTAAAATTAAACAGAAAGAGCCAGTCTCGAAGGAAAAAGCAAGGACTTTATTCTAGTAGGTACTTTCCACCTTTTATTACTGAAGACATGAGAGTAGAATATAATTTTGCACACACAGATGACTTTGGAAGTATGGGAGATGGTATTTAACAAGTTGTCTTTACCTTTCCCAAAAGAGCACTTTTCTGTGAGTAGTGGTGTCTTTATATTTAATACATGAAATTTTTTTAAATAAAAAAATTTTTTTAAATAAAAAATTTCATTAAGAAATCTATTTCCATAGGATCCACTTTCTTTATGCAATAGCTATTATAGAAACAGAGAATACCCTTATGTACAATTCAATCTTTCATTTTAGCCATAATAAGACAGCTTCCTACTTAGAAGGCTTCCACTGTTATGCCACTTTCCATCTGGACAGGGCCCAAGAGGTTATTCCCCTTACGTCAATGTTAAGGATTAGGAAACCGAGGCCTGGAAGTTGTGAAGGAGTGGCACAGGCCCCAGCTGAGAATCTCTGTGTGCCTACGGCATGGCACTGCGTATGGTGGGTGGTGTGTCTGGTTTGGTAAAGCGAGTAACAGAAAGGCTACGTGTTTAAGATACTGGGTTTACCGTAGGAGAATGTGAACAGATGCAAGTATAAAAAAATGGAGAATTTTATCTAAACTGTTAAAGAAAAAGAGTACAATCTACATTAGTAATACTAATAAAAACGGTACAAAGCCACTATGAATCATCAAGAACATCTAACGGTCAATCCTAATTGTTAAAAATTTTTGTAATAAAAATATCAAAGATCTAATATTTATTTTTACCTAACCACTATTTTCTTTCAAAATATGTATATGTGTATACAAGAGGAATAGACATAAAGGCTCACATTCAACAACATATTAGAGAAACAAACAAAGCTCTCAGTGTCCTTGGCAAGTGTTTTCTATGTTTACAACTGTGAAGTGAAAACATCAGTATTTTTCAATGTTACCTGCAATGATAGTGCACTTAATTACAAAGCGTTCAATTTAATAGGTTGTGACTAGTATGTTTCTTAATGAAATAGGAAATACCAGAAATTAAAGTACACTACCAATATTAAGAGTAGGCATATTTCTGTGACTTGTGTGTGTGTGTGTGTGTGTGTGTACTACAGTCTGATGTAACATAGTTTTCTTACTATGTTCAAAGAGGCTTGATAGTCACAGAATCTAATTGTCCCTTTCAGGCCTATTGCTGATTTCTGTATCTACTAATGACTTATTTTGTGTATTCAATAATTAAAAAGGAATCTAATCTTTTAACCTGGACTGTGTGTGAATCCAGACTTTATAGGAGAAATTAGGATGATACAACACTGTTAAATTATAAAGTTCCTATGTAGATTTGTTCAAGTCCATTTACTTCTTTTAGAAGAAGGACCTATTATGTGCATTTCAGGAAATACTGGTTTAATAAGCAGGACCAAAAACAATTACTTATAAGTCCCGTATGTGTTATGTCTACATCAAAACCACAGATTCCAGGGGCTGCCCAGGTCTGAATCCAAGTCCTGCTACTTCCCAGCTGCAGGACTCCATGTAGCTTATTTGACCTGTACGTGCTGCAATGTGTTTGTATGTAAACTAAGGGTAGTAAGAGTGCCTATCTCTAGGGGCTTCTAGGAGGATTCAGTGAGCTATGTACATGCAAGGTGGTTAGAAAACTGTCTGGCACAAAGTCAGTACTTACAAGTATTTGCTATTATTTTTACTCTTTTCTATTATACTTTTTCTTGCAGTTTATTTCAACATTCTCAAAACAGAAAACCTTGTGGATGCAAGACTATTTATGTACGTTCAACTAACATTTTGAAAGTCAACATGAAATAGCTGAATACGATATTTAAATGTAGAGGTTCTAAAAATGATATAAACATCACCACTGGCTTCAACGTTTCCCCAAAGATGCAGCCTAAGTTCTCACTCTGCTAGATAAAAAATTCCAAATACCTGAAGTAAGAATCTTATTACTCCTGATAATTATGGGATGGAGGGAAGGGAAGAAGAGGGGGACCCCTGTAAAAAAAAACTGAACTATATTGGTATGTACAGATATTCCAAATACTCACCACTGAATGTCTGTTTTGTTTGTGCTACACATGAGGCTGGATCCTTGGGACTTAAGATCTTAGGGTGAGAACTATACAGATATAACAAGGGGTCTAATGCTATCAGCAACTTTCCCAGGAAAACCACACAGGCATTCCCCAGCCAAGTCAACACTTCGCACCCCACCATTCGCTAGCACCTCAGAATTAGCTGGGTCAGAAAGAAACTTTCACATAGTCTCACACCCAAAAGGCAAACCCTCTAAAGACTGATGGCAGACGACAGACACTCTGTGTAACCCGGGTTGAGAATCCCAGGTATAGAGAACCCCACTTATCCAGGTCCCACATAAAGTTTTCAGAGAGTTTCAGGGTGCACCAAGATGTGGGCTCCAGCATCTACCAGCCACAAACACACAGGATATCCTAAGCCTACCTTCAGTTAAGTTGGGTGTGTGGGGTGAGGAGGGGGTGAGGATTTGACACAGAAGTGGAGACATTGCTTGGGATGTCCACATCTGATTTCAGAGCTCAAGTCCCATTTCCACTTCCCATCCAGCTTCCTGCTGACATGCACCCTGGGAAGCAACAGCTGATGGCTCACGTGCCTGTCACTCACATAGGAGACCTGAAATCAGTTCCTGGTTCCTTGCTTCAATGTGGCCCTGCCCCAGCTGTTGCAGCATTTGGGAAGTGAACTCACAGATGGAAGATCTCTGTTTGTATGGAATCCAAATAAATGAGAATAAAGTTTTGTTTTGTTTTTTTTTTTAAACAAAAATGTTAAAAGCCTATTAGGAGCTTTGAACCAATCTATTCTCTAAGGCAATCAGCCTCAGCCTGTAACAATCTGTTGCCCAATTCTGTATGAATGGAGGGATGTGATGAAGGGCCATCCAAACTCTGACACATAACTTCTGCCTCAAGGAGAGTTTCCCAGGCCTCCCAAGCTGCTTCCCTGACTTCACACAATGTTCTGTAACATACCTGCATCAGATCTTGTTTCTCTTTTTCTCCTGAACTGATAGCCTTTCTGATAGACTTCAGTTCAGTTAGAATGGCTTTGGCTTCATTAAGTTCATATCCACTCTGGCCTCCAGACATTTTTTTATCAATTCTGTTAAAAGAGAAAAAAAAAGAAAGAAAACAGAAAAAAAAATAAAGTCAAAAGATGACCAAAAGCAAGTTAAGTGGACAACAGAAACTGGATTCTTGGACTGTCTTCGTTGGCTGATGATTCCACTTCTGGACTCTCCTACAGCACTGCCATCCTTCCAGGCTGTTTCTCTCTGTTTCTCTTTTTAATCATATCTAGCTAAGACTTCCCCTGCTCCCACCTCAGACCTGGTCCATTTCTAATCATTTTTAGGCTCACATAATGATAGCTTTTCAGTGTCTGGATGATCCCACTGCTGGCGTAACCCAAACCTCATCCATCAAGTGTTGATCCTGCGCTCCATCTGGAGAAAAGTAAAAGCCGTGGGTGAATGCTTCAGGAGAAAGATGGGAGTGCCCACCGCCTGTCACCTGGTTTTACATGCTGTGATGCCTGTGCAACACTTAGCACTGTGCATGCAAGTTAGCAAATGGTGAGTAAATGAATCATTATTTGTATTAGTGTATTCTACAATATGTGGACTGGCATATAAAGTATTCCATTTTTATTAAATTCATGAGTCAAGATACAATTGCTTGCCTTGCTAACACATTCAAATTTAGGGCAAAGGCAAAAGTGCTGATGTATTCACTCATTAATTCACACTGAATGTTTACCCAATGCCCTCAGAGCTCACAGCATCAACCTATGAGATGGATTTTGTGTAGCCCAGCAAAACAGCCAATTCATTTTAAGAAAATTTAACATTTGTGTCACCATCACTGTCGGGGCTCTCCCCAGCCACCTATGTGCTGTCCAGGAGTCACGATGACCACAACTGGACTCTACTTGTGGTGCACAGGGCTGTGCCTCTGCCTCCAGCCAACAATGTCACATGTTCTCAGGCTGATTCTTGGTTTTAACCAATGACATGCCAGACAAATGGCACCTAATGAACCAGAGAATGGACTCAGAGCTTATAGGGCTTAAACGTTTAATTAATATTTATTTCAGTGTGAAAGCTGTAATCTGAAAAGGAAAAATCAGTCTAATAAGTCTTCCAAACAAACATCCTCAAGTAAGTGCAGTTTGTAGATCATGCACTAATATTTCTCCAAATACTAATTTAGTAATCATTTTTTTTCCTGCTGAACAAGCAATTAAAACCTTAAAAGAATCTAAGAAAATAAATTTGTTGATCAGGTTATCTGCTAATAAAATCCAGGAAGTCACAGGATTTTTAAATCTCACACACACTCTTACACAGAATGTGTTTGGGGTGGAAAGGGACTCTGGAGATCCCCTGGTTGTATTTTTTCTAAATGAAACTAAAGCCAGGAAGTTTTTTCAAATGCAGGCCCTAAAAAGGTTAAACAGTATCCTAAGATGATAGACTCAGGCTTGGGGCTCTTAACGACTATTACATTTGAAATATTTAATGAGACAGTGAAGTGTTTTAAATATTGGTTAATTCCATGTATTTGGGTAGGGATTTATCAATGAAATTTTTGGCTCCCCTCAGTACTACATCTACCAACTTGGTTGTGGCAAAAGCTTATTAAGTAAAACAATTACTGTTCTGAAATATAGGATGTAGGCATTTTCATAAGCAGCATTTTTAAGTTAAAAACAAGAAAAATGGGAGACTTCATGAAAAAGCCAATAATACAGATATCAATAACTGCCAAAGTGAATTTCTAAAGTAACTTTCTTCCTGTTCATGTATCTTCAGAATTTAATGTAAAACAAACCTTTAACTTAGAAATAAACTTTATCATTTGAAAATAAAAGTAAGCTATCTGAAATAAATTTTAGCATCTAAAAATAAAAGCAAGACTAGTTCATGGCTACTAATTTGAGGTTCAGATGACAATTTGTTGGCTATCCACTTTTCTATAGAATGAAGAATAAGCTATCTCCGTTCAGCACTCATAGTGCTGAACCCTCTTGGTTGTTCCTTCCCTGCCTCTTGCCTCCATTGGGCCTCTATAAATATATCTGTAAGTACATCTTTTTACATTTCTTTTTTTTTTTTGACAGGTAGAGTAGACAGTGAGAGAGAGAGACAGAGAGAAAGGTCTCCTTTTGCCATTGGTTCACCCTCCAATGGCCGCCACGCTGCGGCCGGCGCACCATGCTTATCCGAAGCCAGGAGCCAGGTGCTTCTCCTGGTCTCCCATGCGAGTGCAGAGCCCAAGCACTTGGGCCATCCTCCACTGCACTCCCTGGCCACAGCAGAGAGCTGGCCTGGAAGAAGGGCAACCGGGACAGAATCTGGCGCCCTGACCGGGACTAGAACCCAGTGTGCCGGCGCCGCAAGGTGGAGGATTGGCCTATTGAACCGCGGCGCCTTACCTTTATTTCTAACTTTCTCCTTTTTCTCCTCCACTTTTCATTTCCTACCTTTTCTCTCTTTTGACCCCAAATGACCCTAAAATAAAATATGGGCATCACTTGCTGCTGTTTAAAATCCAACACTGAACTTTCGGTTCTTACTTTAACTGTACCTTCTCTGCCCTAAACATTTTTAAAATACTTTTTGGCTTGTTTGTGTTCTCTAGCATATACTGTATATCTAGGTCTTTTCTAAAAGAGGAAGAGATTTTCATTTTGCGTTCCTTCACTGGGAAATGTGTACCCCCAGAGCCAAACCTTAAGAGAATCTATATATGCTCTTGGCTTGCTAAGAGTTTCACCACTTCCCATTTTCCAATTTTGAGCAAACACTGGAGTTGGCAAAATGGCAATGTGCATCTTCCCAGTACCCCCCTACACAGAAGCTACACTACTGCATACGCCAAGGTTAAATTTGGGATTACAAACTGAAATGAATAACATAGAGAACAAAACTGTATTTGTTCGCCAAACATAAACTATGTAAAATGAAAGCCCAAATTTAAACTACATTATAATTCTACAAAAATATTTCATTCTATTGTGAAAAAGTGAAAAGTTAAAAAAGCCTGAGATGAGATTCTATTTAAATCTTCTCCGGAAATGTATCATCTCTCATAGCCACAAATGAAAAGTCCCTTTATAGCACATGGAATGTGGTTTGTTAAGAAGTCTGCTCTCCGGTTCAATCAGTTAGCATTTCATGTTTTGGTAGTAGAATGGTCAACACTTGGATGAAAACAGGTTTATTTTGTCTACAATTATGATCAACAGGGAGGTCTTCATGTAGATCTCGTATCTTTCTGTTCTTGATGCAAGGGATTAGAATCATTGGAAGAGAACGCCCCAATTTATACAACAAATGTCTATTGTTTCCTTGTGGAATGTTATTGACAGATTCTTAAACATGCCTTAGATTCCTATAAAAATTGCAACTGCTTTAAAACAATAAGGCATTGTTACATCAGTGTAACAAAAACAGCAAGTTTGGCTAACCTTTAATCCTGGGTGGTGACATGTGTTATAATTTCATGTGCCTTGAAAACGTTTAACGTATGGCTGAACATTTTGTGGACGTCTTCAAAGTCTGTTTTCTTAACCTACGCCCCACCACAAAGGCCTGCTTATTGTTGACACCCAATTACTAAACAGCACATCTATGTCACTCCGGGTGTGCTGGGCCATTAGCAGAGCTCTGGGGCCAGCATAGCTCCTGGGGACACTTGAGAACCACCTGCGAGCTCATAAAAGAGACCTGGGTGGAGAGCAGAGGCAGTTGTGTTTGTTTTTTAAGGACTCCCCCAGATTATTCTAATGTGATGTCCAGGTTTGAGAACCACCAGGAGAGGAAGACCTGAAAGAACAACGGGGTCACAATTGCACAGGAGAGCAAGCAGAAAGGGAAGGCTAAAGTATCAAAGCAAGTGTCTGAAACTCAAGGCCAGGGGCCTGACGGGGTGTCCCAGGGCACAGCATGGCATCTAAACACACAGAGCAAGCAGCCTGTGCAGGCCCAGCCACGGACACGTAAGGTCTTTCATGAGGTGGAGCCTGCTGCCTGGGGTTGTCCCACATATTCTAAGAGCAGAAAGCAGAGCAGGACTTCACAGGGAGAGGGAACGGAGCTGGGTGCTTCACAGGGACGTGGCTCCTGAGCGCAGCTTGGCATTTCTGAGGTGCGGCCGGGAAGAATATGAAAGTGCATGAACACAAAACCCACCGGGGAAAGCCCTGGCAATCCCGCACTTCAGCGCCAGAGCAGCCGCGTGCCTTCCTGGAGTGATTGAGTGGTGAAGACCACAGGATTCGTCCCCTCCACGAGAGGCGCTGTGAGGTGGGCGTGGGGGCCTGGGTAGTGTACCTGTGCCTCTCACCATTTGGCTAGCAGGCAGAGCAGGGGTTTTCAGGGGCTAGGAACGGGGCACAGCTTTCCCAATCCATTGGCCTCTGCTGTCTCCATTTCACGCAGACCCAGCCCGAGGCTATGCTAGTGGCCCCTCAGACTTCAGCAGCGACCTGGCCAGGAGAGAAGGGAGCCAGGAAGCGAGGAGCACACTCACACTCCTTTGCTGACACCTGCCTTGTTCTTGCTCCCCTGAGATCAGCGGACAGCGCCTCAGGGAGCACATAGGCAGACAGATGCCTCCACCCAAGGGCTCGGCCGCTGCGGGCTCCCCGGGGTCGAGTGCAGCCCACCGGGTGCAATCTCCAGGACAGAATGTGAACAGGCACCTCCCAGGCTAGCTCTCCAGCTCCACTCCACGTCCTCCAGGGGGCCAAGTCAGGATTTCACTTTGTTTTCTTTGGATCTCCAATGATTAATAAATACTTCAAACATTTTCAAAGTGTATAGCTTTTTGTAGTGGTGGATTTTTTTTCTTTAACTTCTGATGTAGTTTTGAGTTTTTCACTGTTTCATTGAGAACCTCTATTTTCTTTGTATTAGGGAACTCTGACTCATGCTAAAGTCAATTTCAGGATTTTATACTCACTGTTGTAACGTTTCAAAGCCTTGTTCTTTATAGAGCAGCTCTTGCTTCATCTGTGAGAGTTCTCTCTTCAGCTTTTTAACCTTTTGTAAGAAATTAATGGAAATTAATTAACATTTATAAACTGCAACACAGCACATTGTTTTAAAAGAAAAAAAGTTAAGAAGCCCCGGTAGCCTAATAGATAAGGCACTGGCCTCCTAAAAGAAAATAAGCTAATAATCATATAAACACTATCCATTAGTGTAAGTTATATCCAGTTTGCCAGTTTTTCCTTCTCATGAATCCTACAGGGTAGCTATGGATTCTGTTTAAGTTACCAATGATGTCTATCACTGTTACTATTTGTGTGCATAATTTTATTCAGCAAAACAAAAGCCCTATGAAACAGACATCAGCATGGTCTCCATTCTGGGATAAATGGCTAATAAGGAAGGGAAGGGGTCAGAGCTCTGACTCCAGAGGTTTGCACTCTTTGTCCAGTGCTCCCAGGCCAGCCCTGCTTCCTGGACATGCCTGGCTGATGCCTGCCTCAGTGTTTTGCATTTGCTGCTCCTAGGCCTGGAAGGCTCTTCCCACAGGTCGCAAGTGATGGCGACTCCTTGTCATCCCAGTGTCTGCTCCAATGGCATGTACTCAAATCAGTCTCCTGTAGCCACCCTCTCTGTGCTGTTACTGTTCTCCTTAGTCTACCACATCTTTCAAGATCTGAGACTGCCTGTGTTCTTGTGTACGACCTGCCCCCACGGGAAAGTAAGCTCATCACAGAGCCCCAGCCTCTGGAACAGAACCAAACCGTGGTCATCAATACATTATTTTTTGTTTTTCCTGTTGCCCGCTATCTTTTCTAGTAATGCTACTTACATTGGACATATCAGAAAAGCAGCACATCTGGTTTAGTCATGAACTACTAAGAAACTTATGTCCATATTATCAAGTTATAGCCTTAAGTTTTCAGCACATCCCTTAACACAGTATTTCAGTGTGTTTTTAGCTTTTATTTTCTATTTATTTTACTCATTCTGCAAATATTTACAGACTTTCCACCACATGTCCAGCCTGAGGCTGGCAGTGAGAAGAAAACCCACAATGATTCCTACCCTCGTGGATCTAAAAGAACAATGGGGGAGCCAGATACAGAGCCGACAAACTAAATCAAACCAACTACCAGTTTCTATAAAGGAGACGCACAGAACATGTGCAGGAAGAGGGGAAGTGGGGTCTAATTCAGTCTAGGGGCTGCATAGAGCCTATGGGAGGAAATGAGGTTTGAGTTGGGAGGGGGTGAGTGGGAGCTTACTTGGTGAAGGGGGTCTTCAAAAGGTACAACTTGTGCAGAAACCCTGAACACTCAGCAAATCTCGGAATGTAAGGAATGCTACTGTTACTGGACTCCAGCCAGAGGGAGGAAAGTGGTGTGGGCCAGGACTGCAGGCCTGATGTTGCAGCACTTAAGCCCAATGAGAATTTCTAAATCTTATCCTAAGAACAATGAGATTTAGGGAGGGATTTTAAAGCAAGATCTCTTCTGTAACTTTAAATGAATTCAGGGAGGACTTTGTGGTGGGCCAAAGGGGCCTCTGTGCCTAAACTGTGGGCTGGCATGTGGGAACGCAAAGTAGAGAGCAAAGCCCAGAGGAGGGATACCTCTGCAGGTAGAATCAACAGAATGTGGTATTGAACTCAGTGTGGAAGGTAAGAAAACTTGCACTGAAAACGACTTTCAAGATTTTGGCTTGTCAGCTAGGTGGCAAAAAGTGCTCCATAAAGAGTGGAACCAGATTTGGGGGAAGACTTCTTTTGTACCAAAAAAATTATTTTTAAATTGTTTTCATAAGTATTTTGCCCCAGAAACCTTTTATTTAAGGAATACAAACTTCATGCATTTCATAAATACAACTTTAAGAACACAGTGATTCTTATCACCGTACCTACCCTCCCACCTTCCTCCTCCCAATCCTGTTCTCATCCTTATATTTTACTAATATCTATTTTCAATTAACTTTATACACATATGTTTATACTACATAAAGAGTCTAACAATTGTATATAAAAAAAAACCCTGCTCCTCAACAGCTGAGACAGGGGCTGTTCAAAATCGTTGTATCTCCAAGTGTCAATTTCACTTTTATAGATTACCTTTTAGGTGTCCTATTAGTATTACAGATCAGAGAGAACATATGGTATTTGCTCTTTTGGGACTGATTTATTTCACTAAGTATGATATCTTCCAGTTTCATCCATTTGGTTGCAAATAACAGGATTTCATTTTCTTTTACTGCTGTGTAGTATTCCATGGAGTACATATCCCATAATTTTTTAAAAGACTTATTTTTTTAAAACTTTTATTTAATGAATATAAATTTCCAAAGTATGACTTATGGATTACAATGGCTTCCCCCCCATACCGTCCCTCCCACCCACAACCCTCCCCTCTCCCACTCCCTCTCCCCTTCCATTCACATCAAGATTCATTTTCGATTATCTTAATATACAGAAGATCAGCTTAGTATACATTAAGTAAGGATTTCAACAGTTTGCTCCCACACAGAAACATAAAGTGAAAATTAATAGATGATTTTTTTTAGATGATGATGAAATCAGATCAGACCTATTGTCATGTTTAATCCCAGTGAGAGTCAAGTTGGAAATTGATAATTTCTTTTTCTTTTTTTTTTTTTAACAGAAGATCAGTTTAGTATACATTAAGTAAAGATTTCAACAGTTTGCACCCCCATAGAAACACAAAGTGAAATATACTGTTTGAGTACTCGTTATAGCATTAAGCCTCAATGTACAGCACATTAAGGACAGAGATCCCACATGAGGAGTAAGTGCACAGTGACTCCTGTTGTTGACTTTACAAATTGACACTCCTATCTATGGCATCAGTAATCTCCCTATGCTACAGTCATGAGTTTCCAGGGCTATGGAAGCCCTCTGAGTTCTCCGACTCTTATCTTGTTTAGACAAGGTCATAGTCAAAGTGGAGGTTCTCTCCTCCCTTCAGAGAAAGGTACCTCCTTCTTTGAAGACCTGTTCTTTCCACTGGGATCTCACTGAGATCTTTCATTTAGGTTTTTTTTTTTTTTTTTTTTTGCCAGAGTGTCTTGGCTTTCCATGCCTGAAATACTCTCATGGGCTTTTCAGCCAGATCGGAATGCCTTTAGGGCTGATTCTGAGGCCAGAGTGCTGTTTAGGACATCCGCCATTCTATGAGTCTGCTGAGTATCTCGCTTCCCATGTTGGATCACTCTCCCCTTTATTTATTCTATCGGTTAGTATTAGAAGGTACTAGACTTGTTTATGTGCTCCCTTTGACTCTTAGTCCTTTCATTTTGATCAATTGTGAACTGAAATTGATCACTTGGACTAGTTAGGTGGCATTGGTACATGCCACCTTGATGGGATTAAATTGGAGTCCCCTGGTATGGTGACAACTGACTGAAAACCAAAAAGGAAACCTGTTGAAGTGAAATCGACACTATGAGAAATGGTGACTTGATCAGCATAGCCCTGACTGTTAATGAACAACTTAATACATTATCCCTCTTAGTAGTTTTTTTTTGTCTGCTCTACTTAATATGACTGGTTTAATTCTGTAATTAATACACAGTTATTCTTAAGTGTTGAAATTTAACTGAAATGTGATCCCTGTTAAACATAAGAGTGGGGATAAGAGAGGGAAGAGATGTACAATTTGGGACATGCTCAAGCTGACTTGCCCCAAATGGTAGAGTTAAAAGACTTATTTTATTTGAAAGTCACAATTACACAGAGAGAGGAGAGGCAGAGAGAGAGAGAGAGGCAGAGGCAGAGGCGCAGAGAGAGAGAGAGAGAGAGAGAGAGTCTTCCATCCGCTGGTTCATTCCCCAGTTGGCTGCAACGGCCGGCCGAAGCTGTGTTGATCCGAAGCCAGGAACCAGGAGTTTCTTCCGGGTCTCCCACACGGGTGCAGGGGCCCAAGGATTTGGACCATCTTCTGTTGCTTTCCCAGGCCATAGCAGAGAGCTGGATCAGAAGTGGAGCAGCCAGGTCTCGAACCGGCACCCATATGGGATGCCGACATTGCAGACAGCAGCTTAACCTGCTATGCCACAGCACTGGCCCCCATAATTTCTTTATCCAATCTTAAGTGATGGGCCTTTGGTTTGATTCCATATCTCAGCTATTATGACCTGAAGTGCAATAAACATGGGGGGTACAGATAACTCTTTCATTTCAGTTGGGTAAATGCCCAGGAATGGGATGGCTGAGTCATATGGAAGGTCTCTATTTTGACTTCTGAGGTATCTCCATACTGTCTTCCACAGTGGTTGTACCAGTTTACATTCCCCCCCAACAGCAGATTAGGGAAACTTTTTCCCAAACATCCTTGCCAACATTTGTTATTTGTTGATTTCTGCATGAAAGCCATTCTAACATGGCTGAGGTGAAACCTTATTGTGGTTTTGATTTGCATTTCTCTGGTGGCTAGTGATCCTGAGCATTTTTTCATGTGTCTGTTGGCCACCTAGATTTACTCTTCTGAAAAATGCCTGTTCAAGTCCTTTGCCCATTTCTTAACTGTGCTGTTTTGTTGTTGAGTTTCTTGGTCTTTGTGCATATTCTGGTTATTAATCCTTTACCAGTAGCATAGTTTGCAATTAACTTCTTCCATTCTGTCAGTTTTCTCTTCACTTTGCTGAGGATTTATTTATTTATTGTAGTGCATAAGCTTCTCAGTTTGATGTAATCCCATGTGTCAATTTTGGCTTTCACTGCCTGTGCCTTTTTTTTTTTTTCTTTTTTAAAATAAGAACTGTCTATGTCAATGTCTTGCAGGGTTTCCCCAACGTTCTCTAATAATTTGATGGTATCAGATTGTAGATTCAGGTCTTTAATCCAATTTGAGTGGATTTTTGTATAAGGTCTAAGGTAGGGGTCTTGCTAAAAGCAAGTGATCTAGTTTTCCCAGTGAGATTTGTTTAAGAGACTGTCCTTGCTCAGGGATTGATTTTAGCACCTTTGCCAAAGATAAGTTGGTTGGAGATGTGTGGGTTGATTTCTGGAGGCTTTAATCAGTTTCACTGATCTACAAGTTTGATTTTATGCCAGAACCAGGCTGTTTTGATTTTAACTGCCCCATAGTATGACTTGAAACCTGGTATTGTTTTTCTTTCTTTCCTTTTTTTTTTTTTTTTTTTTTTTTTTGATAGGCAGAGTTAGACAGTGAGAGAGAGAGAGAGAGAGACAGAGACAAAGGTCTTCCTTTTCCCTTAGTTCATGCCCCCATATGGCTGCCACGGCCGGTGCAGTGCACAAATCTGAAGCCAGGAGCCAGGTGCTTCCTCCATGCAGGTGCAGGGCCCAAGCACTTGGGCCATCCTCCACTGCCTTCCCAGGCCACAGCAGAGAGCTGGACTGGAAGAGCAACCGGGACAGAATCCAGAGCCCCATCTGGGACTAGAACCTGGGGTTCCGGTGCTGCAGGCAGAGGATTAGCCAAATGAGCCGTGGCGCCAGCCTGAAACCTGCTATTGTGATCCCTCCTGCTTTGTTTTGCTGTGTAAGATTGCTTTAGCTATTCAGGGTTTCCTATGTTTCCATATGAATTTCAGCATCATTGTTTTATATTTGAGAAGAATGTCATTGGTATTTTCATTGGTATCATATTGAATCTGTGAACTGCTTTCAGTAGTATGGGTATTTTGATGGTATTAAGTCTTCCAATCCACGATCATGGGAGATTTTTCCATTTTTTGGTGTCATCTTCTATTTCTTTCTTTAATGTTTTGTAATTCTCATTGTAGAGATCTTTGACATCCTTAGTTAAATTTATTTCAAGTTTTTTTGTTGTTGTTGTTGGTAGCTACTGTGAATGGGATTGATCCTAGAAGTTCTTTCGCAGACATGGCATTGTCTGTGTATGCAAAGGCTATAGATTTTTTTTGTGTTGATTTTATATCCTGCCACTTTACCAAACTCTTCTATGAATTCCAATAGACTCTTAGTGGAATCTTTTGGATACCCTATATATAGAATCATGTCATCTGCAAATAGAGATAGTTTGACTTCCTCCTTCCCAATTTGTATCCCTTTGATTTCTTTTTGTTGCCTAATGGCTCTGGCTAAAACTTCCAGGACTATACTGAATAGCATAGTGATGCTATATTAACATATATTAACATATTGACATAGCAATATTGGGCATCCCTGTTTGTTCTGGATCTCAGTGGGAATGCTTCCAACCTCTCCCCATTCAGTAGGACGC
Organism: Oryctolagus cuniculus; assembly: GCF_051225735.1. Taxonomy (NCBI): domain Eukaryota; kingdom Metazoa; phylum Chordata; class Mammalia; order Lagomorpha; family Leporidae; genus Oryctolagus; species Oryctolagus cuniculus. Next base: position 65,316,369 of record NC_142868.1, on the reverse strand, counting down.
TGGCCATGGGTTTGTCATAAATTGCCTTGCTAGTGTTGAGGAATGTTCCTTCTATACCCAATTTGCTTAAAGTTTTCATCATGAGAGGGCATTGTATTTTATCAAATGCTATCTCTGCATCTATTGAGATAATCGTATGACTTTTATTCCTCAATTTGTTAATGTGATGTATGACACTGGTCGACTTGTGAATGCTGAACCATCTCTGCATACCTGGGATAAATCCTAATTGGTCTGGGTAAATGATCTGATGTGCTTTTGGATTTGACTGACTAGTATTTTTTTGAGGATTTTTTGCATATATGTTCATCAGGTAAATTGTTCTGTAGCTCTCTTTCTCTGTTGTATCATTTTTTGTATCATTATCATCACCTTAGGAATTAAAGTGATGCTGGCTTCACAGAAGGCAATTCAGAAGAGTCCCTCCTTTTCAGTTGTTTTTAATAGCTTTAGAAGAATTGTAGTTCTTTTTTAAATGTATGGTAGAATTCAGCAGTGAAGCCATCTGGTCCTGGATGTTACTTTGCTTGGAGGGTCTGTATTACTGATTCAATTTCCATCTTGGTTATTGGTCTGTTCAGGTTTTCTATGTCTTCATGGCTCAATTTAGGCAGGTTCTAAGTTTCCAGGAATCTATCCATTTCTTCTAGGTTTCCTGGTTTGTTGCCATACAGTTCTTTGTAGTAATTTGATTTTTTTTTTTTTTTTGCTGTGGTATCTGTTGTTACCTTTCCTTTTTCATCTTGAATTTTAATGATTTGGTTATTCTCATTTTTTTTTTTTTGGTAGTTGGGTCAGTGGTGTGAAAAGTTCTGTAATATAGCTAGGTCCATTTGTTCTATAGTGTCAATTAACTCTAATGTTTCCTTGCTGATATTTTGTCTGGTTGATCTGTCCATTGCTGTCCACTACTATTGAATGGGAGTCTATATCTCCTTTTAGATCCATTAATATTTATTTTAAATAGCCAGATACCCTGTACTTAGCTATATATATGTTTATAATAGTTACATCTTCCTGTTGAATTGACCCCTTAATCATTACATAGTGCTCTTCTTTGCCTCTTTTAACAGTTTTTTGTGTTAAAGTCTATTTTGCTTGATATTAGGATGGCTATACCAACTTTTTTTGGTTTCTGTTAGCACTGAATATCCTTTTCCATCCTTTCACTTTCAGTCTGCATTAATCTTTGTTGGTGAGATATGTTTCTAGTGGGCAGAAAATACATAGGTTTTATTTTTTAATCCATTCAGGCAGTCTATATCTTTTAACTGGAGATTTGAGGCCATTTGCATTCAAGGTGACTATTGATAAATAATGATGACTTTTTCCCATAATGCCATGTCTCTGTGGCTTAGTGGAGTACATGTATTTTAGAATTTTTTCTTTATGCTTTACTGTGGAGAGGTGGACTACAATGTGTTGTTGTGAAGATCTTTTCTGGTCATGTCTATTAGGAGTTCCATGTGCTTCCTGTACTTGGACACCCCTTTCTCCAAATTAGGGAAGTTTTCTTTATTTCAATAAAAAGGCCTTCTAATCCATTTTCTTTTTCCAAACCTTCAGGAACTCCTAAGACCCATTTGTTGGGTTGTTTAATAGTATCCTATATCTCTCTTTTTTTTTTTTGGTCTGATTGTAAAATTTTCAGGGATTTGTCTTCTAACTTGGCTATTCTGTCTTTTGCCTCACTAAATATGTTCTTAAGGCTTTCCACTGTATTTTTTATTTGTTCTATTGAATTCTTCACTGCCAACATTTAGTTTTGATTTCACTTTAAAATCTCAATTTCGTGGGAAATATTTTCATTCATGTTATGTAAGGATTTCTTTAGTTCATGAATTTGCTTCTGATTACTTCTAAGTAATCCTATGATCAAAAATGTTTTGAATTCTGTTTCTGGCATTTCATCAGTTCATCTTCACATTCCAGTACTGAACTGTTGTGTTCTTTTGGGGTATCATTTTTTCTTCTTTATTCTTATATCTTGAATTGCTCTGTTTATTATCAGGAATTTGTGTTTTTTTTTTTTTTCATTGTGATGGCTTTTATTTTTGGACCCTGTCTCTCTGGCTTAGTGGCATATCTGCTCTTTCAGTGAATATCCAGAGGTGTGTGCTGGGTGTGGTCAGCGAGTTCTATTCAGTGCTCCAGGGTGAGGGGAATGTCCCAGGCAACAAGAAGTTGGGCACAGGAAATCTTTTTTTTTTTTTTTAATCAGAGGAGAGATTTGTTCAGCTCTGCTGGTGTAGTCTCATATTCACCTCCTCTCCTTAATGGAGACTAATGCCTGGACGCTAGCCCCCATGGATACAATATTTATCCCCATTGCCACAAGAACCATATAAAGGATCCATGCAGTCCTCAGTATAAGCACAGATCCTGCAGCAGTGACCCTCACCTGGGATCAGGGAGCCCCAAGCATGTGGTGATGCCCACAGTGACTGCCCAAAGACCTAGCCACACCCTATTTCTTCCCACATGGCCACAAGTCCAGCACACAAGGCTCCCACAGTGACGAGCTCCCAGGCCCCTGTCAGTTCTCCCAGCCAGACTCAGGCTTCTTCTCTTGGCTGGTCACTGGGCACGCGGACATGAGCTGGTGCAGCTGTTACATATGTCTAAAATGGCCCCTGCCTTCTCTTGGCTTGTTACAAGATGCCAGTACTGGGTGGTCAGGGAGAGAGAAGTGTGCCCCCCCTTTTTTCCCTTCTATGTTGTCAGGTACACTGTCCCCCATAGGGCTCCAAGCCAGACACAAACCAGGCTCTTCCCATAGCTTTATCGCCAGTGGCTTGGGCTGCTGCACTCTGGTCTCACCTCACACTGAAGCTGGTGCTGGGGCTGTTGGCTGCTGGGATCCCGAGCTGTGTGCGTCCACACTCTCCATGTAGGTCCACAGTGTCTCCGCAATTTGTGTGTAGTTTCCTTGTTGTTTTCTCCCTAACTCTATGCTGAGATTGCTCTTTCTTTCCACTTTTTTTTTTTTTTTTTGCAACTATCCTCCCCTAGGCTAGAGCAGTAAGTGCCCTCCCTACTGCACCATATTCCCAAACATCCTAAAGATTAAGGATTTTAAAACATTTGTTTTCCTAATGCCCATGAGATTTCAAATGCAATTGTAACATAGTCTTGTTCAGAAAAGTATTTGTATTAGAGGGATACCGGCTTGGAGGTGACATTTCAGATGCATGACAACAAATGAGATCATCTGGAAAGAGTGTGCACTGGAAAGAGAAGATAACTCTAGAACACAGCTCAAACACCTGCATTATTTCAAAAGCTATTAAGGGAAGAAGCAAAATATACCGTGAAGTAGTGGCAAGAGAAGCAGGAGGGAAAAAAGAGTATAATGGAATATTTTTTTAAAAAGTCAGGCTATGGGCCGGCGCCGCGGCTCACTAGGCTAATCCTCCACCTTGCGGCGCCAGCACACTGGGTTCTAGTCCCGGTCAGGGCGCCGGATTCTGTCCCGGTTGCCCCTCTTCCAGGCCAGCTCTCTGCTGTGGCCAGGGAGTGCAGCAGAGGATGGCCCAAGTGCTTGGGCCCTGCACCCCATGGGAGACCAGGAGAAGTACCTGGCTCCTGCCTTCGGATCAGCGCGGTGTGCCGGCGGCAGCTTGGGGCTCTCACATCCCATATCAGAGTGCCTAGGTTTGAACCCCAGCTTCCCTTCGGATTCTAGCTTCTGCTAATGTGTACCCAAGGAAGCATCAGGTGATGGCACAAGTACCTGTGTCCTTTCCACCCATATGGGAGACCTGGATGGAATTTCTGACTCCTGGCTTCCTCTGGCACAGGCCCAGCCCCAGCTTTCACAGGCATGTGAGGAGTGAACCAACAGATCCAAAATCTTTTTTTATTATTATTTTTTTGACAGGCAGAGTTAGACAGTGAGAGAAACAGAGAGAAAGGTCTTCCTTCCATTGGTTCACCCCTCAAATGGCCACTACAGCCAGCGTGCTGCACCGATCCGAAGCCAGGAGCCAGGTGCTTCCTCCTGGTCTCCCATGCGGATGTAGGGCCCAAGCACTTGGGCCATCCTCCACTGCACTCCCGGGCCACAGCAGAGGGCTAGACTGGAAGAGGAGCAACCAGGACAGAACCGGTGCCCCGACCGGGACTAGAACCTGGAGTGCCGGCACTACAGGTGGAGGATTAGCCTAGTGAGCCGAGGTGCCAGCCAAGATCCGACTTTCAAATAAATAAAAAAATTTAAAAGACAAAAAAGAGGGAGACTAGGCACTGGGAGGAATAAAATGATTGACAAGAGCTGTGTAAAACTTATTTTTGTATACTTCATGGCACAGTATTTGGATAAAGGAGATGGTCAACAACTTATCTGCTGAGTTTATCTGTATGTTTAACAGTTAATACCCTTAGGGACTTAGATTTTACTAGGGAAAAGAAATGCAAATAATTATACTTGAAGTTCCAATTTATAATGACAAAGAGAAGTATAAATAATGATACTAGAGTCCAAAGGAGGATTACTTAGGTCTAGGAGATAAGGGCTGGCACCTGGAAAAAAAGATAACTGAATAAGATTTTGAAGGTGCTGTGATACTGAGGGATAGCAATAGGTTTACTCTTAGTACATCATAAAGACATTTTGGTTTATTTTTAAGAAATTTAATTTTTTAAAAGATTTAAGAAATTTATTTGAAAGGCAGAATTAGAGAGGGAGAGACAGAGAGATCTTCCATCTACTGGTTCACTCCTCAGATGACCCCAACAGTCAGGGCTGCACCAAGCTAAAGACAGAAGCTTAGAACTCCTTTTGAGTCTCCCATGTGAGTGCAGGCGCCCAAGCATTTGGGACACAAAATGGCACCATATGGGATGCCGGCGTCACAGGGGGCAGCTTCATCAGCTAAACACAATGCTGTCCTCAGGTTTTATATGTTATTGTTGTTTTTTTTTTTTTTTTAAATCTTTTCATTTCATTTCCCATGCATTTAAAAAGTACTTATTTGTTCATTTATTTATTTATCTGAAAGAGCTACAGAGAGAGGGAGAGACAGAAAGAGAGAGATCTTCCATCTTCTAGTTTACTCCCCAGATGGCAACCAGGGCTGGGTTAGGCTTAAGCCAGGAGTCAGGAGCTACATCTAGGTCTCCCCTGTGGGTGGCAGAGGTCCAAGCACTTGGACCATCTCTCTCTGCTTTTTCGAGGACATTACCAGGGAGCTGGATCAGAAGTGGGGCAGGCAGGACACAAACTGGTGCCCATAAGGGATGTCGCTATCAGCATGACAAGTGGTGGCTTTTCCTGTTAGGCCACAATGTTAGCCTTAAGACATTTTAGTTTGAACACTAGACTACTATTGTGTCAAAAGAGCCATCAATGACCAGTAGTCCATTCCCCAAGAACTCCTGTTTCTGACAAAAATCAAGCAGGGATTTTAAAGCAGAATCTGTTCTCAAGTGCTTTTTACAAAAAGACAGTAACACTTACTTTGGTTTTTTTTTTTTTTTTTTTTTTTACTACAACAAACAAATTTAAAAACCATTTTAAAGAATCAACATTAACTCAATGCTAGCTGGGCTGAAACTTGTCTTTACCTTAGGAAACATAATGGATTAAAAAAGTGGTGATATTAAACCCACGCAGAACAAACAAATTAAAACAATTAGTATATTTCACTGACATTTAATAAAATTCTACTTAGAATCATTTGGATCATGTTGACAGACCACTAGTATTTATAATATTCTATATACCAGAAGAGAGGTTAGCACGCTCATATTCACTGCAGCATGACTCACCATAGCCAAGACATGGAAATAAATGTCTATTGACAACGTAACAGATAAAGAAAATGTGGCACATACTCATGTGATGAAATATTATTCAGCTCATAAAGAGGAAGAAAATCCTGCAATCTGTGACAACATGGATCAACCTTGAAGACATTATGTGAAGTGAAAACAAGCCAATGTCAGAAGGAGAATGCTGCATGATTCCTTCCTGGGTGAAGTATCTGAACTAGTGAAACTCACAGAGCGGTAAGTAGGATGGTGGTTGTCAGGTGCTCAGGGCTGAAGGAAAACGGGCAGTTGCTCAATGAGCATGAAGTTTCAGCTATGGAAGATGAGTAAGTTCCAGAGACCTGCTAGGCAACATTGTGCATGTACATAACAATACTATAACTATTTCACGTTAACTAGTCTTCCTGTAATGAGATTAAAAGTGAAACTTAAAAATCTAAGATGAACCATCAATAGACTTGAGACTCTCCCTTGTTTAGGGGATGTGAGAGGCTTGACAGTGTGCAGGATAGCTGTGGGAAGCTACCCTGGCTTTCTGTGCTCCCACATCGGTCGCCTACCTGAGGCTGCCTGCAAGCCACTGTCTGTATTCTGTGAGTCTTCTCAGAGAATGATTCTAGATGATTCTTGGCTCCAAATTGTAATGCTGTGCTTTGTTTTGTTAACTATGAAAAAGTCCACTTCCACTGTACTGGCAAATAAAAAGCTATTTCCAAAAAGGAAACTGTTTCTAATTGCTTTTGGTTTTGAGAATACGGTCTTTTTTTATATAAACTTTTTTTAAATTTTTTATTTTATTTCTAATATTTTGACAGGCAGAGTGGACAGTGAGAGAGAGAGACAGAGAGAAAGGTCTTCCTTTTGCCGTTGGTTCACCCTCCAATGGCCACCGCGGCCGGCGCATCACGCTGATCCGATGGCAGGAGCCAGGTGCTTCTCCTGGTCTCCCATGGGCTGCAGGGCCCAAGCACTTGGGCCATTCTCCACTGCACTCCCTGGCCATAGCAGAGAGCTGGCCTGGAAGAGGGGCAACCAGGACAGAATCTGGCACCCTGACTGGGACTAGAACCCGGTGTGCAGGCGCTGCAAGGCGGAGGATTAGCCTAGTGAGCCGTGGCGCTGGCGAGAATATGGTCTTAACAAGCAGTTCATCAACTTTACTTCTTTGGAACCACTTGACACATGAGCAATAGCAGAATCCCTGTTTTGTATTCTTCATTTCTCCAACCCACCCTTGAGAGTAGGACTCAGGATATAAAAACTAATATCCTTAGATCACAGCTAGAGGATTAAGCTAGTGCTGACTTGCAAACTTAGCACAATGTAGACTCTACTTGGAAGCAATAAGAAGAAGTAGGGGTGGGCACTATGGAGCTGAGAGTTAAGCTGCTGCCTATGACACCAGCATCTCATATCAGAGCACAAGGCTTCATCTTGGCTGTCCAGCTTCCAATACAGCTCCTTGCTAATGTGCGTGGGAATGCAGTGGAAGATAGCCCAAGTATTGCCATCCACATGGGAGACCAGGATGGAGTTTCACGCTCTTGATTTCAGCCTGGCCCAGTTCCAGCCATTGTGACTATTTGAGCAGTAAACCAGCAAATGGAAGATCTCTATTTCTGCATCTCTTCTCTGTCATTCTGCCTTTCAAATAAATAGAATAAATCTTAAAAGAAATAAGAACCAGGGGCTGGCGTTGTGGTTCAGTAGGTTAATCCTCCGCCTGTGGCACTGGCATCCCATATGAGCGCTAGTTCGAGTCCCGCCTGCTCCTCTTCCAACCCAGCTCTCTGCTATGGCCTGGGAAAGCAGCAGAAGATGGCCCAAGTGCTTGGGCCCCTGCACCCGCATGGGAGACTGGGAAGAAGTGCCTAGCTCCTGGCTTCAGATTGGCGCAGCTCTGCCGTTTGGCCATTTGGAGTGAACCAACACACTGAAGACCTTTCTCTCTGTCTCTCCCTCTCACTGTCTGTAACTCTCCCTCTCAAATAAAAGTTTTTTTAAAAAAAGGAAATAAGAGCCATAATTCATCATCACATTTTATATATTCCAGACACTGCACTAAAGTAGAAACACCAATTTCCAAACCATGCAACTACTCTATTAGATAGAGTTTTTATACTTATTTCATAGGTAAGGAACCTGCTGAAGGTTACACTGCTACTAAACAACAGAGAAGAGTGTTTTATTAAAGAACGGTTACAACACTATAGTTCTTAATGACATAATACACCTAAGATCAAAGGCAGTGGCGTAACAGGTAAAGCCGCCTCCTGCAGTGTCAGAATCCTCTATGGGTGCTAGTTCGAGTCCCAGCTGCTCCACAGCTCTCTGCTGTAGCCTGGAAAAGCAGTGGGGGATGGTCCAGGTCCTTGGGCCCCTGCACCCGCATGGAAGACCTTGCGGAGGCTCCAGGCTCCTGGCTTTGGATCAGCGCAGCTCTGGCCATTGTGGCCATCTGGGGAGTGAACCAGAGGATGAAAGACCTCTCTCTCAGCCTCTGCCTTTCTGTAGCTCTGCCTTTTTTTTTCCCCCATTATTTGACAGATAAGGATTATAGACAGTGAGAGAGGCAGACAGAGAGAAAGGTCTTCCTTCTGTTGGTTTACTCCACAAATGGCCCCTATGGCCGGCACTGCAACAATCCAAAGCCAGGAGCCGGGTGCATCTTCCTGGTCTCCCATGCGAGTGCAGGACCCAAGCGCTTGGGCCATCCTCCACTGCCCTCCCGGGCTACAGCAGAGAGCTGGACTGGAAGAGGAGCAATCGGGACTAGAACTGGCGCCCATATGGGATGCTGGCACCACAGGCGGAGGATTAACCAAGAGAGCCACGGCGCCGGTTCCTAGCCCTGCCTTTCAAATAGATAAATAAATCTTAAAAAAAAATTGACAAACTAAGTAAAATCTATGACCCTTAAAAGTTTCACTATTCCTACACCCTACTTGATCCAAACACAAGAAGAGTTCCCCAGCCCTACAGCCTGTTTCCTTCGATGTTCTAAACTTCCTGCAGCTGGAGCTAACCACTGACTCCATAGACTATTTCTATGGAATCCAATGTAATAACTCAGAAAACTACATTGGGAGCCAAGAGAACCATGATTTTTTCACATTTCCTGCTTTTTATATCAACTACCCTAAAGCAACTGACATTTTAAATAGACTTCAAAGGTGTTTCTGAAAACCAGGAACATATTGTGATTGAATGTGGTAAATAAGACTGGAAATCAAGAGACTTTCTTACCACCTCTTACAATCCTAGTGTAGCAAGTTTTATCTTAAAAGAAAAAGAAAGATAACAATGAAGGAAAAGTAAACCCCCAAACCTTTAGACTTTGGAGGAATCACAAACCAAGGCAGGTTTCAAAACTCTGAAACTTGCAGCACTGAAGCTGTAACAAGTAAAATGGTATTTTACTAATAACTATCTTCCATTTTCATCATTCTCTCCACTGTCTTGTCAGGAGCTCCTTAAGCAAGCCAATAAAAGGCAACTGTCAGGGCAGGTGCTGTGGTGTAGTGGGTAAAGCCACCGTATGAGACACTGCATCCCATGTGGGTGCCAATTCATATTCTGAATGCTCCACTTCTATTCCAGCTCCCTGCTAAAGGCCTGGGAAGAGCAGTGGCAAATGGCCCAAGTGTTTGGGCCCCTACCACCCATGTGGGAGATAGGGATGAAGCTCCTGGTTCCTGCTTCAGTCTCGCTCAGACAGGGAGTGAACCAGTGGATGGAAGATCTCTCTCTGTCTCTCTCTCTCCCTCTCTGTAACTCTGCCCTTTACATAAAATAAATAAATCTTTAAAATGCTGTGGAGAGGGGGGCAACTGTCAACTTGTTCCTTCTGGAAATTTTTCTCTTGACTGCCACTTCTAATCCTCACCACACCAACTCACCCCTAAAGTCAGTCACCTTTAAAGAAAATAATCAGGGCTGTTGGGTCAGTGTTGTAGCACAGCAGCTAAGCTCCCGCCTGGGATGCCAGCATCCTGTATGAGTAACAGTTCAAATCTTGGCTGTTCCATTTCTGACTCAGTTCCTGCTAACGTACCTGGGAAAGCAGCACAACACGGTCTAAGCACTTGGGCCCCTGCCACCCATGTGGGACACTGAAATGAAGCTCCTGGTTCTGGCCTGGCTCAGCTCTGGCCATTGCCAACATTTGGCTAGACGGAATATCTCTGCCTGAATCTCCCTCTTGCTATAATTCTGTCATCACATAAATAAATAAATTAAAAAAAGACATAAACCAATTGTGCGATTTCAGTTAAAATAAAAAAAAAATTCAGATGACCAAAGGACTAAGAACAAAAAATTTTAGCTTTCCTAAAGAAGAAAGTAGAATCTCAGATGCTGCTATAAGCACTTATGATGACTAATACATGGACTCTGTCATCAGAAGTAAGATAGTTGAATGCAATACTAAAAGAAACTTTTAACAATAAGAAGGTTATGAAACAAAACCAATGAGAAAAATTCTGTGAAACATTATGAAACAGACTATGACATCTAAATAATATACTAAAATGTGGAAGGTGAATGTTAGTGCTACACAAATACTTAAACCAAGTTACCATATGACCCAGCAATTCCACTCCTAAGCATATACACAAGAGAAATGAAAACACATGTCTACACACACTTGTATGTGAATGTTCATAGTGACATTTTCAAAATAGCCAAATTGCAGAGACAATACAAACATCCACCAACTGATGAAAGAATAAACAACATGTGGTATGTCTGCACAGTGGAGTATTATTTGGCACTAAAATAATGACATATTAATAAATGCTACAAGATGGATAAACCTTGAAACTAGTATGCTAAGAATGTTATTAAAGGCCATATATTGTATGATGCCACTTTTATGAAATGTATAGAACAGGTAAATCTAGAGAGACAAAAGATAAAACAGTGGTTGCTTGGGGCTTCAGGGGGGTTGTATTTCCATAGTATATCCTTTTCAATCTTTTAATTTTCAAACTTCTGAGTCTTTAGCCATTATACAGTTAGGTCTTATATTAACTACTCTGATAATCTCCTTTTAACTACAGCATTTAGACCATTTATATTTAGTGTAATCATTAATATGACCGGGTTTAAGTCTATTATTTTTATATTTTCTTTCCAATGGCAGCATTTGTTTTTTTCTTTTTACCTCTATTCCTGAGTCCTTAGAGTTTAACCAAACTTTCTAAGACTTCTTTATCTCTATTGGCTTAATAGTAATACCTCTCTGTTTTCTCAGTAATTATTGTAGAACAAGAATCAGCAAACAAGACTTTGTGGATCAAAACTACCCTGTGACTTTTTAAAAAAAATGGTCCATGAGTTAAAAATGGTTCTCATATTTAACATTTCCCCAAGAATGTGAAAAAAAGGAAAACTTTGTGACAGAGAAATGCTGCAAGAATAAATGACCACAGAATTAGCTCCTTCTGTTTACACTCATGTACTAGCTCACAAGGTTCTTTAGTTTCTCTGACCCAGGTACACAAAGGTGAAATCAGAGAATCAGCCAGGCTGAGTCCTCATCTGGAGGCTCAGGGGAAGAACTCACTCCTAACTTCATTCTTGCTCTTGGCAGAATTCCGTCTCTGTGGTTCTAGGACTGAGGTTCTGTGGCCTTGCTGGCTATTAGCCATGGCTGCTCTCAGTCTCTTTCTGCATTGGCCCTTGCTCTGGCATCCGGCAATGTGCACTACATTCCCTTCGGGTTGCCACATGGGACTTACCCCCCTACAGCCAGCCAGAGAAGCTCTGCTTCTAAACTCTTCATGCGATTATCTCTGGCCCACCAGAAAAATCAGTCTTAAAGTCAACTATGCTGTGTAAAATACTTGAATCACAGGAGTAAATCCCACCATATCCAGCCTAGGGTTTACGCCGGCATGCACAGTAGGGACAGTAGGAAATGGAAAATCTTGGAGGATACCTTACAATTCTATTTGCCTTATCTGCAAATTCTAAAATATTTACTATTTGGACCTAAAAAGTTTGCCCACCTCTGCACTGGTGTATAAAAACTACAGTCTACCTGTGAATAACATTATACTACTTCATGTACGTGGTCTCAGTGTCTTACAAAAGTATCCTTCCATTTCCCCTATCTTTTGTGGAATCTTGCTTCTAAATATTTTATAAGCCCACAACATTTTAAAAAAATTATTCTTGTTTAAATGGGCAATTCCAATTAAGGAGACTTTCAATTATTGAAAATACTATTGAAATAGTATAGTCACACACTTATTTATGATCTCTAACGTTTTTCATAATCTTATGCACACCTAAATTTTTTTTTATTTAAAGATTTTTTATTTATTTGAAAGGCAGAATTAGAGAGAGAGAGAGAGAGAGAGAGAGAGAGAGAGAGAGAGAGAAATATCTTCCATCCACTGGCTCATTCCTCAAATGGCTGCTACAGTCAGGCCAGGCCAAAGCAGGAGTCAGGAGCTTCATCTGGGTCTCCCATGTGGGTATAGAGGTCCAAGGACTTGGGCCATCTTCCACTGCTTTCCCACGCACATTAGTAGGGAGCTAGATCAGAAGTGAGCATCCAGGACACGAAGTGGCACCCATATTGGGATGCTGGCATTGTAGGTTTACCCACTATCCCACTATGTCACAATGCTGGCCCTATAAATCTAAGTGGTTTTTTTTTTGGACAGGCAGAGTAGAAAGTGAGAGAGAGAGAGAGAGAGAGAGAGAAAGGTCTTCCTTACCATTGGTTCACTCCCCAATGGCCGCTGCAGGCGGCGCGCTGCGGCTGGCACACCATGATTATCCCAAGCCAAGAGCCAGGTGCTTCTTCTGGTCTCCCATGCGGGTGCAGGGCCTAAGCACTTGGGCCATCCTCTACTGCACTCCCGGGACACAGCAGAGAGCTGGACTGGAAGAGGAGCAACCGGGACAGAATCCGGCACCCCAACTGGGACTAGAACCTGGGGTGCCAGCGCTGCAGGTGGAGGATTACCCTATTGAGCCATGGCGCCGGCCCTGAATCTAAGTTTTTAAGTGGTATTCCATTTAACATTAAATATACTGTAATTGTGCAGTCTATCCAGTCTCATATTTGTATGGACAAAATTATTATATTGTTTATTCTTATGGTAAATGTATATACTGTAAAATTTAACATTTGACCATGTTTAAGTATACAATTCAGAGGTATTAAGTACAACTATCACTAGTTAGCTCCAGAAGTTTTTTCACCATCCCTAACTGAAACTTGTACCCATTAAACAATAACTCCCTGTTTTCCTCTTCCCTAGATCCTGGTAACCCACTATTTTCTATGAATTTGCCTATTCTTGGTACTCAAATAAGAGAATCACACAGTATCTGTTTTTTGGTGTCTGGTTTATTTCACATGGCTTAATGTTTTAAAGGTTCACCCATGTTGGAACATATATCAGAATTTCATTCTTTTTAAGACTGAATAATGTTTTACTATATGTTTAACACATACTTTGTTGGTCCATTCATCTGCGATGGACAGATGGATTATTTAATGATTAACTTTATATGTCAACTCATTGTGTTTTTAGATGAGATGAAATTCAAATCAGTTAACTCTGGTAAAAGACTGCCCTCAGTGATGTTGGTAGACCTCATCTAGACAGCTGAGGGCTAGACTACAAAGACAAACTTCCTAACAAACAGGAATCTTGTGGCAGACTAACTCTGCACTTCTGTCCTTTGGGCTACAACTACGCATCAGCTTTCATGAGTCTTGAGTCTGCCAGCCCACAATGCAGATTTGGATTTGCATATAATCTTCATTGTGTGAGCCCATCCTTGTGATAATTTACACGCACATACTTCTGCCCCATTGGTTGCATTTCTATGGAAAACACTGATTAATACTGTTTCCATCTATTGGCTATTGTTAGTAATGTTGCCATAGGCATTGTTGCAAGAATCTGAGTCCTTGCTTTCCATTCTTTTGGTCCGAAAACTCAAAGTGGGATTGCTAGATCACAAGTAATTCTATGTTTAACTTTATGAGCAACTGCTATAGTGTGCTCCATGGTGATTGCACTATTTACTATTCCTACCAGTAAGACATATAGTTCCCAGTTTTCCCACATCCTCACCAACCATGTTAATTTCCATTTTTTATTTTTAGGTTTGTATTAGTAACATTTGCTATTTTAATTTTTAATTGACACAACTGTAAATATTTGTGGGTTACCATGATATTTCAACACATGTGTACATTATGCAACATTCAATCAGAGGAAACATATCTATTTCCTCTAACATTTAACATTTCTTTATGGTGAAAATATTATAAACCCTTTCTTCTAGTTTCTCTTAAAGAGAAACATATAGTCCCTTCTGAGTATCCATAGTCCCACTATGGTGCACTACAACACCACAGATTCTTGCTCATATCTAACACAGTACCTGTTAGTGATCATTTTCCTATCCCTCCCTACCCCCAAGTCTCTTCAGCCTCTGGTAACCACCATTACTTTTAACTTCTAGGTGATCTACCTTGTTTAGATTCCACATGTGAGTGAGATCATGTGGCACTTGTATTTATGTGCTTGGCTTATTTCACTTAACATAATGACCTCTAGCTCCAACAGTCCTGTTGTAAATGACAAGACTTCATCCTTTCTACAGCTGGGTAGTACTCCAGCGTGTGAGTGTGTCACATTTTCTTTATCCATTCATCAGCTGAACACATAGGCTGTTCCCATTTCTTGGCTATTGAAAATGGTGCGGCAATAAACGAGAGAGTGCAGATGTCTCTTTGACAACTGGTATTTCCTTTTTCTTAGTGGGACTGCTGGATCACATGATGGGTCTATGGTTAGTTTTTTGGGGGAACCTCCATACCCTTTCCACAATGGCTGTATTAACTGACATTCCCACCAACAGGGTACAAGGGTTTCCTTTTCTCCACACCCAGCCGTCACTTGTTATCTTTTGTCTTTTTGACAACAGCCAACCTAACTGGACTGAGGTGATATCTCACTGTGATTCTGATTTGCATTTCCTTCATGATTAATGATGCTGTGTACTTTTTTCTACATCTGTTGGCCATTTGTATGACTTCCTTTGAGAAGTGTCTGTTTAGATTTATTGCCCACTTAAAAACAACTGTGGGCCTACTGAGTTGTTTCAATCTCTTATTCTGGTGACTAACTCCTTGTTAGAGGTATAAATTGCAAATGTTTTCTCTCATTCTGCAGCCTGTCTTCACTCTGCTGTTTCCTTTACTGTGCAAAAGCCTTTTGGTTTGGTAAAATTCCACTTGTCTGTTCTGCTTTTGTTTCGTATGCTTTTGGGGTCTGATCCAAAAAAATCTTTGCCCATTTCAAAGCCCTGAAGCATTTTCTCTGTTTTCTTCTAGTAGTTTCAAACTTCCAGGTCTGAGATGGGCTCACTTTCCTTTAAATGGTTATGTATACGAGAGCCTGACATGCTTTGCCTCTAAATTCCTCCTGCAGTGGCTATATCATTCACAATTATCTTACAAAGACAAGAACTGAGAAATAGTTAAAATATTTAGGTCTTTAATGCACTGATTTTGTACACGGTGGGAGATGGGGTGGGGTTAGTCCCATATTTCATTCTTCTACATGTGGATACCCAATTTTTGTAGAATGTCCTAATCCCGAAGTATGCTCTTGGCACCTCTGTCAAAGATCAGTTGGCTGCAGATGCATGGGCTTCATTTCCAGCCTCTATTCTGTTCCACTGGTCTGTGCGTCTGTATGCAGCCAATACCAGGCTGTTTCAGTTGTAACATTTTAAAGTCAGAAAGTGTAATGCCTCCTGCTTTGGTATTTTTGTTCATGACTACTTTGGTTACTAGGAATTTTATTTGATTCCATAAAACTTTTAGTAGTGTTTCTTGTTTTGTTTTTAATAACAGAGCTCCTGATGGCTCGAAGTGATCTGAATCTCACTATTGGTTTTGATCTGCAAGTTCCTAGTGACTAGTGATATTCATCAGCTTTTGACATGCTTATTGGCAATTTGGAGAAAACATCAAACACACTACCTTTTCTATTTTTGAAAGGGGTTGTTTCTTTCATGTTGAAAGGTATTTTCACTGGATATGGAAATCTAGGTTGACATTTTTTCTTTTAGTACTGTGGAGATATCACTCCATTGTCTTGCAGCTTGCATAGTTTCTAATGAACAGTCTGTTTTAATTCTTCCCTTTGTTCCACTGTATGTAATTTGTCTTTTCTCTATAGCTACTTTTAAGATTTTCACTAATTTGATTACAATGTACCTTGATGTGATTTTTCTTATTTTTATTACACTTTGGGTTTCTACAGCTTCTTGTACCTAAGCATTTATACTTTGAATTTTGTCGTGTGTGTGTGTGTGTGTGTCTGAGAAAGAGATTCCCTCCCCCCTGTTCTTTACTGGAGAGTTGAACTTCACACACATTATATCAGCTGATTCTGTACCATAGGACACTGATGTACTGTAAATTTTTCTCAGGCTGTTTTTTTCTCATTTGCAATCATTTTCGATACTTTGTATTCTATGTTTTCAAATTTACCGATCTTTTATTTGTTGGCATATAGTATGCTGTTACTCAGGGCAATTTTTAATTTGTGATTTACTCCTAACCTATAGAAGCTACATTTTTTAAAAAATATTTATTTCCTCTCCATAACTTTTATGTGTTCCTTTAAACTCTTGAGCATATATAAAACACTAATATAAATCATATCTATAGTTTCTACTTTATGTTATGGGTCATACTTTCTTACTTCTTTGCATCCCTAATCGTTTTTGACAGCTTCATTGATGTACAACTGGTATATAAAAAAAGGAATTTTTTTTTTTTGACAGGCAGAGTGGACAGTGAGAGAGAGAGACAGAAAGGTCTTCTTTTTGCCGTTGGTTCACCCTCCAATGGCCGCCACGGCCGGTGCATTGCGCTGATCCAATGGCAGGAGCCAGGTACTTCTCCTGGTCTCCCATGGGGTACAGGGCCCAAGCACTTGGGCCATCCTCCACTGCACTCCCCGACCATAGCAGAGAGCTGGCCTGGAAGAGGGGCAACCAGGACAGAATCTGGCGCCCCGACCGGGACTAGAACCCGGTGTGCCAGCGCCACAAGGCGGAGGATTATCCTATTGAGCCACGGTGCCGGCCAACAAAAAGGAACATGTTTAAACTACAACTTTGGTGAGTGCTGGAATATGTATATACAAGTAAATCCATCAATAAAATTAGGAAAGAGAATCTATCCATCAGTCCTAAGAAGCTCTCTCATCCCCTTGGTAATCCTTCTTTCTGACTTTCCCACTCTGTCATCCCCAATTGTATGAAAAATTCTGATTAAATGCTGGCCATTGTGGATTTAAATATATTGTTGATGGATTCTGTTGTATTCTCTTAAAAAGTATTGGACCTGGGCCAGTACTGTGGTGTAGCAGCTAAAGCCGCCATCTGCAGTGTTGGCATCCCATGTAGGCACCAGTCCAAGTCCCAGTTGCTCCACTTATGATCCACCTCTCGGCTATGGCCCGGGAAAGCAGTAGAAGATGGTCAAGGTGCTTGGGCCTCTGTACCCACGTGGAGAGACCCAAAGGAAGCTCTTGGCTCCTGGTTTCAGATTGGCACAGCTCCAGCTGCTGTGGCCATTTGAGGAGTGAACCAGCAGATGGAAGACCTCTCTTTCTCTTTCTCTGCTCTGCCTCTCTATAACTCTGTCTTTCAGGGAAATAAATAAATCTTTAAAAAAAAAAATGTGCTGGACCTTCTTGTGGCACAGTTAAAATATTTTAAATCAATCTGATCCCTTCATGGATCAAATCTTCATGGTTTTTTTGAATTCTGTTGGGGGAATGGAGGAGTCCAATGAAGTCCTAGATTTCTTTAAAATTAATTTATGTATTTTCAAGGCAAGTTACAGAGAAGCAGAAGGAGAGGGAGGGGGAGAGAAAGAGAGAGGGAGGAAGGGAGGGAGGGAGGGAGAGAGAGAGGGAGGGAGGGAGGGAGGGAGGGGTATCTCTCATTGGCTGGTTCACTCCCCAAATGCCTGCAATGGCCAGAACTGGGCCGATGCAAAACCAGGAACCAGGAGCTTCCTTTGGGTCTCTCGACATGGGTGCAGGGGTCCAAGCACCTGGGCCACCTTCTACTGCTTTCCCAGGCCATAGCAGAGAGCTGGATCAGAAGTGGAGCAGCCAGGCCTCAAACGGGTACCCACATGGATGCCGGCACTGCAGGCAGTAGCTTTACCCACTAACTCTACAGCACTGGCCTTGCCTAGATTAATTTGATTTCATTATCAAGCCATTACACATTTTTGGTGGTCTCAAGGCCTTTACTTTGTGTCTTGTGTCTTAGGAGTTCTTTCTATTCTAGCTTACAGAAACATGAACAAGTCTCAGCCATGCGTAAGCTCTGGCTACCACCTTCTCTCCTCAGCCTTACGGTATTTTACACCATGCTTACCTGGTCAGACTGTATCAGAGATCTGAGGAGGCCCTACTAGAAATCTCCAGATCCTGTTCATCCCTGCTGTCCTCCTCTCTCTCATTTTCCACTCTCCAGTGATGCACAGATTCTAGCCACTTCCATCACTCTCCACACGTCTTCTGTCTTACCAACTTAGGCACACCCCGAAGACCACGCCTGGGTCCATCTCCCTTCACTGCAGATGGTACAATCTCAAGGCTTGCTTTGTTTCCCCTTCAGTAGGGGATTACAGCCTTCCACTACCTGCTACTCAAGGTCTGTAAAGAGTTGTTTCATAGATTTTGTCCAATTCTCTGTCTCCTATTAGAGGTCAATTCCTGTAGTAGTTAAATCTTCATGGGCAAAAACAGAAATCAGCCGGCTGTTTTAAAAAAATATTCACATAATTTCAACAGCCTGAAAATTAGGCAAAACAGCTCCCTGCTGAAGCTATATCATCAATACACCCCTCTTGCTAATGGTGCAACATCAGAAACTGCTATCCAGTTGACTAGACTCAAACCACACAATCCTGCTCCTTGACATCTTGAAGCAGTTCGCTAAGATCTGTGACTAACCAGATGCTGATAGAATTATGTCTACCAGCCTCAACTCAGGAAATAAATACATTCACAAAGATACTAATGATTGCAGAATATATAAACTATAAATAGGAATTTCATACTCCCAGTGCCTCGCTGTCTTGGCCTCGGGAGATGGATTCTCTCAAAATTTAATCAGAACATGTTAGGTCAACGTACTACACACAGGTCAAGGAAAAGTACAGAAGAACAGGGAAGTGCTGGTTTTCATATATATATATATATATATATATATATATATGTTTTATCTCATACAGTTCTGCAAATCTTAACTCCCACAGCATTCAAAAAGTGAGGGAATTAACTTTGTAGACTTTTATAGGATCATTTGAAATCAATCATTAAAGAACAATTACTTTTCTGTCAATTTTTGTGCTCAGGTAGTAAATTTTCTACTAGGAGAAGTGAACTGCATTTAATTTTATAAAATGCCATGGCCTGATAGATATAAGGATTTTAAAGAATTAAAATGCAGGGGGCTGACATTGTAG
This sequence comes from Oryctolagus cuniculus, assembly GCF_051225735.1. Lineage (NCBI taxonomy): Eukaryota > Metazoa > Chordata > Mammalia > Lagomorpha > Leporidae > Oryctolagus > Oryctolagus cuniculus. The sequence goes on along the minus strand of NC_142868.1, from coordinate 65,297,054 downwards.
TATAGTGGGTAAAGCCATGGCTTGTGATGCCGGCATCCCATATGGGCACCGATTCCAGTCCTGGCTGTTCTACTTCCTATCCAGCTCCCTGCTTATGGCCTGGGAAAACAGCAGAGGATGGCCCAAGTGTTTGGGCCTCTGCACCCATGTGGGAGACCTGGATGAAGCTCCTGGCTACTGGCTCTGGCCTGGCTCAGCCCTGATCCCTGCAGCCATCTGGGGAGTGAATGAGCAGAGGGAAGATTTCTCTCTGTCTCTCCTCTCTGTAACTCTTTCAAAATAAATAAATAAATCTTAAAAAAATAAAAGAATGAAAATGGAGAGGTAGATAGATATGTAAAGAGGAGAAATTAAATATTTCCTCCAAAACAACACAGTGTCAATGAAGGAATTTTTTAAAAAGATTTATTTTTAATTGATTTGAAAGGCAGAGTTACAGACAGAGTAGAAGAGATTGGGGGCGGGGGGGGGGGGGGGAGATCCTCCATCTGCTAGTTTACTACGCAAATGGCCGCAACAGCCAGGGCTGGGCCAGGCTGAAGTCAGGATACAGGAGTTTCTCTTCCAGTTTCCCACGTGGGTACAGCCGCCCAAGGTAACTGGGTTATACTCTGCTGCTTTCTCAGGTGAATTAACAGGGAGCTGGATCAGGAAGTGGAGCAGGGGGGGTCCTGAACCACAGTGCATATGGGATGCCAGCATTGCAGGCAGAGGCTTAACCTGCTATGCCATAACAGCTGTCCCAAGGATTTATCGTTAAGTACATACTGCTTAACCTGCAGTATGGTACCCTTCAAAGTTAGAAAGGATACCAAAGTCTTTCAAAAGAAATAAAACATCATGAAATCAATCAATGTGATTAAATGTTATAGTTTTACTCTATTCAAAATCCAAGTGTGTTTTTTTTTAAAAAAAAAAGCCCCTACTGTGCTATGAATTTCTGCATGTCACCATAGAGATAACATTGATCTTGTATTATAGTATTCATTTCTCATTTTCTTTAAGTCTTGCTTTCTTCGGTAAATGTGTCAAGTCACATTCTTCATTTCTTCAAATATTCAGTTTATTGTATTATTTTATTTTTTAAAGATTTATTTATTTAATTTATCTGAAAGGCAGAGTGACAGAGAAAGAGATCTTCCATCTGCTGATTCACTCCCCAAATGGCTGTAATGACCAGTGCTGGGACAGGTCACAATCAGGAGTCTGGACCTCTGTGGGATGCAGGTCATTTTCCACTGCTTTTCAAGGAGCATTGGCAAGGAGCTTGGTCAGAGCGGAGCAGCCAGGACTTGAACTGGCACTCTGATATAGGATGCTGGCATGCAAGCAAGGGCTTAACCCACTGAGCCACAATGACAGTCATTACTGCACTATTTTTTTTTTTAAACACGACACTAACTACGATACAAATTCATTTCCAAACATGCTAAAAGAAGAGTGACCCAGTCTACTGTACATTTTGGTGTTAGAAAAGAGAATTGCTCTATCTCCTTCAACACAGTGAAATAAGGTTAAGTGACAGCTAGAAGAACTCAAAATGTTAGCTCACTTTAAATAAAGTACATGTATAAAGTTAGCTCTCATGTCTAGTCGAGAGACAACCACTCTTTGTAGCAGTTATATTTTCAGAAGGCATATTTCTTTTCATTGGAAGCACACAGCTATGAGTTTTGAAATAGTAGTTAGATTACTGGTTCAAACGTCTATTTTGATGTGCACATCAATTACTGCAACTCTATTCATAGCTGTAAAGGAAACCTTAAATTCAACTACCATTCTCTAAAATCAATGCTCGAGACTCCAAATGAGTGAAATTGTGGATGAATTTTCTAAATTCATCAGCAGTGCTAAGAATAATTCAAAATGAATCCATACTAAAAGTGTGCTTAGAGTATATACGGAAAACAAAAGACAGCAGTAGTACCCTGTAACATTTAATAATAGCACCTATTTACCAGCAATTTATTTGGAGTAGAATACAAATAATTTAACCAAAGAGGCCTTTGTTTCCTCTTTCAGACTGTATGATCCGGAGCTCAATAAACTTCTCAAATGCATTTGTGCTTCCAAAGATTTTCTTTTACTCTTGCAATGTTCTATTTCAGTTTAATAAATAATAGTAAAAATGCATAAAAAATTTTCCCTACCAAATTCTCACTAAATATATCCTGTTTGGAATAAGCACAGATTTTAAATGGCAGTTGAACTTAAAGTTTACTTTGTGTGAGATATTCTATCTGCACAAGTAAATATGCTATGAATAAATAGGATAAGAATTTTGAAATAAAAATCTTTACATTCTTCTCCCCAAAATACAGATTTTTCTCAAGCAATTAAGTACCACATTTAAAAGGTATGAGTATCTTAATAAAAAGCATTAATTCATCGATTTCACCATTTTAGCAATCAGAAAAGACTGTCATCCCATTTGACTGAGGAGAACACTGAAGCCCAATGATTACCTACACCTTTGAGCACAAGGGAAAATAATAGGAACCAGAGGTGGTAGACAGATGTTCCTGAACACACAGTTCCTAAATAGCCGACCTATTGCCTCTATTTCAATAAAATAAATGGTACGCACCTGCTTTATATTGTTGCATCAAATTACTAGACCTTAAAAACTATTACTGACAGACAAGCAAGTATAGAAGACTTCAAACTAATAAAAGTCAGTTCATTTGTGAACTACTATTCCTGTGGTATTAATTTATGAAAAGGAATTGTACATACAGGGCTTTTAATAGCATAGGCGAGCAAAGACCAGGTTATCAAAATCCAAGAAACACTGCCAGGTTATCCATCTACCTCTGAATGGCTAGAGCACTGTGGAAGTGCCACCTGGCACAAATGTGCACAAATAGCAGACAGAGTGCATTCACTTGTGCCAAAGGGATCACACCCTGACACAGCTCAAACATCACAAGAACAACACAGACCACCAGGGCCAATCTGTTAAGGGGGGATTTCTCAAAAGATATTTACACTGCTAGGAAGTTTTAAATAAGCACCTAGGCACGAATGAAGGAGGGGAAGAGAAAGTCACATTTGAGCTTTTTATTGTAGTTATTTATAAATGTCTTCTACAGTTGGCCCTCCACATGTGAGGGTTCTGAATCCATAGACCTGTGAACAACTGTGAATAAAGAAATTCTTTTTCAGGGGTGGGCAGGTGTTTGGCCCAGCAGATGAACTGCCAGTTGTGATGCTGGTATTCCATATCAGAGTGCCCAGCTTACAATCTCAGCTCTACTCCCAACCCTAGCTTCCTGCCAGTGCAGAAGCTGGGAGGCAGCGGCGATGGTCCCAGTAGTTCAGTTCCTGTCAGCAATTTGGGAGACTTGCAGTGAATGCTCAGCTCCTGGTTTCAGCCTCGCCCAGCCCTGGCCACTGCAGGCCTTTGGGAACTGAATCAGTATATAGGAGCTGTATCTGTCTCCATCCCCCTACCCCTGCTACACCCCAGTCCCTGCCTTTCAAATAAAAATAAAGAAAAATGTTTTAAAAATCAGGAAAAAAAAAACCCACATCCATATTAAACACAGACAGGCTTTTTTCTTGCCATGATTTCCTAAACACTACAATGTAACCCAGAGAGAAAGCATGCAGGATTTATGCAGGTTACATGAAGATACTTAATTGCCTCGAGGATTCTGGGATTTGAGGCAGGCCCTGGGCCTGACTCCACATGGAGACTGAGGGACGACTGTCTACTGCCGGCTTCCTCAGGGAAGCCAACTCCCTGGAGAGGGCACCTCTGGCTCCGGTCTGTGGCACAGTGAAGAAATACATACACACATACACATACACACACACACACACACACCAGACCTCTCACAACTGAGACCAAACGAAAACCGGCAGAGGCTTTCTCCCCGAGGTCCTGTGGCGTTAGAGGAAGTCATGGGAAATGTGACTCCCGTAGGCGCCTATGATCTGGGGCACTGTGAAGGGCTCCCTTTCTGTAAATGCCTATTCATATGACAGTCTGACATGTTTTTGTTTTTAAATTCCTCCCGCAGTTTTCTTATTTTTTACAAGGGATGTAAAAGGAGAGCCTGAGATAGCTTATTGTGGCTATTCCATTCAAAAAGATAAGAACTGTGAAATAATTAAAATTTCAAAGGGAAGTACTACTAAGTAATAACTTCCCGAGCCTGAGAAGTGCACAGCTCAGGTGAGTACTGGGGTTTATTGGGAAGGAAATGCATTCATTCCTTTTTTTTTTTCTTTAAGATAGTCTCCAGCCTACTAGATCACAAAAATGTACAGACACAGTATGCAGAGTACCAAGGCACCTGACAACCAATCATGGCATTCTTAACAAACATACACAGAAATGTGAACGGACTGACAGACTGAAGGGTCCTCAAGGCCCGGGAGGGATATTCAATGTAGAATGATTCAGAAAAAGCCTATCAATGACTTCATGAATGAAACCAAGAAATGCAAATAAAAGAGAAGTTTTGCGTACAGTAAGTATAGACAAACTTTTTTCATACTTTTTCTGAGAATAACACAAAAGTTGGAAAAAACCAAACAACATCTACAAGCATTACATCAAAAAGTTCACAGAAATGAAATTAAAAGATGTTTACTTGGTGCAAAAATCTTTGGAAATCCATGCATAGCTTTTTCATAATACACATTTTCCATAAACTTTTCCAAGATATCTCATATTTGAAGATTTAGAGACAAGTCTATTAGACTTGTACATTAAGGCATAAATTTTAATAAGGAAAAACTGGTATAACTCTAAGGATATCAACAGTAGAGGGGTACAGAATTTGTGTATACAAAACTGGAATAATATAGAGCAATCAAAGTGAATGTGGGTGATCTGCGAAATGCTGTCGTATAACAGAAGTTATCAAATCATACAGATGGTAGCATTCCAGCTTTACAAAGTTCAAAGCGGGCAGAAGTTACCCGAGAGAGTTAACAAGGCTCTCAGCACCTTCAGGGAGAAAGGCAGAGTTGGTGAAGGGACATGGTGGACGCGCTGGGTAGTGGTTACATGATTTTACATCCTTGGTAAACAGTCTAAGACTCCAAAACTTGGGGATAAACAAAGCTCTGGCCTTACCAGCTGTTTGTTCAAAAAGATATAAGGCAAAGATCAGAAAACGATTCTGCATGAGGGATTACTTGCTTGAGGAATTCATGAAGTCTGATCCTCTGATCCAGGGAGGTAATGCAGAGGCACACTGGCTGTGCACACCTCTCAGTGCTAGGCTGTCTGATGAGAGAGCCACCTGGCCCGACTCTGAAGGGCAACACGTGGCACAGCGAGGAAACATAGGTTATCAAGATCAAACAACTGCCTAACACTGGAACACATGCTGGTGTCTCAGAAATAGTTACAAATGCTGACAGCATTCCAAAAAAGGCAGAGGAAAGTGGAGGAGCAGCCTACGCTGAGCAAAGATGGGAGACCATTGGCAACTGCCCTCCTGTCGCTTTCAGATTCTATGCCTGTGTTCAATGTGCAACCATAACTTAAAAATCTTACCCTTAATCGCGTGGTGGAGATCTCAGCTTTCAAAATATCAGGATCATATTTAGTACTGGATGAAGATCCTGAAAATACTTTTGAAAAAGAAAAAATTATTTACAAATTGTATAACTAGTTCTTAGATTAGAGTTCACTCATCTAAAAACAAGGTATCTGTGCTTCTGGGATATTATTTTATCCTTATGCTTCCTTTACTGTCAATGCATCAGATACCGAAATATAAATAAAGTAGTCTTCAGCCTTCCCTCTACAATTTTGTTTAAAGTTCAGGAAAAAAAGTTTAATTTTCTCCTGGGATTTACACATACCAAGTACACAGGGGACTACACTGCACACGTATCTTACCAGAGCCCTGCAGTTCCTAAAACTCACAATGTACGTGGAAATTCTGAGCCTATGGTGGGTGCTTCTTTACATGAGGACAGTTCTAGATGATTAATTTATGAGACAAGGAAGAATTTTACTCAGGTGGTCAAAGGAAATTTCATTCTAGATAACAGTCCCACTTCCTTCCCACTAAAGCTATTATACCACAATAGCAAAAGGGCCAAATGACTCGCCTCATTCTGAAAAGGTACAAACTAACTCAAAAATGACTAAAAGGCCTTCAGGCAGAATGAGGAGCAGAAACAGAAGGTGTGTATTATCCTCAAGGGGAGAAAATTTTCATCTGGGATGGGGCTGAGGGTTTTGACTGAGGAATCTACAGGGTGCCCTCACCTCTCTCTCGGCTTTGAGGGACTCATCCTGCCTAGGACGGAAAAAGACTCACATTTCAATCCCACAGAAATGCAAGTGGCCTTCTACTAACGTTCAGTCTCCATTTCAGAATTCTGAGCAGGCAGTGTACTTACGGCTTGTGCGAGAACTTGACTTTTCCTTATAGGCATCATTTAATCGTACATATTCATCCAGGGCCAAAGCCAGTCTCTGCTCCTTCACCTGGTACAGCTCCTTCTGCGTCCTGAGTGCATCCTGAGCCACTGAGAGATAGTCCTTGAGCATCTTCTCCTGCTCCCCTCTCCATTGCTTTCTTGGATCTTCTATCTGTGTGGTTTCTGCAAATTTAACAGAGAATATATTTTCCCTTGTGCGTTTATTGTTGACACTAACTATGTCTTGGGGAGTATTTAAGCCTTAGAGAGTAGCAAGCCTAGATTCTTGTATCCTCTGAAGAGATTTGCTAGCATTTCTAGAGTGACTTCTCTAGAAATTCGACTACCCTCCCACTTTCAGGCCCTTGCCAACAATTTATTCACACTGTCAATCCACTGCACACAATGCTCAAATCAGATCATTCCTTTCCAGGATTCCTGGGCTCCCCAATGCCTACAGAATGAAAGCATTCCAAGTTTATACGATCTGAACCCAACCCATGGTACATGTCTCCATTCACTTGATACATGGCTGCTGTGCTTTGCAGACCAGCAACAGCACACAGACTCAGTTTCATGTTTCCGAAACATATAACTATGGAAAAGCAACTGCATTCAGTTAATGTACACCTATTCAATTTAACAATATTGGCTTTATATTTTGTGTTTGCTTCTGGTTTTTCATTTTTCTAGTAATTTATTTCTAATTGCATTTTACAAAATCATCACTTCATCTATGGTAGTTGAGAAATTCAAAAATAAGCAAAGAGGGGGAAAACCCAACTCCGATCTAATTTAAGGAGAATCCTCTACTCTAAGGAATAAGCTCTTGAGTCTGCATTTCTGTACACTAGTGTTACCTACACACCATGTAAAATGCCCAGACCAACTAGAATCTCTGCACGAGGAGCCCAGGCACCAGTAGCTTTAAAACCTCTATGAGTGACTGCAATGAACAGCCAAGCGTGGGACACACTGCTCCGCAACAAAGCTTACAGGCTGCCCCTCCACAAAGCTGCTCCTGTCATGGCATCTGCCAGTCAGCCTCAGACTCCGCCCTCCATTGCACTTCCTGCCCTCTTCATTCTTCACTGTGTGATGAAGCTACAGTAGAAGCCATGAAACACAAAGAAGGCCGGCGTCGCGGCTCACTAGGCTAATCCTCCACCTTGCTGCGCCGGCACACCAGGTTCTAGTCCGGTCGGGGCGCCAGATTCTGTCCCGGTTGCCCCTCTTCCAGGCCAGCTCTCTGCTGTGGCCAGGGAGTGCAGTGGAGGATGGCCCAAGTCCTTGGGCCCTGCACCCCATGGGAGACCAGGAGAAGCACCTGGCTCCTGCCATCAGATCAGCGCGGTGCTCCGGCCGCAGCGCGCCGGCCGCAGTGGCCATTGGAGGGTGAACCAACAGCAAAGGAAGACCTTTCTCTCTGTCTCTCTCACTGTCCCCTCTGCCTGTCAAAAAAAAAAAAAAAAAAAAGAAAAAAAAAGAAAAAGAAAAGAAACACAAAGAAAACAAAAACAAAAGGATACAGATCACTATTTTCTTAGAAAACAACAACAAATTTGTTTGCCATATGGTAGGCCTCGGAGCTGCAGTGCACCGGTGCCCAGCAGTGGGGCACAATGGTGTTTACAGCAGAACGGACAGTGTGTGAATCTGCAAGAAAGTTAATGTGGGCTGATAAAGAGACATGGACATACACACATCAGACCCTCCACTGTGAAGCACAGGAGAGTGGTTCTCTTCCAGAGAAAAGGCTGTGACTTGGAAAAGAGCACGTTAAGAAGGTTTCTTTTGCTGTATAGTTCTTCATACATTCCTATGGACTTACTTCTAAGTGTATAGTGTATAGTTACTTGTCATGGGACCCCAAATTCCATTAGGCTGGGTGGTAAAAATACCATCTTAAGCATTAAAATGATCATATTAAGTGTTAAAGTGAACATATAATAGGATTAAGTGTTAAAGTGATAATATAAATAGGATCAAGTGTCTGGTACTAGTAAAATATATAAAATTAAATAGGAGAAAATGTTCCAACATGGGAAGCAGTCCACACAGCAGACTCATAGATTGACAATTGCTTTAAGTAACACTCTGACCTCAGAATCAGCCCTTAAGGTATCACAATCTGGCTGAAAAGCCCACAAGAGCATTTCAGCTATGAAAAGTCAAGATACTGTGGCAAAGAATGTTGCACATGAAGGATCTCTTTGAGTGAGACCCAGCAGAAAGAAGTGGTCATGAAAGAAAGATGTACTTTTCTCTGAAGGGAGGAGAGAACTTCCACATTGCTTATGGCCCTGTCTAAATACCTAAGGAGACTGTGGATTCAAAAGGCTTCCATAGCCTAGGCAGCTCATGTCAAGAGCCTCAGGTGGTCTCTGAAGTCATATATGAGAGTGTTAATTGTTAAATTAACAACAGGAGTCACTATGCACTAACTTCCCATGCAGGACCTCTGTCCTCAATGAGTTGTATTATGAGACTTAACTGTAAAATTTGTTCTCAGTGTGTGTGTGTGTGTGTGTGTGTGTGCGCACACACACACACATGCAAACTGCTGAAATCTTTACTTAGAACAGAGTTGGACTTCTGTGTACAAAGTTGATTGAAAATGAATCTTAATGGAGAATGGGACTGGGAATGGGAGAGGGAAGTGGAAGAGGGGTGGGGATAAGGGTGGAAGGGTATGGTGGGAAGAATCATTGTATTCCTAAAGCTGTATTTATGAAATTCATATTCCTTAAATAAAAGATTTGGGAAAAACAAGAAGGCTTCTTTTGTCCTAATAATGTTCTGTTTCCTTCACTTGCCAGAATTACATGGTTATTCACTTTAAAAATATTTATTCAACTACACATTTCAATCTACATACTTTGATATATTGTATTCAATAATAAAACAAATAAAATAATGAAGGGAGTAAACTGATGGCATGACGACATAAAATCCTGTCTCCAGCAGAATATTGAACATGACTGAGTGTGATCTAACCCTAATACCAAATAAAACAGTAGAGAACTGTAACAAATAGAAGCACGCCTTAATATGGAAAATACAGAAAGCTAATACACAAGAATGGAGAGCTTTTACAAAACACTCAAAGAGAGACACGATGCATTAACAAGGCTACCGTAAACAACTGGAAAATGGAATGAAATATAGGAAACAATGATTTTCTGAAGTTGGACAACAGGCAGTACAGGGCTGTGAACTCTGAAAGAAGGGAAATGACCTCTACAACTGATTACTGCACACTTCCACTTGAAGACATGTTTTGGACATCAGTGCAAAGAGGGAGAAGCCAAGCAGAGAATGGAGGTCCTGCTGATTTGGGGAGAGTGGGGAGGTAGATTTCAGGAAGGTCCTGACAGGTGGGATTGCAGAAGTTCCAGAGACTAGAAACATTCCAGAAATTTGCACAGGGATTATAGCAAGTCTGTGAGTGAATGTTAAGATGCACAAGTATAAAGGGTATAATGCCCAAGTCCAGGCAAAGTACAACTGGGATTCATAGGCAGTTAAAGTCCCCTAATTCACACACGGCCGTGACAGGTTCAACTTATGGCTAGCCAGAGGGCAGGAGCCACAGTGAACATCTGGGGAATTCAGTGGAGACTACAGCAAGGTTACACCTTAGTAATAGGGCTGAAAGGACACTGTGAGCCAGAACTAACAAGCTTCAACACAAGCTCCTGGGGGCAGGCATCTGGCTAGAGCTTAAGCTGCCAGTCTGAATTTCAGAACACAGGGCTGAATGAGTTCAAGTCAAGCCCTGGCTTTGCTTCTGTTTCCAGCTTCCTGTGAATGTGCACTCTGGTAGGCAGAAGATGATGGCTCTAGTAGCTGGGTCCCTGGGTGGTGTTCGGGCTCCTGCCTTCAGCCCCAACCCAGCCCCAGCTTTTGCAAGCATTTGGGGAGTGAACCAGAAGCTAGATAGCCCTCTCTCTATAATCCCCCTCCTCAGCTCCCTCATGTCTTTCAAATTAAAAAAAAAAAAAAAAAAAAAAGTGAAATAAGACTCAAAGAATGAAGCTGATTAGCAAGTAACTTAATTGGTAGTTAGGAAAAAAAGAATAAAATTCTTTAAAAGACATGAAAATCTAGTACCCATTTAAAAAAAATGAACAAAACAAAAATAAAGCAACTTATAACATCTAGCATCTACCATGAAATTACTAGATGCAACAAAAAAACACAAAAATCTCACCTACAAATCTGAATAGAAACAAAAGTAAAACAGAAACAAGTGTGAAATTTAGAGATTATGGAATAAGCATAATGCCGATAAAACAGTGATTATGGGACTGAACTGAGACCAAAAATGACCCTTCTCTCCCCACACACACAGTCAAGGTTTGATCAGAAAATTCACAAAGGAGTACAGAAACATCAGTGGGCAGGGAATAGATGAAAAGGGGCTCCACAATTAGTCAGCAGGGAAACACAAGTTAAAATTCCAACGTGACACCGCCTTACACTATCTAAAATGGCTCAACTTTTTAAACTGGCAATGTCAGGTGTTAGAGAGGATCTGGAGTTACTGGAACGCCCACTTCATTGCAGATTGGAATGTAACACGGTACAGGCACTTTGGAAAACAAATTAGCCATTACCATACGGCCCAGCAATTTTGTACCTTGTTACTTACCTGAGATACATGAAAATGAGTATGCATAAAAAGAACTCTCCACAAATGTTCACTAACAGTAGAGAATTGGTAACAAATAGAAGCACACCTTAATATGGAAAACACAGAAAGCTTAATACACAAGAATGGAGAGCTTTTACAAAACACTCAAAGAGAGACATGATGCATTAGCAGGGCTACCATAAACAACTGGAAAACGGAATGAAATATAGGAAACAATGATTTTCTGAAGTTTAATTTAATTTTTAAATTAAAACTGCACATTTTAAGTAATAACTAAACAAATCATGGTACATAAAACACAATGAAATACTACTCAGCAATAAAAAGAATACATAGCAAGGTATGTATGAATCTCAAACACATGCTGAGAAAAGATTTCAAGCACAAAAAATCCATGCTGTGTGATTCCATTTACATGAAACCCTAGGCAAAGGCAAATCTAAGCCAAAAAACCAGAAAGCAGATCTGTGGTTGCCAGCACCAAGCAGTGATGCTGCATACTTATTACAAAGAAGCACAAAAGGCTTTTTGAGGGAATGGAAATATTCTGTATCTTGATTATTGTGATGGTTATATAGTATATATTTGTCAAAACTTATGCACTATATTCTAAAAATAAGTACAATTTATGGTATATAAGTATATCCTCTTTTTCAGGATTTATTTATTTGAAAGGTGGAGTTACAGAGAGAGAAAGAGAGAGAGAGAGAGAGAGAGAGAGAGAGAGAGAGAGAGACCAAGTGAGAGATTTTTTTTCTACCTGATGGTTCACACCCCAAATGGCTACAACAGCCAGCACTGGGCCATATTGAAGCCAGGAGCTTCATCCAGATCTCCCATGTGGGTGCAGGGGCCCAAGCGATTGGGCCATCTTCAGCTGCTTTCCCAGGTACATTAGCAGGGAGCTGGATCAGAAGTCTTGGAGGCCGGCGCCGCGGCTCACTAGGCTAATCCTCCGCCTAGCGGCGCCGGCACACCGGGTTCTAGTCCCGGCTGGGGCGCCGGATTCTGTCCTGGTTGCTCCTCTTCCAGGCCAGCCCTCTGCTGTGGCCAGGGAGTGCAGTGGAGGATGGCCCAGGTGCTTGGGCCCTGCACCCCATGGGAGACCAGGAAAAGCACCTGGCTCCTGGCTCCTGCCATCGGATCAGCGGGGTGCGCCGGCCGCAGCGCGCCGGCCGTGCTGGCCATTGGAGGGTGAACCAACGGCAAAGGAAGACCTTTCTCTCTGTCTCTCTCTCTCACTGTCCACTCTGCCTGTCAAAAAAAAAAAAAAAAGAAGAAGAAGAAGAAGAAGAAGTCTTGGAGCTGCTGAGAGTTACACTGGTGCCCAAATGGGAACTGAGAGCTACAGGCGACAGTTTAACCCCTTACACCACAGCTCTGGCCCCATAAGTTGTATCTTAATAAACTGATTTAAAATACACTTTATTTTTTTTAAAGATTTATTTTATTTATTTGAAAGAGTTAGAGAGAGAGGCAGAGACAGATCTTCCATTCACTGGTTCACTCCCCAGATGGCCGCAACAGCCAGAGCTGTGCCAATCTGAAGCCAGGAGCCAGGAGCTTCTTTCAGGTCTCCCATGTAGGTGCCGGGGTCCAAGGACTTGGGTAATCTTCTTCTTCTGTTTTTTTTTTTTTTGTTTGTTTGTTTGTTTTTTAAGATTTCATTTATTCATTTGAGAGGTAGAGTTACAGACATTGAGAGGGAGAGACAGAGAGAAAGGTCCTTCTTCTGTTGGTTCACTCCCCAAATGGCCACTATAGCTGGAGCTATGCTGATCCGAAGCCAGGAGCCAGGAACTTCTTCCTGGTCTCCCATTTGGGTACAGGGGCCCAAGGACTTGGGCCACCTTCTACTGCTTTCTCAGGCCACAGCAGAGAGCTGGATTGGAAGAGGAGCAGCCGGGACTAGAATTGGCGCCCATATGGGATGCTGGCGCTTCAGGCCAGGGCTTTAACCCACTGCACCACAGCACTGGCTCCTAAAATACACTTTAAAAGTTTCTGATGAATGACTAAAATATTAAAGAGATTGAGGGATAAAGGAAAAGTTATATGACAAGAAATATTCTTTGCCACTATCAGCTGGTGCAAATGAACACTGGTTAGGGAGAAAAGTCACATGGGTTCTAAGTCTGTTTCCTGTTACTCACCAGCTGTGAGACTGGAAGCAGATGATTCTCTGATTCTCAAGTGTCCCAAATGTCAAAGAAAGGCAACACATCGAATGAGTATTCGGGTTTTCCTGCCGTCACCTCAGTGTGGACACTGTCAGTGCCCTATCCAAACATCCTCAGATCCCTTTCACCAGGTCCATGCACCTGGCCCGTGGATGCACCCACCCCTCACTGCTCGTAGCGGCACATCCCTAAAGGACGTGGGAAGCCCGCTCTGGCACACTCAGTGGGACCTCATGGGTGGCCAGTGACTGCTCCGCAAAGGAGACACAACCTCCAGAGTTACCACCTGCTAATCATGTGGCGTCCAATACTTGACAGAATCAAACCCTGGTTTGACTTTTCTCCCCCTCCCTACTCTCCTTTCCTCATTTCCTTATTGCCATATCCTTGGGATCTCCTTCATCAATCACTTTCATTTAAATTCTCAGGCTTATGGCTTACTTCAGGGAGAACCCAACCCAAGGTAACCTTTAATAATGGTGCAAAGTGAAACGGATACGGGTGGTGCTTCTGACATCCTCGTGTGATGCTCTCAGGACACCGCGGAGGAGGCAGGGAGGGTGAGGAAAGAGGAAGAGGAAGAATCACTCTTGAAAAACACAGAAAGGAAAATGTGCCATTAACAGAGGAATGTGAATCATTTTCTAAGATTCTCCTGGAGAACTGAGGAAATAAACTGCCTTCGTTTAAAAAAGAAATCAGAAAAAGACACAGCCTAACTGCTCCAATAAAATCATTTTTGTGCTCCATTAAAAGCAGTGCTCCTGAATCTTAAACATTTGATTTCGTATCCTACCTGAAAATACATCCACAGCTCACTCTGAGTTGCCTCCCTAGGGGTACAGGGAGTGGAAGGGAAGAGGGCGGAGAGAGAAGGGCCATGGAACTTACGGGAGAGCGTTCTTGTGGAAGCCTGGTGCAGGAGGAGGAAGGAAAGGTCCCCTCTAGATGGCAGGAGGGCTGAAAAACACCTGAACAGGAAGAGATGACTGGACTGCACACGGATACCACCAAGATCAGGTCCGACAAAGGAAGGTCAAAGAGTCAGGATGAGCATATGAGTCCCGAGGAGTGTAAGAGCACTCGGAGGGCCTGGAGGTGGGGAAGAACTGGGATGTAATTTAATGGCAGCTACAATCATAAACTCTGGTCTCAGTCTAACTCATCTCAAATTCATACTCGTCCCTTAGAGATTCTGTGACTTTACCCAGGTTCCTAAACCTCTCCATGGCTCAATTTCTTCCTCAATGAACTGCAGCTAACATCAGGGACTATTCTGAAGATTAAATGAGATACTGCAATACCCCAAGCCCTTACTGCTGATGGCAAAGAGAAGTCACAGAGTTATACTCCTCCACATAACCCTGGCTGCAGACAGCATCTGTGGCAAGAACTAAGGCTCGCAGGGCTCTGCACCCGTGCATGGGGTTTGAACTAGCGATGGCAATGGGAGACATCGGCCACTCCCCACGGGCAGTCTGTGCACACGGGAGCAGTACAGGGTGACAAGGAGTAGTGTCAACACTGGAAGCTTAAAAAATTGTAAAACTATCTGCCTCAGCTTCCCCTCTTTTAGTGTGATCTGCACAAGATGTCAGGGCACCAATCAAGATGACACTGCTGCTTGTTAGGAACAGGAGTGATTTCCTGGATCGCGGTCCATATGCAAACCAACCAGTTCAAAGCTCATACCCTGGCCTCCTCTTTTATCTTGGTCTCACACCCAACCCAATATTTCTCCCTCTTTCAATCACCTCAAGGGCCAAGTCCTGAGTCAAAGAGAAACTATCCCTGTTACCCAGAGCCCACCAAAATCACTCAACCTAGCCAATCCCAAACTTGATCAAACTTGCCTCTACTCCCCACCTTGTTCGTTCTTTCAGAAGAAAACCACAATGAAGTCGCTTGGCCTTGCTTTCTCCTTTTTCAACTGCTGCCTGCTGACTATCCCCTGCAGCCATCAAGGGTGTGGGAGGCCTCTTTCTCTAGAGAACTGAAAGTAACACAACCTTCAATGCCAACGGACTCTCTGTCATCACTCACTCATCTGTATAAATTAAACCCCAGGTACAATAGAAGTAAGATGGGTAGTATGAATATAAAAACTTTTGCCTGATAGATCAGAACACTAACAGTCATTTGCTGATTTACTGGAATGTCCAGTGGCATGTGCAGTCTTCAAAATGCTTTGCACATGAACTTCAATCTTTATGTTGCCTGACACAGTATTTCTGGATGGCACCAAGAGATTTAGCAAGTCCAAACCCACAGAAGGCACGGTGCATGGGAAGCACGGGTCCACACTGCTCTGGGAATGTTTAGCCTGGCCTCTTGGAAACTAAAGTGGTCCAGGCTACGCAGGCTGGGTGCTCTTGGAGCCAGGAAAGGCTCTGGGTTAACAAAACAGCCTGGGTTAGCTAGGCAAGCTGTGACCACTCCCTCACGCCTATATCACCTCACACTTACTGGTTAATAAAAGTTGAGTTTTCTCTAAAGTGTGATTTGGACACTAACTTTAAATATGTAACTACTTAAATATGCAAAAGATGCATATCTCATAGAATCATGAGAAAAAGCCTGCTGCAGCTAGTGTCCAAAGAGGAGCTGCAGAAGGTGACAGTCTCACACGGACATAGACACCAGCCAAGAAGCTTTGAGGACATTATCCATCCACCATGGGGCAGCCTGGCGGTCTGGCGAATACGGAGAAGGGACGGACACCAGCCAAAAACAGCAAACTTCTCAATTTCCAGTATTCGCTATAACTCAAGTCTCTGGTTAGCCTAACATTTCATACTTGGAGCTATGTTCAATATGTATACATGTGGAAGCAATCTGACTCAGAGGACAGAATGCATCCTCTTAAAAACAGAAAGTTATGGTCTTAAAAAGCTTTCATAGTTTTTTTCAATACATTTTTGGATGCTCTGGTATCCATGCCCACTGAGTGGTCTACTGGCTCAGTACCTGGTCATAAAGTGGAGTAAGTGATAGGACAGCTCTTCTGAGATTAGGTTACAAAAGATTTCTTGCTGTCCTGTACTGGCTCATACTTCTCCCTCCCTCTCCCTGCTCTTCTTGGCTTTTTAGCTCTAATGAAGCCACCTGCCGTGTTGTAAACTGGCCTGTGGCCAGCAGCCAACAAGGTACTGAGTCCTGCCAACACCCACCTGAGTGATCCTGGAGCAGATGCTGACCACAGCCTGTCACAGACCTTCAGCCAGGACACCCAGCTAGGCCTGGCCTGATTTATGGCCCCCAGAAACCGTGAGACAGTACTGTTTTAAGCCCCTGAATTTTGGGATAATTTGTTATAATGACACATATATTATACACTGGCCAAATAAAGAGATAATATAAACTGTAATTAACTATGTGAAATATTTTTAAGCTGTAATCATTATAATAATGTATGTGTTTCCTGTTCTCTCTCAGTACTGTCAGAGGTTTTGGCTAATCATATTTTCTCCATGTTTGGGAATTAGCATGCTTTCAATAAAATATTTTTCAACAGCAAAATTGCCACAGAACAATGACAGCAATATTAACACCTGAATGAATAAAGTAGAATAACAATGAAGATAATAATAAAAACTACCAGTATTCTGTGTGATAATAACAAATTATCAGCAATTGTTTTGGGTAGATCAGTAGAAGCACTCTAGTAGACTGACTTAAATACTGCCACAAGAGATTCAGCAGGAAACATTTACTTATCTGAAATACTGCACAATTCAAATATGAACTACAAAAGAAGGTTCCCAAAGACACCTTTGAAGAAGCCTTCATAAAGTGTAACTGTGCTTCACTTCCATCTGTTATATTTGCTGAACGGATCTGTGAAGAATATTTATTAAATGTAAATACTCAAGGAAAGTGTGTTATACAAGTGTGGTACTTTTTTTTTTTATTAAGACCTAGTGGCTTTGCACCCTGTCTGCTATATTAAAGAAGTAATACATTACATACGGTTACAACATCATGAACCTCAAGAGAATTCAAGTTCTATCAGTTTACAGATATAGAACTTTATAGACAGGAACATACTATGAGCTAAAGAGTTTATTATGAAAGATAGCATTAGACTCAAAGAAATATTATTTGCCTTTGCTTTTTGCTGTACTCAGAAAGAACAAACTTAATGAATATGGGTAACTTTATATTTTTATAAAGTGTGTGCTATATCAGAATACTTTTAAAAAGTTCATGGAAAACAGAATTAAAGGATAAGTTTATTTTGGTACAAAAAATTGAAATCATTGTCTACAAGGAATCTTTCAAAAGTTCATGGAAAATATATATTATGAAAAACTTAATACATGGATTTCAAAAATTTTTGCAGCAAAAAAATTATTTTTATTCTATTTTCCATGAACTTTGTAAACCACTTGATACTTTATTTTTCCATGTTAACTTGATATTATTAAAGAGAACAGATTCAATGTAGTTCATATATACCATTCTAAGAATATAATGATATCTCCTCACTGCCTCCCTTCCTTTGCTTTCTAGTTTTTGAGATAACATATTTTTCACTTATATTACAGTCTAGAGCTTAATGCTTCACTAAATAGAGTTCAACAAGTGAAAAGTAAAAAAGACACTAGCCCAGCAGGAATATAGGCAAGGGCAGTAAACAATAATCAAATGGAAAGATGACCATTTCACTCATGTACAGTAAACTTTAAAATAATCACAGATCATTAAAGCTGTAGTCGTACAACATTCTTAACCACTGTTTTGACCAAGGTATAAAACACAGTCTGACAAACCATGTTTGCAGCAATACTGATACACAGAGGTATTTTTCTGTTTTTTTTTTCATTCTTTTAAAAATTTTAGCTCCCACGTATCAGAGAAAACATGTGGTATTTGTCTTCCTGTGTTTGACTTATTTCACTTAACATGATGTCTTCCAGTTGCATCCAGTTTTTTGCAAATGGTAGAATTCCATTCTTTTTTTTATAGCTGAATAATATTCCACTGTGTATTTATGCCACATTATCCATTCATCCGATGATGGACACCTTGGCTGATTCCATATTTTGGCTACTGTGAACAGTGTTGCTATAAACATGGTGGTGCAAGTATCTCTGACACAATGAGTTCATGTCTTTTGGGTATATCCAAGCCCAGCAGTGGGAACGCTGGATCACATGCAAGTCTCTAGTTTAGCAATCTCAATATTGTTTTCCACAGTGGCTGTGCTAACTTCCACTCTCGTCAACAGTGTATAAGAGTTCCCCTTTCTCACCAGGATTTGTTACTCTGCCTTTTAGGTAACAGCCATTCTGGCAGGGGTGAGGGTATCTACAACCTCTGGAGACCTTGGGCTTTACTTGTGGTTCTACTCCCCCTAGGAAGTTTCCCCTTCCAACCTCAAACAAATCCTACTCCATCCTGTATGTTTCCAAACCGGCTTAATCCAGACACTCTTTGGGAATGAGCTTAATGCATTTTCTTGAAGGAGCCACGGCCTACACTCTATAACAGACACTGCTCTTGCTCTCCCCAGCACCACGGTGGTTCCATATTCTATGGTAGCTTCTCATTTCTTCCCTGACTGTTCCAGGGGGACAGGTGAATAAATACAAAATTCATCTTGAAAGCAAGAGTGTGCCACAGAAGTATTCTAAGCAAGGCTTGTGAGGATCTTAGCTATATTTGAAGAACATCAGACAAAAGTGTGAAGTTCTGTTATCTAAAGAGTTGATGTGCTGGTGAAGAAATTTTCTGATAAAAGTTACAGATTAAGTGAAAAGTTTAAGTTTGTAAAATAGTATGCATAATATAATTTCACTTTCACAAAATACATTAAAAACTATGTGTGTGTATGCGTATCAGTATGAAAAATTTGAGAAACATCACATGGAAAGATTCAGAATAATTAGTTAACTCTGGATTGTGTGAATATAGATAATTTTTCTTCCTCTCATTTACCTACATTTTCTGCTTTTCTCCTATAAACTAGCATTTTTACAAAATAAATTTCAAGAGCTGGCGTTGTAGCATGGCAGGTTAAGTCACCGCCTTCCTGGCTGTGATGCTGGCATCCCATATGGGTGCCAGTCAAGTGCCAGCTGCTCCCTTTCTGATTCAGCTCCCTGCTAACGTGCCTGAGGAAGCAAAGTCCCTGGGCCCCTGCACTCACACAGGAGATCCTGCTGAAGCTCATGGTTCCTATTTTCAGTCTGGCCCAGACCCAGCCATTGCAACCATTTGGGGAGTGAACCAGCAGATGGAAGATCTCTCCTCTCTCTCTGTAATTCTGCCTTCCAAATAAATAAATAAATCTTTAAAGAAAAGTAAATTTCAAAACAAAATACAAACAGAAGGGACAAAGCAATGAGGGCCTTCATGAACAGGTGGCAAAGAAATTAAGGGAAACAATATGAGTTACATTGTCAAGAAAAAAATCCAACAAATCATGCCAACATGATTCTAAATTTCTTCTACTTAGTAGCCATAAGGACTATAATGTTTTCAAAATAATAAACTCAAAGAGGAAGAAGAACATGTTTTATCTATATGTTTTGAAATTTTGAAGGCAGAACTAGATGGGAGTGTCACACAGCGGGAAAGTCTGACAAAAGTTTATGACAATCCAAAGCAGTCCCCAGTCACTGCAAAGGAAACTAGCAAGCAGATAAAGGAAGGCATGCTGAGGGACATGAGTAGGGTCACAGCCTTGGGGAGTGACAAGATTTAGAGATGCTCTAGATGAATACGAGTCTGTTGAGAACAGAAAGAATGAACGGTCCGAAGTAAGGAAAACACCAGGTTCAAGAAAAAGGCATAGTTATTGATATAGGCAGGCAAATAGGATAAAATTGATTAGATTTGTAAGCTGGAAGACCACACCCTCTGTGTAATCTCACCTGGATGCCTACCTGCCAATCAGACTCTGTACCCACTCCCCTTTGGGAGTAAATAAAAGGCCTGGAACATGGTGGGCCCCTTCCTTGTTGCCCTGTGCCTTCAGATACACAGCCTTCTGGCCAGCTCTCTCTTTGCTGTCCTGCTCATAATCATACACTTGCTCCACATGGCTCCTGCTCTGCTCTCTGCCTGGTATGCATCCAACTTAGTTTCTAGACTTCCTTCTCCCCTAAATAAAGCCCTCACTTTCCCGTGCATTTCTTTCACTGAATAAACCGTTTATAACTTACCATATTCTATTTTGAGCCGGTATTTAGAATTCTTAACTGAACAGATGGCAAGAATCCACAGGATTACTATTCAAAATTATTAATAAGGCTAGATGATATCAATTATCAATGTCAAATTTATAGGTGGAAGAGAAAGATGCCTCATAACAAGTCCCTGAGTTTGACAAATATATGGAATATGTAAATTATCACATTTTCATAAGTTAGTCTCATGACCACCATATTGCTTGGATATTTTAAGCATCTAGAAATTTTCTTTATATATATATATATATATATATATATATATATATATATCTTTTTATTTATAGTTTAAAAGCTCATTTGCCCAGGAAAATACAAAAGATGGCATGAGACAAAGATGACATAGAAGGATCCCAAATTTCTTTCTTCCTATAGAGTGAACAACTCCATAAAGAACATTACACAATACTTGAGGAATTTTCATTAATGTATGTTGTTTCAAAGCTAATACAGAGGAGTCTGGTTCAGAGAAATATGGAATGAA
The DNA here is from genome assembly GCF_051225735.1 of Oryctolagus cuniculus. Classification (NCBI taxonomy): domain Eukaryota; kingdom Metazoa; phylum Chordata; class Mammalia; order Lagomorpha; family Leporidae; genus Oryctolagus; species Oryctolagus cuniculus. The sequence continues at coordinate 65,276,147 of NC_142868.1, read as the reverse complement.
CACACACCATCCACTCTCCCACAGTAATTGTAACTAAAAACCAAGGACAGACTACATACAACAATGAAAGGAAGACTCTAAAAAGTCCGTAAGAGTACAGGGACTGGGGAAGGAAACCAAAATTCACAGAACAATCATAATACCGTAATGATTTCCCTGTTTTTACTGCTGTTGTTTTGCATCTCTCAGTATCTGTCTGGCACTTCCCCTATCTCCTGGGGAAACAGGGGAAGCAGACTTAGATAGGAAAAGCTCCAAGATAAAACCCATTCTTTCTTTCAGATGGTGGGGAGGGAGGAGACACCTTAAGACAAAGTTTTTGCCATTTCAGATAAGCCCCAGGAACACACCTGCAAAGTCAGGCAGGCAGAGCACCAGCCACCCAACCAGCAGCATCAATACGTTCAGGCTTGTTTTCTCCCCGACTTGCTCTGAGTTACATGCAGGCACCACAAATATGATCATGGGGCAAGGCTAAGGCCTCCGCTTACTAGGCAGCATATCAAAAAGGGAGGGTCCATGGGGAAAGGTAAGAGAGAGGACAGAGCTGAGAAAAGGATCCTTTAAATCTGCGTGTGGATTCACCCCCTGAGCCCTGAACAAAAAGGAACTGAACTGAATAAACATCACAAAGGATTTGAGATCAATAGTGTGGTCAAGTACAAGACTGACCTCTGGGTGCAAATGCTGCGCAGACCAAAATAGTCCACCAAGGTTTGGGACTGGGTGAACCTTAGAATAAGAGGCCACAGAAGACTGGGCCAGACCTAGCCACCTAAATCTAATTGGATCAACTGCCTACTAAGATAAACAAAGAAAATACTCTTCAAAGCTTTTAAGAGTACCCATGAGAGTACTTCAGGCATGGAAAGCCAAGACACTCTGGCAAAAGATCTCTGTGAGTGAGATCTCAGTGGAAAGAACAGGTCTTCAAAGAAGGAGGTACCTTTCTCTGAAGGGAGGAGAGAACCTCCACTTTGACTATGACCTTGTCTAAACAAGATAAGAATTGGAGAACTCAGAGGGCTTCCATAGCCTTGGGAACTCATGACTGGAGCATAGGGAGATTACTGATGCCATAGACAGGAGTGTCAATTGGTAAAGTCAACAACAGGAGTCACTGTGCACTTACTCCTCATGTGGGATCTCTGTCCTTAATGTGCTGTACATTGAGGCTTAATGCTATAACGAGTACTCAAACAGTATATTTCACTTTGTGTTTCTATGGGGGTGCAAACTGTTGAAATCTTTACTTAATGTATACTAAACTGATCTTCTGTAAAAAAAAAAAAGAAAGAAAAAGAAAAAGAAATTATCAATTCCCAACTTGACTCTCACTGGGATTAAACATGACAATAGGTCTGATCTGATTTCATCATCATCTAAAAAAAATCATCTATTAATTTTCACTTTATGTTTCTGTGTGGGAGCAAACTGTTGAAATCCTTACTTAATGTATACTAAGCTGATCTTCTGTATATTAAGATAATCGAAAATGAATCTTGATGTGAATGGAAGGGGAGAGGGAGTGGGAAAGGGGAGGGCTGTGGGTGGGAGGGACGGTATGGGGGGGAAGCCATTGTAATCCATAAATCGTACTTTGGAAATTTATATTCATTAAATAAAAGTTTAAAAAAAAACTTTAAAAACTAAATAAATAATAAAATAAAAAAAAGAGTACCCAGAGTCTTATAATATTCAAATCATCAAGAGTTAGACTCTCCTAGTAAAGAAATGAAAATACAAAAGTTAAAAAAAATAAAAATTTTAAAATCAAAAACTACAATAACAGAAAAAGAAAAATACCCTAAAACAGTTCAGTAAGAGAACTAAGGCAACAGAGGAACTACTTCACAAACAAAACTCAATATTCTTAAAAGATAACAGAATCCAGAGACACTATCACATAATCAATAATGTCTGAGTGATAATAAAAAAGTAGTGTTACCCAAGGTCAAGAGAAAAATAAATCCTTAGAAAAAGACACCCAAGCAACACACAACTTGGAATTGGCAGTGAAGTCTTCAAAATTAAAAGGACATATATGTGGGGCCGGCACTGTGGCACAGTGGGTGAAGCCAGCGCCTGCAGTGCTGGCATCCCCTATGGGTGCTGGTACCAGTCCTGACTGCTCTACTTTCCATCCAGCTCTCTGCTATGGCCTGGGAAAGCAGTGGAAGATGGTCTAAGTGCTTGGGCCCCTGCATCCACGTAGGAGACCTGGAAGAAGCTCCTGGCTTCTGGCTCCTGGCTTTGGATTGGCCCAGCTCCAGCTGCAGGGGCCATTTGGGGAGTGAACCAGCAGATGAAAGATCTTTCCCTCTCTCTCTCTCTGCCTCTGCCTCTCTGAAACTCTGCCTTTCAAATAAATAAATAAATCTTTTAAAAAAAGGACATATATGTGAAAACATTTTTAGGAAATCACAGTTACAGTAGTTGAAGAATAGGGAAATATTTGGAAACTTCAAAGTAAGAAAATTAATGTAAATCACAGAGCAGAAAAATAAACTATCTAAAATTCAAAGTATTTAGATGAAAACAGACCCAACAACTGCAAAATTAATATTATGTTTTTAAATGTTATTATATCCCAAACAGTCACCAAGATTGATCATATTCTGGACCCACACACTGGAAAAAAAAATGACAATATCATTAAAGAAATAACAGATCAATATGCCTCACACATATATTCAAAATTTCAACTAAGTATTAGCAAACTGTATCTGAAAGTATATAAAAAAGATAATACAAGTAAAAAAGCAATCATACAGTCAATCTCCAGATCATGGGTTCTGTATTCACAAATTCAACAAACTGGATTGAAAAATTGTAGTTCACCTATGAGGGCTGCATCTGTAATGAACATGTATTGACTTTTTTGACTGTGATTATTCCCTAAACAATAAAGCAGGACAAATATTACATAGAAATGTATTAGTAATCTACTCTAAGTAGTCTAGAGATGATTTTTTTTTTTTGGTAAATTTATTTATTTAAAAGGCATAGTTACACAGAAACACGGGAGGGGACACAGAAAGAGAAAGTCTTCAATCTGCCGGTTCACTCTCCAAATAGCTGGAATAGCCAAAGTGGGCCAGAACAAAGCCAGGATCCAGGAATTCCATCTGGGTCTCCAAGGTAGATGGCATGTGCCCAGGCACTTGGGCCATCTTCTGCTGCTTTCCCAGGAACATTAGCAGGGAGTTGGATTGGTAGTGGGCTGGGCGTGACTCAAATTCCAACAGGTATACATATGGAATGCCAGCGCTGCAGGTGGCAGCCTAATCCTACTGTGCTGTAACACCCAGAGATGATTTAAGTATACAGGTGATAGGCATAAGTTCTATGAAAATACCATGCAATTATATAAGGGACTTGAGCATCAATGGATTTTGTTATCTGACCGGGGGAACCTCGTGGATAGATAGGGTAAACTGTATATTGTACTAAGTAGGGTTTATCAGTGAAATTTAAGGTTGGTTTAACATGCAAAAATAAATGACCATATAGTCTTCTCAATAAATATTGAAAATCATTTTATAAAATTCAATACCCATTCACAACAAAAGCAAAACAGATGAAACTCTCAGGGACCATGACTGGAAAGATATTTCCTCAACTTGATAAAAGACAATGATCAAACTAAACAAAATAAATAATGGCCAACATCATATTCAATGATGAAGGGCTGAATGTTTTCCCCAAAGATCAAGAGATAGAAAGGCAGAAAGTTTATTCTCACTATTTATGTTCACTACCATGTGGCAGGTCCTAAACACTGCATATTTACAAGGGGGGGAGGGTATGGAGAGAGGAACAAAAATTACAGGCCGGGAAGGAAAAAGCAAACTATTCTGTTTCTGAAGAAGAAAAGGTTTCCTACACATACATACCACACACATACACACACACACACACACACACACAATCTCCAAGAATCTATAAAAATAGCAAAAAGGTAAACCTGGCAAAGTTGCCAGCAGATAAAATCAAAACTGTACTTTTACACACTAAACAAAAAGAATTGGAAAGTGTGTTTTAAAAAGTATATTTTCAATGGTATCCTGAAAAACAAAATATTAGGAATAATCGTACTGAAAAATATACAGACCATATGCACTGAAAATACAGACAAGTGCTGAGTGAATTAGCGACAATCTTTAAATTTAGAAACAGAGAGACATCTCATGGTCATGTCTTAGAAGACTCAGTATTAGTCAATTCTTCCAAATTAATGAAAAGCTTAAGGGCAAACTCAGTTATAGGTCCATCATTTTTTTTAGTAGAAACTGATAAAGCTGACTCTAAAATCTGTATAGCAATGTAAGGTGACTTCAAATTTATTTACTTATTAATATTTGAAAGGCAGAGAGACAAAAAGAGACAGAGAAAGAGACAGGTCTTTCAACTACTGGTTCACTTCCTAAGTGCCCACAATAGCTGTGGTTAGGCAAGGTCAAAACCAAGAGCCTGCGGGCTGGTGCTATGGCATAGCGGGTAAAGCCTGCAGTGCCAGTATCCCATGTGGGCACCAGTTTGAGTCCTGGCTGCTCTACTTCCAATCCAGCTCTCTACTATGGCCTGGGAAAACAGTGGAAGATGGCCCAAGTCCTTAGATCTCTGCATTTGCGTGGGAAGACCCGGAGGAAGCTCTTGGTTCCTGGTCTCAGATCCACTCAGCCCCAGCTGTTGTGGCCAAGTGGGGAGTGAACCAGCAGATGGAAAACCTCTCTCTTTCTCTCTCTCTCTGTTTCTCCTTCTCTCTGTGTGTGGCTCAACTTTCAAATAAATAAATAAATCTTAAAAAAAAAAAAAAAAAAAAAAAAAAAAACACCAAAAGCCCCAAACTTAATCCAGGTATCCTGAGTGGGTGGCAGGGACCTAAGTACTTGAGCTGCTGCCTTCCAGGGTACATATTAGCTAGAACTAAAGTGGAGGCAGGACCTGAGCCAGGTACTGATATGGGATACAGAAATTCTAAGTGGTGTCTGAACCACTGTGTCAAACTCCTGTCCCTTATTAAGTGATTAAAAAAACCAATTTTCATAAAGAATCAAGTTAGAGGACTTACATTCATATGATTTCAAGACTTTTACTGTGATGCTGACTGTGTAATATTAGCATAAAGATATATACGTGTGTATTTATGTGTGCTTGTTTGCGTGTCTATTGACTGAACAGAACAGAAAAAAAAATCGGACAATAGACAACTGATTTTCAACAAAGACAACAATATGTTCCAGCAGAGAAAGAATAATCCATGTAAAAAAAATGGTGTTGGAATGATGGGCTATCTGTTTAGGAAAAAAACTAAATAAGCCTCAATCTTAGCTCACATAATGCTCAAAAATCTATCATGGATCAGAGAAGTAAACCATAAAAGTAAAATCCATAAAAGTTCCCCAAAAAACACAGGAAAAAACTTTGAAACTTTCAGATAGGAAAAATTTCTTAGAACACAAAAAGAATCACTAAATGAAAAAGTTAATTGATTTAAAATAAAATTTTCAGTTATTTAAATTTGCAATAGGAAATGAAAAGATAAGTCACAGAGTAGAAGAAAGGTTTCACAACACAAGACTTGTATACAGAACATACAGGGAATTTCTACAATTCCATAATACAAAGGACAAATAACCAAATAAAAACATGGCCAAAGACTGAAACACACATGCACACAACTAGCAATGAGCGCATTAAGAGACACTCAGCATCAAGGACATAGAAATTCCAACCACGTAAGGACACTATTCCACATTTACTGAAGGGGCTAACATTCAGACTGTAACAGCAGATGCTGTGAAGAATGAGGAGCAATGCTAAGTCTTAAAGGCGAATTATGCACACATTAAAAGGTACAACCACCCTGTAGGAGTATTTGGTCATCTCTTTGAAAGCTGGGCCTATGCTTAAAATATGGCTCAGCAGTTCTACCTCTGGGTTTTACACAAGAAATGATGGCTCCATTTCCACAAAAACATGTTCAAGGTGGCTTCACTCACAGCACGCAAAAACTGGAAATAACTCCATCCATGAAGAATAAACAAATTCAAGAACATCCACATCATCAAATACTACTCAGGAATAAAAATAATCAAATCACTGAAACACAATGACATGAATGGATCTAAAACATTATTCCACAAATGAGTTCATACTATTTGATTTCATTCCTATGTATTTCAAGAAGCAGCAAAACTAATAACTGCAAAGGGAAAGAAAGAATTTCAACTGAGAAGCAGCTTCTTATTTGATTGAGATGGTAGCATATTTAAAATGTATATATTTGGGGACCAGTGTTATGGTTCAGTGGGTTAAGGGGCTGCCTGCTATGCTGGTATCCCATGCTGGAACACTCTGGCTCAAGTCCTGGCTGCTCTGTTTCCAATATAGCTCCCTGATAATGGCTTTGATTGCCTGTGCCTCTGGGGTCTTTTCCAAGAACACTTTGCCTATGCCAATGTCTTGCACAGTTTCCCAATGTCTTCTAATAATTTGATGGTATCGGGTCACAGATTTAATGAGTGGATTTTTGTGTAAGGTGTAAGTAGGGGTCTTGCTTCATATTTCTGCATGCAGAGATGTAGTTTTCCCAGTTCCATTTGTTGAAGAGACTGTCCTTGCTCCAGGGATTGATTTTAGTTCCTTTGCCAAAGATAAGTTGGTTGTAGATGCGTGGGTTTATGTCTGGAGTTTTTATTCTGTTCCATTGGTCTACAAGTCTTGTGCCAGTACCAGGCTGTTTTAATTATAACTTCCCTGTAGTATGACTTGAAATCTGGTATGGTGATGCTTCCAGCTTTGTTTTTGTTGTATAATACTGTTCTAGCCCACTCTCACCATTGGTATTCAATATAGTACTGGAAGTTTTAGCCAGAGCCATTAGGCAAGAAAAAGAAATTAAAGGGATACAAATTGGGAAGGAAAACTCAAACTATCCCTCTTTGCAGATGATATGATTCTTTATTTAGGGGATCCAAAGAACTCTACTAAGAGACTATTGGAACTCATAGAAGAGTTTGGCAAAGTAGCAGGATATAAAATCAATGCACAATCAACAGCCTTTGTATACACAGACAATGCCATGGCTGAGGAAGAAATTCTAAGATCAATCCCATTCACAATAGCTACAAAAACAATCAAATACCTTGGAATAAACTTAACCAAGGACGTTAAAGATCTCTACGATGAAAATTACAAAACCTTAAAGAAAGAAATAGAAGAGGATACCAAAAAATGGAAAAATCTTCCATGCTCATGGATTGGAAGAATCAATATCATCAAAATGTCCATTCTCCCAAAAGCAATTGATGGATTCAATGCAATACCAATCAAAATACCGAAGACATTCTTCTCAGATCTGGAAAAAATGATGCTGAAATTCATATGGAGACACAGGAGACCTCGAATAGCTAAAGCAATCTTGTACAACAAAAACAAAGCCGGAGGCATCACAATACCAGATAGCAGGACATACTAGAGGGCAGTTATAATCAAAACAGCATGGTACTGGTATAGAAACAGATGGATAGACCAATGGAACAGAATAAAAACACCAGAAATCAATCCAAACATCTATAGCCAACTTATATTTGATCAAGGATCTAAAACCAATTCCTGGAGCAAGGACAGTCTATTCAACAAATAGTGCTTGGAAAACTGGATTTCCACATGCAGAAGTATGAAGCAAGACCCCTACCTTACATCTTTCACAAAAATTCACTCAACATGGATTAAAGATCTAAACCTACGACCTGGCACCATCAAATTATTAGAGAATGTCAGAGAAATCCTGCAAGATATAGGCACAGGCAAAGATTTCTTGGAAAAGACTCCAGAGGCACAGGTAGTCAAAGCCAGAATTAACAATTGGGATTACATCAAATTGAGAAGTTTCTGTACTGCAAAAGAAACAGTCAGGAAAGTGAAGAGGCAACCGATAGAATGGAAAAAAAATCTGCAAATTATGCAACTGATAAAGGATTAATAACCAGAATCTACAAAGAGATCAAGAAACTTCACAACAAGAAAACAAGCAACCCACTTAAGAGATGGGCCAAGGATCTAAATAGATATTTTTCAAAAGAGGAAATCCAAATGGCCAATAGACACATAAAAAATGTTTAGGACCAGTAGCCATCAGGGCAATGCAAATCAAAACCACAATGAGGTTTCATCTCACCCTGGTTAAAATGGCTTACATACAGAAATCAACTAACAACAGATACTGGCGAGGATGTGGGACAAAAGGGACACTAACCCACTGTTGGGTTAGCAACTATGGAAGACAGTTTGGAGATTCCTCAGAAACCTGAATATAGCCCTACCACATGACCCAGCCATCCCACTCCTTGGAATTTACCCAAAGGAAATTAAATTGGCAAATGAAAGAGCTGTCTGCACCTCTATGTTTATTGCATCTCAATTCACAATAGCTAAGACATGTAATTAACATTAATTAATTTATGTAATTAATAAAGAAGATTGGATAAAGAAATTATGGGATATGTACTCTATAGAATACTATACAGTAATAAAAAAAGGAAATTCAGTCATTTGCAACAAAATGTAGGAATCTGGAAAACATCATGCTGAGTGAAATAAGCCAGTTCCAAAGGGACAAATATCATATGTTCTCCCTGACTGGTGACAACTAACTGAGCACCTAAAAGGAAACCTGTAGAAGTGAAACAGACACTATGAGAAACAATGACTTGATCAGCCCTTGTCCTGTCAAGGAACAACTTATTATTTTATTCCTTTTAGTATTTTTTTTTTGTTTTACTTAATATCATTGGTTGAACTCTTTAATTAACACACAATTATGCTTAGGTGTTTAAATTTAACTGAAAAGTGATCCCTGTTAAATATAAGAGTGAGAATAAGAGAGGGAGGAGATGTACAGTTCAGCACATGCTCACTCAGACTTACCTCTAATGGTAGAGCTAGATATGTGACAGGGGATTCCAATTCAATCCCATCAAGGTGGCATGTACCAATGCCATCTCACTAGTCAAAGTGATCGGTTTAAGTTCATAATTGATCATAATGATAGGATTAAGTATCAAAGGGATCACATAAACAAGACTGGTGTGGTAGGGAGCTCCTGAGTTCAGTGCTACAAGTTGCACTCGCTTCATTTTTTTTTCTTTCTTTCTTTCTTTTTTTTTTTTTTTAAACTATCTGCCCCTGGACTAGAGCATTAAGTTCCTTCCCTTTTCTGCCATCTTGGAATTTGGCAGTTTCTTATAAAAGTTAAACATACGTACATCTATCCTTAACCACAGTACTAGATTTTTTACACAATCAGAAATGAAAATAAATGTCTACAAGAGGTACTGTAACATCAACAAGATGGCAGGACTGGAAGTCACAGACCTTGTGCTCCCATGTAGACACTGACTTAATAATAGTACAAGGTCTGAAAAACCTTTATGAGAACTCCAGAAGCCAGTTAAAAGGTCTCAGTACCCCCCAGGTAAGTGTACTGCCAAGAACAGTGGGTTGAACAATAAACCATCTCATTTTATCTGCAATCACCCTTACCCAAAAACAGCATAGCCCACCTGATCATGAGAAAATTCCCATCTTGTGGCTTCTCCCTTGGGAGACAAAAAGGAAGAGTAGGAACTATGCCCCAAATCGCAGCTTTTCAGGCAGCATCCTGAGAAACAGTTTCTATCTCCCTTCACTCAAAACACTGACAGGGAATCAGGGGTCTCTGAGAATAAAGCAGACCTCAGCAGTGTTTGCTGCAGCACCAGAGAGCCTGTAGCATTCCAGACACCAGAGGAAACAACCCAGAAACTAGCAGGACTCTAATTGGAAACTACAGGGGAAATCCTGGAGAAGATGCATCCTCAAAATAGATGTGGGAGGCATTCAGAATCTCCGCCCAGACTGACTTTTGCAGGTCTTCTCATGTATAAAATCAGCCATAAACACTGGGAGAAGTCAGTTTTTCAGATACATAAATTCCAATAAAAAATCACAAGACATACAAAGAAATACAAAAACATAGTCCAATCAACAAAATGAGTTTCCAGAAATTGAAACTAAGGAAATAGAGACCTATGCATTATCTGACAAAGAATTCAAAATAATTGACTTAACCAGCTAAAAGAGAATACACACAACTTAGGAGACTTATAAACATAATAAAAGCCATATACAAGGCTTTAATATCATGGAAAATACAGATTAAGAAAAAGCTATGCATGAATTTCAATTTCTTTTGCACTAAAATCAATTCATACTAACTTTCTATGTCTGAACAGGGTCAACTTGAGGCACAAAGATAAGACATCACCTTCAAAGAGCCCCTTCAAAGCAACATGAATTCTGCTAAAATTGAAGTCAAACCAAACATCAACTTTTTGGTGAAGTTTGAGTGGGAAAATGTGGTGTAATCACTGATAGTTTGCAAGAAGGTTAAGGGGACAATGTTTCGAAGAAATAAGCAACTTACAAATGGGTAATTTATTATTAAAAGGAATAAGACAGGGGCCAGTTCTGTGGCACAGTGGATTAAGCTGCTCTCTGTGATGCCAAATCCCATATGAGTGGCAGTTGAGTCCCAGCATAAGATGATGTTGAAGATCAAGGCCACAGTGGCAGACAAAAAAATTTAATCTTTTTTGTGTTCTAACTGAAGAGGAACAACAATTAACAACAGAAACAGTAGCCAATACCACAGACATCTCAACTGGTTCAATTTAAACAATTCTGACCGAAATGTTAAAATGAAGCACTTTCTGCCTGATGGCTACCCAAACTGTTACACACAAATCAGCTACAGACGAGAGCAGAGCCCTTAATGATAATCTTAAACAAGTGGGATGAGAGCCTGAGCATTTTTTTCCAAGAATTGTAACAAGGGATCAAACATGGCTTTACCAGTATGGTCCTGAAGAAAAACCACAACCAAAGCAATGGCTACCAAGAGATGGAAGTGGTCCATTTCACAAAGCAAAAGCATGATGCCAACAGCAAGGGTCATGCAATAGTTTTCTGGAATGTGAAAAGCATTTTGCCTGTTGACTTTCTGGAGAGCCAAAGAATGGTAAATCAGCTCCTTCTGAGTGTTCTGAGAAAGTTAGCCAAAGATGTGGCAGAAAAAAACTCCTAGGAAAGCTTCACTATGGAGTCCTCCACCACAACCATATTCTTGCTCAATTCTCTCATTAAACAAGGGCAATTCTGCAAGAATTTCTACAAGAAATCCTGAGCACCAGTCTTAGAATCCTGATTTGGCTCCTCCTCCTGCCTTCTTTTTGTTTCCAAACCTCACAAAAATCTTCAAAGGTCACCCATTTGTCCTCAGTTAATAATGCAAAAGAAACTGCACTGGTATTGTTAAATTCCCAGGACCCTCAGGTCTTTAGGGGTAGACTAAATGGCTGGTGTCATCACTTACCAAAGTGTCTTGAACCTGATGAAACACAGGTTGAGAAGTGAAGCTTATATTTCTAATTTTTACTTTTTAATTCCATTTTCCATGAACATTTTGATGCCCTCACACAAGAAAAGTCCACTGTGAGCACGCTACCCAGTGATGAAAGACTGAAAGTTTTTTCTCTAAGATCAGCAACAAAGCAAGGAGGCTCACTCTCTCCTCTTCTATTTAACATACTGTTGGGCCAGATCAGTTGGGCAAGAAAAATATATAAAAGGTATCCAAACTGGAAAGGAAGCAGTACAATTATATTTGTTTGCATATATTATCTTAAATACTCCACAAAAATCTGTTAGAATTAAGCATATTTAGGGGCTGATGTTAAGACACAGTGGTTTAAGTGACCACTAGCAACGCCTGTATCCCATACCATATGAGCACGAGTTCAAGTTGAGGCTACTCTATTTCTGATTCTGCTCCCTGCTAATATGCCTGAGAAAACAGCAGAAGATAGCTTAAGTGTATGAGCCACTGCCACTCATGAGGGAGACCTGGATGGAGTTCCGGGTCCTGGTTTTGGCCTGTCCCAGCCTGGTTGTTACAGTAATTTGGGGAGTGAATTAGCAGATGGAAGATCTCTTTCTGTCTCTTCCCCCCCTCTCTCTGTAACTCTGCCTTTCAAATAAATAAATACAATTTTTCTGAAAAAGAATTAAGCATATTTAGCAAACATGCAGGGTTCAAAATCAGCTGTGTTTCTACATACTAACAGTTAATAATCTGAAATGGAATTAAGAAATTATGTCATTTATATAGTAACAAAAAAGAATGAAATACTTGGTTAAAAAAAAAAAAAAAACAACCAAGGAGTCAAAAGACTTATAACCTAAAAAAAAAAAAAAACACAAAACAATGCTGAAAGAAATTAAAGACACAAATACATAAGAAGACTTTACATATCTATGGATTAGAAGACTTGATATTGTTAGATGTCCATACTACTCAAAATGATCTACAGATTGAATATAATACCTATTGCAATGCTAATGGCACTTTTTGCAGAAATAGAAAAAAAAATTCTAAAATTCATGTGGAATCTTAAAGGACCCAGAACAGCCAAAACAATCAAGAAAGAAAAGCCAAACTGAAAGACTCATACTTCCTGATTTCAAAACAGAAAACAAAGCTACAGTAATCAAAACAGTATGTTACTTATGTAAAAAACGGGCATAGAGAACAAGGAATAAAATGAAATCTCATAAAGAAACACACACATATATGGCCAAATTATTTTCAAGAAAAGTAAAAAGCCTACAAAATTGAGAAAGGACAATCTCTTCAACAAATGGCAATGGTAAAACTAAATCCACATACAAAAGAATGAAGTCTGACCATTACCGTACACCATATACAAAAATGAACTCAAAATGGATTTAGAAACCTCAATATAATGCCTGAAGCTATAAAACTTCTAGAGAAAAAAAAAAAAAACAAAACAGAAAAAGCCTCATGACATTGGATTTGGCAATGATTTTTTGGAAAGGACACCAATAACACTGGCAACAAAAGCAGAAATAGACAACTAGGACTACAAAAATAAAAACTAAAAAACAACAGGAACGAAAACAGCAGTCTACAGATTGGAGAAAATATTTGTTAACTACACAACTGATAATATACAGAATATATAGACTTCCTAGCACTCAACAATAAAAGATAACCTGATTTTTAAAATCAGGAAAGGAGCTGACTTTATTTCTCCCAAAGAAACTATACAAATGGCCAACAAGCATATATGAAGATGTTCAACATAACTAAGTATCAGGCAAATGCAAATCAAAACTACACTGAGAAATGCCCTCACCACCTTTGAGATACTCACTCTCAAAACACCAGAAACTAGTCCACGTGGTTCTCTGAGCACTACCATGAGTCCAGCTAGCAAGAACAAGTGCCTTACAAAGAGTGGTAAAAAGGGAGCCAAGAAGGAAGTGGTTGATCCCTTTTTTAAGAAAGATTGGTATGATGTGAAAGCACCTGCTATGTTTAATGTAAGAAATATTGGAAAAACATTAGTCACAAGGATTTGAGGAACCAAAATTCTATCTGATGGCCTTGAGGGCCATGTGTTTGAACTGAGTCTTTATGATGATGAGTCTTCTTCATCTGCAGAATGTTGAACCTGAATTTAGAAAATCCAAGCTAATAACTGAGTATGTTCCATGCAAAAACTGCCTGACTAGCTTCCATGGCACAGATCTTACCCATGACAAAATGTATTCTGTGGTCAAAAAATGGCAGGCCGTGATTGAAGCTCTTTTATTTTGGATATTTTATTTAATAAATATAAATTTTGAAAGTACAACTTTTGGATTATAGCGGTTTCCCCCCATAAGCACCCTCCCACCCGCAAACCATCCCATCTCCTACTCCCTCTCCCATCCCTTTCTTCATCAAGATTCATTCTTAATTATCTTTATATACAGAAGATCAACTTAGTATATACTAAGTAAAGATTTCAACAGTGTGCCCACACAGACACACAAAGTGTAAAGTACTGTTTGAACGCTAGTTTTACCGTTAATTCACAGAGTACAACACATTAAGGACATTTTGATGTCAAGATGAACTACTGTCATTTGCTTTTGTCTGTTTTGTGTTGATTTTTACTAAAAAATGCAACAACCAGATATGGAAGATTCCTTATGCTCAGCACCAACAGGTCTGCCAAATCTGGAAGATGATGGAAATCAGGATGCAATAGGTGTAAACAAATTAAAAGAAGTGGTCAATACATCTATTCCAGACAGTATTAAAGAAGACACAAAACAGGCTTGCCCATCTATTTATCCTCTCCATCATGTCTCTGTTAGAAAAGCAAAAATGTTAAAGAAACCCAAGTTTGAATCGGGAAAGCTGATGGAGCTTCAGGTGAAGGTGGTAGTTCTGCAGAAGCCACTGGGGATGAGACAGGTGCTGAAGCTGAACAAGCTGACGGATATGAACCAGCAGTCCAAGAACCCATTCAAAATTCAGCTTTTAATTCTGACAAACAGGAAGGGAGGGGAGAAAGAGGGAGGGAGGAGGGGGGAGGAATGGGAAGAGGGGGAAAGGAGGGAGGAGAGAGGAGGGAGGAGGGAGGAAGGAGGGGGGCGGGGAAGGAAGGGAAGGGAAGGGAAGGGAAGAAAGGAGGGAAGGAGGGAAGGAGAAGAGGAGGGGAGGGGAGGAGAGGAACAGTGTTTGCAAGGATGTGGAGTAACTGGTACCCTCATGCACTGTTGGCAGGGATGCAAAGTGGTCTAACTACTGTGGAAGACAGTAGGAAATTCATCAACTAAAAACAGAACTGGAACAGATGTTTGGCCTACTGGTTAAGATGTCCACATTAGTCCCTGAGTTCCACTCCAGGGCCTAGCTCCTGACTCCAGCTTCCTGCTAATACAGACTCTAGGAGGCAGCAGTGGTTCAAGTAATTGGTTTTCTACCACCCACACAGGAGACCTGAATTGTGTCCAGGCTCCAGATTTTGGCTCCAATCCAGTCACAGCCATTACAGGCATGGGGGAGAGAACCAGCAGATGGGTAGTTTCTCTCACTCTCTGCTTCTCAAATTAAAAACAAGGAAAAAAAAAAAAGCTACAATCCAGCCATCTTATTTCTAGATATTGATCCAAAAGAACTGAAAACAGGATCTCAAAGAGGTATTTGGGGCCGGCGCCGCGGCTCACTAGGCTAATCCTCCACCTTGCGGCACCGGCACACCGGGTTCTAGTCCCGGTCGGGGCGCCGGATTCTGTCCCGGTTGCCCCTCTTCCAGGCCAGCTCTCTGCTGTGGCCCGGGAGTGCAGTGGAGGATGGCCCAAGTGCTTGGGCCCTGCACCCCATGGGCTCCTGCCATCGGATCAGCGCGGTGCGCCGGCCGCGGCGGCCATTGGAGGGTGAACCACCGGCAAAGGAAGACCTTTCTCTCTGTCTCTCTCTCTCACTGTCCACTCTGCCTGTCAAAAATAAAAATAATAATAATAAAAAAAAGAGGTATTTGGCCACTGCACTATTCACAATAGCCAAGAAGTGACAGCAAAACTATAAAAGAAAATGCAGTATACACTACAATAGTATAGCACTGAGCCTTAAAGGAAATACAGAAATTGTGTCCTATGCTACAAAGTGGATGAATTCTTGAGAACATCATGCTAAAATGAACAGCATTATACAAGCATTTATTTCAAAAAATTGAAGAAGTATCTAAGCCAACTCTAAGAATCACGGGTGGCAAGGCATGATGCATAGGGAAAAGGGAGCTTTTGTCCTATGGCTGTGGAGTTTCAGTTTTCCAAGCTGAATAAGCTCTGGTATGGGTAAGCATATGAGTAGCTAACACCAATGTACTGTTCCTTTAAATATGGTTAAGAGAGTAAATTTTAAACTTTTTAACCACAATTTTTTAAAAAAGGCTTGTTCAAGAATTTTCATAACAATCTTTTTTACAAGTCATCAATGGGAAACAACTTGAATTGCAGGAAAGTTTTTTTTTTTTTTTTTAAGATTTATTTTATTTATTTGAGAGTCAGAACCACAAAGAAGAGGCAGAGAGAGAGAGAGAGAGAGAGGTCCTCCATCTGCTGGCTCAATCCCCAGTTGGCCACAATGGCCAGAGCTGTGGATCCAAAGCCAGGAGCCAGGAGCCTTCTTCAGGTCTTCCCACATGGAAGCAGGGGCCCAAGGTCTTGGGCTAACCTCCACTGCCTTCTCAGGCCACAGTGGAACAGCCAGGACTGGCCACATGGGATGCTGGCACCACAGGCAGCGGCTCCACCCGCTACGCCACAGCACCACCTGCGCAGAAAAGATTTTTTAAAAAGTATTTTGCTCACATAGTGGGATACTACTTAGCAATAAAGTAGAATATAATTTCAATACATGCACCCACAAAGACAAATATCAAGACATTGCTGTGAAGTAGTTAGGGAGCAAATAATATGGCCATTATTACATTGTTGTGAAGTGCTAAGTTTGTTGCTTCTCTTAAAATTGGATTGGTAATGTTTTTTTTTTTAAAGACTGTTTTTTTATTTATTTGAAATATAGAGTTACAGAGAGACGTAGAAACAGAGAGAGAGGTCTTCCATCTGCTGGTTCACTCCCCAAATGGCTACAATGGCCGGAGCTGAGCAGATCTGAAGTCAGGAGCCAGGAGCTTCTTCTGGGCCTTCCATGTGGGTGCAGGGGCACAAGGACTTGGGCCATCTTGTACTGCTTTCCCAGGCCATAGCAGAGAGCTGGATCAGAAGAGGAGCAGCAGGACTAGAACTGGTGCCCATATGGGATGCCAGCACTTCAGGATGGGGATTTAACCCGCTGTGCCACAGCGCCAGCCCCATAGATTTTAATTTTTTATTTTCAGGTATTGTTTTATGTGTTCTGGATATGAGGTCTTTGTCAAATATACTTACTACAAACATTCTCTCATACTGTTGTATGTATCAGTATTGTATTATTTAAAAACACATTGAGTGAAAGCATCTAGTCCACAAATTGAATGTGGTACTTTTATATGAAATTCCAAAACAGGCAAAACTAAGCTATGGTCCAGAAACCTAAATAATGCTTGCAGTGGTGGCATGGGGTTGACTGGAAAGAGGCAAAAATGGAACTTCCCAGGATAATGGAAACACTTTGCATCTTAGTTAGGAAGGCCAATGCAAGGATTATTCTTCTAGTAAAATTCACTGAGATACTTAAAATCTGTGCATTGTTTGTGTACATAAATGAAATCTTATTTAGTAAAAGAAGGAAAGAAAACTATGGTCAACTTTGACCCTACCAATAGGTGAATTACTGGTTGTTATAGTAATAATATCAAAACCCTAAAAAGAGTACCTCATAATTATATTCCAGTTAGTTACAAACATCTCACATTAACATCTATACCCCATACCACACACACTCTAGCATAAAAAGAAAATTCTAGCAAAAAAACACTTAATGCCTAAAATAGTTAAGGTCAAACATTTTACTTCTAAATATTTAATACTGTTTCACAAAAAAAAGTACTAAACAGTGCAACATTCCTCACTTCATTTTTTATCAACAGAGAAAATAATGCTGAAACTGTACAATATCAAAACACAACATATGTGTGGACCAGCTGTTAGGAGAAGATAATACCATTTGCTCCCTAACTACTTCACAGCAATGTCTTCAAGATTAATGAGATAATGGACCAAAGTCCTTTTTAGTGGGTAAACTACTTACTGCGGGTAATTTGGGTACTTTAGGGCACAGTAAATCCATCAGGCCAGCAGTATGCAATTACTACACTAAAGCAAACGGGCAAACTTAAAAATTTATATTCTGATAATAAAGTTTTTAAATATTCTGAACGGTGTTTTCTGAAGCATAAATTTATACTTGAAACACACTTTAATTCCTTTATTAAAAAAACCAGAAGGCGTCTAACTTGTGAGTCAATGGTAAAGTTCCTCTTTCCTTTAACATTTATGAGTTTATCATTATACTAGGCACCCAAGGATAAAGAAAGAAAAGATGCAGTCACTGTCCTCAAGAAGCTCGGAATTTAGAGAGGAAAACACACAAATAAATATCTAAAATGTGATATGATGCTTTCTAAAAATCCTTACATAGCTGGCACTACAGAAATATCTGGAGCAGGCACATAATCCAGCACAGGGGTAGGGACCTGTGTGACAGAGAAGTGGACCTCAGGGATAGGGCCCTGAGAAGCTGAACGACTCCAGCTGGCAGTTGGTCCAAATACAGGATCGAGGGACTGGGCAGAGAGTCCCTGGGGCTGGACCAACAGATGCAGAGAAAGGTAGAAAGCCAAGGAGGCACAGGGCACTGCGCAACACCAGCAGCACCAGGGCAGGGCAGGAGACGCAAATGGAGAGGCCGGGGGCAGACTGGAAAGAGCCTTACATACAGTAAGGAGTCAAACACATGCATCTGGGAGTCTGTAAGACTCAAGACAGACACTGAAATAGTCACCCAGGGAGGTGCCCAGGGCACAGACAGCAGAAGACTGTTAGAGAAATCCTGACGGTCAGGACAGGGAGAAAAGACAGGCAAGAGACTCGGGCAGGAGCAGCAGCTGTGAGATGATGGCAAACAGAGGAAGTGAAGCCCACAAAGACCCTAGTTTCCTTGTCTGGCTGTGAAGGGAAGAGAGGACCGCAGCAGGCAGGGTGGAAGAATGGTGGGGGAAGGGGAGTTCATTGCTGTTGGCTCAGTGTTTCTTTTTTTTCTTAAAGATTTTATTTATTCAAAGGCAGCCTTACATTGACTGGGAAAGAGATAGAGAGACAGAGAAATCTTCGATCCCTTGGTTCACTCCCAAAATGGTTGCAATGCCCAGGGCTGTGCTAGACCAAAGCCAGCAGCTTGGAACTTCTTCCAGGTTTCTCAAATGGGTGCAGGGGCCCAAGTACTTTGGTCATCTTTCACTGCTTTCCCGGGCACATTAGCAGGAAGCTGGATCAGAAGCAGAGCAATCAGGACTCAAACCGGTGCCCACGTGGGATGCCAGGAGTGCAGGCAGCGGCTTTACTTGCTATGCCGCAACACTGGCCCCTAATTTTTTTTTGTAATTTTCATTTAATTTTGTTTTGAGAGTTTTTATTACTTATATATTAAGACTAGAAATGCTGGGAAAGATTTTTAAAAACCAGGAATTCATTGGTAAAGATACCAAATGGCAGAGAAGGAAGGGATAAAAAAGTTATTAAGAGGTAATGAGGCCTGGGACACCTCTTCCACTGAGAAAGAAGAGAAGGCACAAGGGTGTTGAGACAGCAGAGAGTGTATAGGCAGCGGGAAGGGAGCAGAGGGAATGCAGGTTCTCATATTGGTTCCATGAGAGCTTATTTCTAAAGAACCAGGATAGCTAAGGTGGCTTCTGGTTTCCCAAATATTGCTTTAAAGAAAGAGAGTATACTTTTATCCACCTAGACTAAGCATAAAAGTGAAATCCAAATACTCATACATTTCAAACATCTCACTGAATGGTTTATCTGCAATAACATAAGGATGGGTCACAACTCTTTAAAATTAAAAGCAATTTAATTTTATTAAAATTAGAATCCTCTACTCTACAGATTACAATAATCACTCAGAAGCAGTGAAACTAGTATATAACAACACAGCATGAAAAAAAGGTCTATTAGAAAACACAAAATTAAACAGAATTATGAATTCTCGAGATTTTCAAGGAGAGAAAATCTCTCTACAAAAAAGTCACATTTCTTCCAATCACATAACAGAGGCTAAGGTCACAGTTGTAAGAACTGTTATTTTTATTTATACTGAACCAACGTATGCATGAAAGCTGGTTCCCAAATTGTGCACAACACAGACTACCAACTGTGTGTATTCACTGAAAAATTGACTTCAAACCCCAATGTGCTTGCTATTTTCAACCCCTCCATCTCATCTACCTGTAAGAAATCACTGCTTTTAGTATATTCTGTGTTGGCCTCTCAAAAAACCATGACATACCTACACAAGGGCAGCCCCAAGCCACTACTAATGAATGAATACCAAATAAAACACTTTTGCCATAGTGATATTATCCCTAAAGAAATTTAAGAGTGCTAAGCAAAGGTTTTTGAAGGTTTATTTATTTATTTATTTGAAATGCAGAGCAACAGAGAGAGACCGGGGGTGGGGGGGATTGTGGTATGGAGTGAGAAAGAGAAATTGGTCTCCTACCCTCTGATTCATTCCCCAAATGGATGCCAACAGCCAGGACTGGGCCAAAAACTCTATCAGGGTCTCCTACATGGATGGCAGGCACCCAAGTACTTGGACCATCATCCACTGCCTTCCCAGGTGTGTTAGCAGGAAGCTGGATCAAAAGCAGAGCAGCCAGGACTAGAAGCAACACTCCAATATGGGATGCCAGTGTCACAGAGAGCTGATGAACTCACTGTGCTAGCTCCTAAAAAATTTTTTTAAGATTTTTTTTTGACAGGTAGAGTTACAGACAGTGAAAGGGAGAGACAGAGAGAAAGGTCTTCCTTCCGTTGGTTCACCCCCCCTCCCCCAAATGGCCACTATGGCTGGAGCTATGCCAATCCAAAACCAGGAGCCAGGTGCTTCTTCCTGGTCTCCGACGCGGGTGCAGGTGCCCAAGCACTTAGGCCATTCTCCACTGCCTTCCCGGCCATAGCAGAGAGCTGGACTAGAACCCGGCGCCCATATGGGATGCCAGCACCACAAGGCGGAGGATTTATCAAGTGAGCCACAGCGCCAGCCCTCCTAAAACTTTTAATGTAAGAATGGTTCTTAAAAAAAATAAGGTAACTGGGGACAAATTCATAATGTATTCTCTAAAATCTATTAAAATTTTTAAATAAAATAAGCAATATAAATAGCAATGATATTGGCTACCACTGAGTAAATGTTTAAGGGAGTGGACAGAGAGCTAAATATTCATGTTAACACACACACACGAACAGGATTTATCTAGCATGTGTGTCCAGTTGTTCACGGCTATGGCAATCCTCTGTCTGAGCTCTATCACGTAAGGGATTTGACAGATTAAAAAGCTGTTCAAATGAAAGGTTTTTCTCCAAACCACAGAGAACTCAGGAAACAGAAGGAAGAAAAGGGTCCAGGTCTTTTCCACACTCTGCTGTCTTCCATGGCTGCTGAAGGGTTCCCATCCCTACTGCACCCCACCAAACCCACAGAGAGCCATACAGGGGCAATCCCAACTCCCTCCACAGAAAGGACAAGGAGAGGAGAAACCCTGTCCGAAGGGCTGCCCAGCAGCTCCTGATCTCCACAGGCCACCGACCCACTCTGTAGATAACTCATCCCCACTAGGCACACAAGAGGACGGACAGGTGGGCAGGTGGACAGGCAGACTGCTCTTTCCTCTCTGCCTTCGTAAGAGCAATTCAATTGAACACATAGGCCTCAGATATCTAAATGGGGTTTTCTGTCACCAAGAAAGTGGGGTTTTAAAATTAGGAAGTCCACTTTGTGAAATGCTCAGCCTTTTGTATGTCTGTAGAGTTTTGAGGATTACTTCTCTGCTCTGTTTGCTTTCACCAAGAGAGAAAACTTACTGTTGATGTGATCGATGTAGTAGACACCAATCTGAGGGTCAAGCCCCGCTTCCCATCCCCACGGCAGCTCATCCCCAACACAATCAGCAAATGACAAGGGCTTCGTTAACCTACAACAAACCAGAAGAAACACACCGTCAAACCACACAGGTCAAACATCAGCACCCTAACCACAAGTTAGGTATCCGGGTTTTATTTCCTCTATTTCTTGATGGTTTCCAGGGTTTACACCACTACATTTGAAACCTTAAAACAAGGACAGGATATATGTGAATATTCATAAAAGTAGAATAAGTCATAACACGCTCTTGCGAATTCACAGCCTAAGACTGGGAGACAGACCTCTACATAAGATAATCATCTTCATCAGGGGAAACTCCTAGCTGACAGCAAGGCCTGTGCTCTGGCTCCAGCTCTGTGGCAACACGGCTCTCCCATGGAAAAGGAAAATCCAGAAAACCCATCCCGCAATTCCAAGGCTGGCATCACGGAAACACCGCCAGCGCCTCTGAGACGGGAATACGCACCAGGCTGCACTCACTTCCAGTCTGGATGCCCTTTTAGGAAAGCAACTGAACATTGACTGTGGGGTCTCCTTGAGGCAAAGGCCTAACGTCTTATTTTAGAAGTATCTTGTACACTGAGTTACTCAGAATTTGTAATGGAACCAAACACACAAAGTACTCATATACAAATAGGACCTCACCTTTTTAGACACATTCTCTAGGACTGTTTTCTCTTTAATACTAATGGAGAGGGACTGGCACTGTGATGGCAGGTAGAACAGCTGCCTATGGCACTAGTATCCTATATGGGCACCATTTCGGGTCCTGGCTGCTCCACTTCCAATCCAGCTCCCCGCTAATGTGCCTAGGAAAGCAGTGGAAGAGGGTCCAAGCGCTTGGGCCCCCTATACTCCATGAGACACCTGGAAGCAGCTCCTGGCTTTGTGGGGTGAACCAATGGATGGAAGATCTCTTCTTCTCTCCCTCTGTCTCTCTGTAACTCCGTCTTTCAAGTGAATAAATAAATCTTAAAAAGCAAAACAAAACAAGTGGAGAAAAAAAACATAGTTTCCTGAGCAGAGTACAGGTTTTAGACTTAATTACAGATTGTTTTCTTTTCCTTTGCTTCCTTCATTTTTGCTTTTGAGATTTTCCATGGCCAAGATACTACAGACTAGTGCGTGCCTTTTGGCAGGGTAGCCACCATCAGTCCACATCACCTTCTAATTTAGCACAGCACCATGTGCAGGGTTCTTACAAAGGACACCTCCTGGGACCCCTTTACACCCATGCTAATGAACACCAAAGATGTCACAGCTCCTCTGAAATTCAGGTCCTTGACAGAATCACATCCTTCAGCGGAACAACAAAGTGTGCCATCAATCCTTCAGAATGCTGGGAGAATGACATGAAAAGGAAGGAAATCCTTTATTCCCAGGGCTAGCCTGCAACGGCCCTCCAAGGATGCAGAACACCGAAGGAAAGGAAGGGTCTCCTTTGCTCTCAACCTTCCTATAGCACGAAGTCTCGTCGTGGAGATGGCTCCAAACAGGGGCTTTGGAAACCAGCCAGGCTGACAGCAGCAGTAATGAAAGCAACCAGCTCTGCCACTGACTCGCTGAGAGACCAGCGCTTGGCACCCCTCTCTCCATTTCCTCCTCTGTTAAATAGTGATCACACCCCCCCCCCCAACAAACACACACACACACACACACACACACACACACACACATTCTTTCCCTGCAATTCAACCACCTCCTGAGATTACTGTGAGGATAAAAAGGAATCAGCTTGGACGAGTGTCTAGCACATGGTGAGTACATGATTATTACCACAAGCATGACTTTCGAATTCTCTCACTTACTCTTTGCAGAAGCCATGTCAGGCAGCACCGCACAGAATAGCAGTTCTCAAAGTATAACCCATGACTGCAACATCTGGGAACTCATAAGAAATTCAAATTCTTGGACCAGACCTAGAAAACTAGAAACTCTGAGGTTCAGCAAAATATGCTCTCCAGGGAATTCTGCTGCACATCACAGTTTGGGAACCACAGGGTCAGCAGTTCCAGAGCTGAAATTTGGCATCAGAGAGATCAGGGTTCAAATCCTTGTTGTGCCACTTATTGTACAACCTTCGTCAAGTTACTGGCTTGAAAAGCCCCCACTCTCTAACCTGTTTTTTACAAGTTGGGAGCATGGGGAGACTGAAAAATTTAAATTAGAATTAAATAGTATAATGGCTGACAAATGATGATCTTCAATATATGTCAGATAAGCAAAGTGAATCTTAAACATGCAAAAGCATGTGCTCAAATATGGCGTGCTGCATTATTCTGTAAAGAGTCAACTTGAATTCAATCTAAGTAAATACTTTCTCATATCACAAATTGACCCCATAAGGATTCAGCTACCACACTAATCCCCATGACATAAGGAGTGGCCTTGTCTGCAGGCCTGGTCCCTCCAACCACCTCAATGAAGCCGACCAGATAAAGCTCCAGAGCCATGCTGCCCTGTGCACGATTCTGTTTGAAGACCTTCTCTCTCTTTTTTTTTTTTTAATTTTTTTTTAAAGATTTATTTATTTATTCAAAAGTCAGAGATGCACAGAGAAAGGAGAGGCAGAGAGAGATCTTCAATCTGCTGGCTCACTCTCCAATTGGCCGCAATTGGAGCTGTGCTGATCCGAAGCTAGGAGCCAGGAGTTTTTTCCTATGGGATTCCATATGGGATGCCGGCACCACAGGCACCTTTACCCGCTAAGCCACAGAGTCAGCCCTCTATGGCTCTCTCTCTTTAAGGCTCTTAGCAATGCTGTCTATACAGCACAGCCTCCTAAAAAAATGAAGAATAAGGTGAGCCGAAGTGACAAACCAGAGACACTAAACAAGTTTTACCCTAGTACCAAATCAACATGCCTAAGTATGAATACTGGGGCCGGCGCTGTGGCATAGTGGGTAAAGCTGCCACCTGCAGAGCTGGCATCCCATATGGTCGCTGGTTTGAGTTCTGGCAGCTCCACTTCCTATCCAGTTCTCTGCTATGGCCTAGGAAAGCAGTACAAGACAGCCTAAGTCCTTGGGCCCCTGTAGCCACGTGGGAGACCCAGAAGAAGCTCCTGGCTCCTGGCTTCGGATCAGCGCAGCTCCAGCCGTTATGGCCATTTGGGGAATGAACCAGCAGATGGACGACCTCTCTCTCTCTGCCTCTCCTTCTCTCTCTGTGTAACTCTTGCAAGTAAAATAAATCTTTTTTTTTTTAAAGCATGAATATTATAAGAATGTACTACTCTTAGAAGTTATAAAAGCTTCAGAGCACCTGTTACTATTAAAAATTATACTAACTTGATTACATCTGGAAAGAATTCAGCTTTGCCCATGAACTGTCCAATGGATAATAAGCATTTAATTAACTGTCATTGTTCTAAGGCTAGAATTACACCTATAACTACATATGTAGTTATGAGTTCAGTGAAAAGTTCAGACACTGCCATTTCAAAAAAATACTAATATATTTATTTGCAGTGCCATTTCAAAAATCAACAATATTTTCAATATTTGGATAATTATCTTTCACCTGTACTATATTAATAAGTAAAACCACTAAATACATATGTTTAAATATAATGTTAGGATTAAATTCTCACCCAAATTAAAATCATAAGTAGAATAACATCCTCAGGTACCAAACAAAATCAAGCACCCACCCATGCTGCTATCCTGGCAAAGGGAAAATATGACTATGATATAGGAATTGTTTTTTCTCTCTCAGTCTATAAATAACTCAAGCCCTCCCCACCCCAAAAAGGCCTTTCCTCAAACCTCCGGCTCCTCCTTTGGCCTTCACTTCCTAATTCTAACCTACACAGTGTGACTCTGGAGGACTCTGAGAGGCTGTCGAACCGCCCTTCTCCACCTAACACCCACTTCTACACACCCTTGAAAGGCAACATCTGTGAGTGGGTCACCTTTGAAAGGGCACTTTGCTCAGGCTACAGGCTTTGGGATCCATATGTATTATTTGTAAAAGCCTCAGTGCTCATAATAGCCTATGTCTTTTTAAATGTCCATTTTTACATAATCACACTAATATAAAACATTCACTGAATACACTCTATCATATATATTTATGTTAAACCATCATAGAATTCTGCACAGTAGATACAAGTATTATCTCCACTTGAATAGCAGTGCAAGAGAAACAAACTTATTCATAATCAAACAAGTACATGCAGGTCAATACGTGTATTACAGGCAGTCATGGCCGCATGCTCTGCTTGCTATGCATTCACGCTACAGAACTGCATTCAGAAGGCTCTGACGAAGTAACAGTGATGTGCAGGACGGGCATTCAGACTAACACTGGCACACCTGCATCTCCTATCAGAACACCTTGCTTCAAGTTCTCGCTCCACTCCTAAGTCCAGCTTCCTGCTACTACACACCCTGGGAGGTGGCAGGTAATGAATCAAGTGGTTTGTTCGCTGTTCCCACATGGGAGACCTGGATTGAGTTCCCAGCTCCTGGCTTCCCCTTGGCCCAGCCTGGTAATTATGGGCACTTGGGGAGTGAACCAGTGGATGAAAGCGGTCCTTCTCAGCCATTCAAATAAGAAGTATCTTTAAAAAAAAAAAAAAATTTGTAAAAGAAGGTCCAATCACAAATAAAAGGAAAAATGTATCAAGGGAATACAACTCTTAAGACCTTTAAATATTTGATAAAAGATCAAAAATGTTTTTTAAAAATATCTCTTTTCTACATGATTTGTAAACTAGTCAAATAGTAATTCTAAATCAAGATATAAAATTCCTGCCTGCACTTGTTAAACAAGGAGTTATAAAATGATTCCAACTTAAGCGCTCACACTGACTATTCAAGGTAGAACAACTGGAACCAGTGAGCCGAGGCTCTCCCACGAGGGCTCTTCAACATGGAACCAACCAGAGAGTGTGGGCTTACACAAGTGCTCTCTACCCCAGGCGCACACTTCAGTGTGAAGGGCTTACTAAAGTGCAAATTTCAGGGTGCAGCCCCAGGATATCTGGGCTGAGGCCCGAGAACACATCTCTCTGACAAGTTTTCAGGTGATGCTGATGCTGCTGGGCCCTGGACCATACCTGGAGAAAGGCGTTCCAAAGGGCACAAATTACAGCCCTAATTCAACCACGTGATGGAGAAATGGAAAACAAGCTCAATTAAGACGAAAGATTGTGCTTAAGAATTATCTCTGTTATGACAACTATGAAAAATCTTAAGAGACTTAATAGCTTAGTAATCCCTCCAATTTAAAGATCTCCTTGTTTAATTTTTAAGAAGAAATATCTATTTATCTGAAAGAGTGACACAGAGAGAGGAGACACATTGAGAGGCATCTTCTGTCCATTGGTTCACCTGCCAAACGGTCACAGCAGCAAGGAGCTGGCTCAGGCCAAACCTAGGAAGGAGCCAGGCATTCCATCTAGGTCTCCTTCCAGGCACATGAGCAAGAAGCTGGATCAGAAGTGTGGAGTCGCTGGGACTTGACCCAAGCACTCCTATATGGCCTAACCTGCTGCATCAAATCTTCCACTCCTCGTTATTTAATTTTAAATAAACATTTTTTTCCTTAAAAGACATTTAACCAATTTTAAGATATGATCAGCAAAAGCAAGGTACTATTTTCCCCTCATTTTCTCACTTATATACAAGCACTCAACACCATCAGGCATTAAGGAAATGAAAATCAAAATCAAAACCACAATGAGGTACCAGCTCACACCCATTATGATTGCCATTATTAAAAACAAGAAGAAAAGGGGTAGGTGTTGTGATGTGGCAGGTGGAGCTGCTGCTTATGACACAGGCATCTCATACTCGAGTGCCAGTTCAAGTTCCAGTTGCTTGACTTTTTTTTTTTTTTTTTTTTTTTTTGACAGGCAGAGTAGACAGTGAGAGAGAGAGACAGAGAGAAAGGTCTTCCTTTTTTCCGTTGGTTCACCCCTCAATGGCCAGGAGCCAGGTGCTTCTCCTGGTCTCCCATGAGGGTGCAGGGCCCAAGCACTGGGGCCATCCTCCACTGCCTTCCCGGGCCACAGCAGAGAGCTGGACTGGAAAAGGAGCAACCAGGACAAAATCCGGCACCCCGACCAGGACTAGAATCCAGTGCGCTGGCGCAGCAGGCAGAGGATTAGCCTATTGAGCTATGGCCGTGCCGGCCTCAGTTGCTTGACTTCTGATTCAGCTCCCTGCTAATGCACTTGGAAAGGCAGGGGACAATGGCCCAAGTACTTGGGTCTCTGCCCCCAGTGTAGGAGGCCCGAATGGAGTTCCAGGCTCCTGGCTTCAGCCAGGCCCAGCTCTGGCCCATCCTGGCTATTGCAGCCATTTGGGAAGTAAACCAGCTATGTGTCTGTCTGTCTCTGTCTCTCTCTGTCACTCTGCCAAAGAAAGAGAAGGGGAAAGGGAGGAGAGAAGGTAGAACAGGAGGCCAAAGGGGAAGCGAAAGAAGAGGAAACAAGGAAAGAGTGAGAAGAGAAGAGGGAGGAGGGAGGGAATAACAAGAACTGACAGGCTTTGGAGAAAGGGGACCCTGGACATGGTAAAGTGTAAAACGGTTGTCTGGAAAATGGCGTAGCAGTTCCTCCAAAAGTTAAACACAGGACTACCACATTAGCCAGCAATACCACTCCTAGGTCTGTTCCTACAACTGAAAAAAATACATGCTCATGCACATGCACATCTACGACAGCATTACTGACTACAGCCAAAAAGTAAAGAAACAACACAAATGTCTGGCAGTAGAAAAATGAATAAACAAACTGTGGCATAATCACGCAATGGAACACTAGTCAGCCATAAAAAGGAAGAGGGTCCTTGTATGTGGTACGATGCAGATGGGCCTTCAACATATTATGCCAAGTCAAGGAAGTCACACCCAAAAGGCCACGTATTGCATGATTCCAGCATATGAAGTAAGCAGTCCATAAATCCATAAAAGCAAGGCAGACTGATGGTTGGCAGCAGTTAGGGTTAGGGGTGAAGAGAGACACATGACCTCGTGCTGCTGTGCAGTGACGGAAATGTCTTGACACTGACTACAGGTGGCAGCTGCCAACACAGTAACCACTGTTAACACCACTCAATTGTTCACTTCAGAATGCTTCATCTGCACCATGTAAATTACACCTTCATAAAAAGCTTTTAAAAAAATAGTAACCAGTATACAACAATGCCAAAACTCCCAAGTTTTCACAAGAGGAAACAAAATAATAAAAACAAGGGGACATGTTCAACATCACTAGTAATAAAAACAATCACCAAATAAAACAATACTGAGGCTTAATGTTAAGACTAATGGGGAGGGACAGAAAGTTGGTGTCACTATTTAGCACTGGGGAGAGAGAGGATGCTCTCTCTCAGAGCTGGCCTGGAAGAGGGGCAACCGGGACAGAATCCAGCGCCCTGACCGGGACTAGAACCTGGTGTGCCGGCGCCGCAAGGCGGAGGATTAGCCTAGTGAGCCGCGGTGCCGGCCCCACACGTTCTTTCCATTTTTATTTATTTATTTATTTATTTATTTATTTATTGACAGGCAGAGTGGAGAGAGAGAGAGAGAGAGAGAGAGAGAGAGAGAGAGAGAGAGAGAGAGAGAAAGGTCTTCCTTTGCCGTTGGTTCACCCTCCAATGGCCACCGCGGCTGGCGCACCACACTGATCCGATGGCAGGAGCCAGGTACTTATCCTGATATCCCATGGGGTGCAGGGCCCAAGTACTTGGGCCATCCTCCCCTTTATCCATTTTAGTATTTTCTCTTTGTTTTGTTCTAGTACTATTGGTTGAACTCTGTGATTAACACACAGTTATTCTTAGGTGTTTAAATGTAACTGAAAAGTGATCCCTGTTAAATATAAGAGTGAGAATAAGAGAGGGAGGAGATGTACAATTTGGGACATGCTCAATCAGACTTGCCCCAAATGGTGGAGTTAGAATCATGCCAGGGGATTCCAATACAATCCCATCAAGGTGGCATGTACCAATGCCAGCTCACTAGTCCAAGTGATCAACTTCGGTTCACAATTGATCACACAGATAGGTCTAAGAGTCAAAGGGATCACACAAACAAGTCTAGTGTCTGCTAATACTAGCTGATAGAATCAAAAAGGGAGAGAATGATCCATCATGGGAAGCGGGATACACAGTAGACTCATAGAATGGCAGATGTCCTAAATAGCACTCTGGACTCCGAATCAACCCTTAAGGCATTCGGATATGGCTGAAGAGCCCATGAGGGTATTTTAGGCATGGAAAGCCAAGACACTCTGGGGGAAAAAAAAAAGGAAGATCTAAATGGAAGATCTCTGCGAGTGAGATCCCAGTGGAAAGAATGGGGCCATCAAAGAAGCAGGTACCTTTCTCTGAAGGGAGGAGAGAACTTCCACTTTGACTATGACCCTGTCAGAATAAGATCGAAGTCGGCGAACTCAAAAGGCTTCCATAGCCTAGGCAACTCATGACTAGAGCCTAGGGAGATTACTTACGCCATAAACAAGAGTGTCAAATTGTCACTGTGTACTTAGTTCTCATGTGGGATCTGTCCTTAGTGTGTTGTTCAATGTGAAGTAATGCTATAACTAGTACTGAAACAGTATTTTACACTTTGTGTTTCTGTGTGGGTGCAAACTGATGAAATCTTTACTTAATATATACTGAATTGATCTTCTGTATATAAAGATAATTGAAAATGAATCTTGATGTGAATGGAATGGGAGAGGGAGCGGGAGACAGGAGGGGTGTGAGTGGGAGGGAAATTATGGGGGAGGAAAGCCATTGTAATCCATTAACTGTACTTTGAAAATTTATATTTACTAAATAAAAAAAAAGACTAATGGGGTATCATTGGTTGAACTCTTTAATTAACACACAATTATTCTTAGGTGTTTAAATGTAACTGAAAAGTGATCCCTGTTAAATATAAGAGTGGGAATAGGAGAGGGAGGAGATGTACAGTTGGGCTCAGACTCAATAGAACTTACCCCTAAGGGTGGAGTTAGAAACGTGACAAGGGATTCCAATTTAATCCCATCAAGGTGGAATGTACCAATGCCATCTCACTAGTCAAAGTGATCAGTTTCACTTCATAATTGACCATAATGATAGGATTAAGAGTCAAAGGGGGGCCACAGCGGCCATTGGAGGGTGAACCAACGGAAAAAAAGGAAGACCTTTCTCTCTGTCTCTCTCTCACTGTTCACTCTGCCTGTTAAAAAAAAGAAAAGAAAGAAAAAAAGAAAAACTCCAGACATAAACCCACGCATCTACAACCAACTTATCTTTGGCAAAGGAACTAAAATCAATCCCTGGAGCAAGGACAGTCTCTTCAACAAATGGAACTGGGAAAACTACATCTCTGCATGCAGAAATATGAAGCAAGACCCCTACTTACACCTTACACAAAAATCCACTCATTAAATCTGTGACCCAATACCATCAAATTATTAGAAGACATTGGAAAACCGTGCAAGACATTGGCATAGGCAAAGTGTTCTTGGAAAAGACCCCAGAGGCACAGGCAATCAAAGCCATTATCAGGGAGATATATTGGAAACAGAGCAGCCAGGACTTGAGCCAGAGTGTTCCAGCATGGGATACCAGCATAGCAGGCAGCCCCTTAACCCACTGAACCATAACACTGGTCCCCAAATATATACATTTTAAATATGCTACCATCTCAATCAAAATAAGAAGCTGCTTCTCAGTTGAAATTCTTTCTTTCCCTTTGCAGTTAGTCCACCCTAACCACTTGTGACCTGGCTCCTGGCTTCAGATCAGCGCAGTGTGCCGGCTGCAGTGGCCACTGTGGGGTGAACAAACGGAAAAGGAAGACCTTTCTCTCTGTCTGTCTCTCTCACCGTCCACTCTGCCTGTCAACAAATAAATAAATTTAAAAAACTTTAAAAAATAAAGAGTCAAAGGGATCACATAAACAAGACTAGTGCCTGCCAATACTAACAGATAAGAATTAAAAAGGAGGGAACGATCCAACATGGGAAGCAGGATACACAGCAGACTCATAGAATGGCAGATGTCCTAAACAGCATTCTAGCCTCAGAATAAGCCCTTAAGGCATTCAGACCAGCTAAGAGGCCCATGAGAATATTTTAGGTATGGAAAGCCAAAATACTGGGGGGGGGGGGGGACGAGGACGGGACACAACTAAAAGAAAGATCTCTGTGAGTGAGATCCCAGCGGAAAGAACAGGCCATTAAAGAAGGAGGTACCTTTCTCTGAAGGGAGGAGAGAACTTCCACTTTGACTATGGCCTTGTCTAAATAAGATCGGAGTTGGCCAGCGCCATGGCTCATTTGGCTAATCCTCCCCCTATGGCACCAGCACACAGGTTCTAGTCCCGGTCAGGGTGCCAGATTCTGTCCTAGTTGCTCCTCTTCCAGTCCAGCTCTCTGCTGTGGCCCAGGAAGGCAGTGGAGGATGGCCCAAGTGCTTGGGCCCTGCACCCGCATGGGAGACCAGTAGGAAGCACCTGGCTCCTGGCTTCCACCGACCTTAGCGGGCATTTTGGGGGTGAACCGATGGAAGGAAGACCTTTCTCTCTGTCACTCTCTCTCTAACTCTGCCTGTCAAAATAAATAAATAAATAAGATCGAAGTTGACGTACTCAAGAGGCTTCCATAGCCTTGGCAGCTCATGACAAGAGCCTTGCGTGATTGCTGACATCAAAAATCAACATCAGGAGTCACTGTGCACTTATTCCCCATGTAGGATCTCTGTCCTTAATGTGTTGTACAATGTGAATTAACGGTATAACTAGTACGCAAACAGTACTTTATACTTTGTGTTTCTGTGTAGGTGCAAACTGTTGAAATCTTTACTTAGTATATACTAAATTTATCTTCTGTATAGAAAGATAATTGAAAATGAATCTTGATGTGAATGGGATGGGAGAGGAAGTGGGAGATGGGATGGTTGCAGGTGGGAGGGAGGTTATGGGGTGGCAAAAGCCGCTATAATCCAAAAGTTGTACTTTGGAAATTTATGTGTATTAAATAAAAGTTAAAAAAAAAAGACTAACGGGGTATCAAGTTTTTGTTTTTGTTTGCTCTTAGTGATGAAACTTGGTTCTGGTGAGGGTATGGGGGATCAGTCACTATCATTGATTGCTGGTGACTTTGTAACTTGATATAATCCCTTTAATAAACAATTTGGCAGTATTAAAAAACATTAAAATGGCTGGCACTGCGGCTCATTTGGCTAATCTTCTGCCTGTGGCGCCAGCACCCCGGGTTCTCATCCTGGTTGGGGCGCTAGATTCTGTCCTAGTTGCGCTGGCTGCAGCGGCCATTTTGGGGGTGAACCAATGGAAGGAAGACCTTTCTCTCTGTCTCTCTAACTCTGCCTGTCCAAAAAAAAAAAAAAAAAAAATTAAAATGTTGATTCAAACAGGAATGCTATTCTTTCATATTGTCCCATGACCCCCCCCCCCAAAAGTTCACTTCTCCACACAGCACATGACCACCTACACCATCTTCCTCTCAGCCTGTGCTACTGAGAGGCAGAGATCCTGTCCTCATCTGTCTCATGAGCACCACATCTACCTCAGACTCTACTAATGTGGATCCAATAGGTGAAGATTAGAAAGGAAGCCAAAATAAAAAACAACTATATCACAGGAGGACTGTAAGATACTTTTAACAATTCTCAACTTACAAAAATGTAATGCTAAAAACATTTATTTCAAATAAGAATATGAAAGCTGACTTGAGAATGATAACTGATAAATACCTAAAAATGGGACCACATAGGAAAAAGCCTTTCAACAATATATCAAAAAGTTTGCCCCTCTAATTTATTTTTATGTTATAATTACATTATGCATAATAATAAATAGTTTAAGGAAACAGATTCTTACAAATATGTAACAACTTATCTTGGGTGTTTCAATAATTCAAAAAATTTTTAAAAAGGTATTTTTACTCAACAGATGAAAACAGTCATGTTAACATTTAAACCTGAACCTCTTTTCTCTTAAGTGCCAAGAAATGTTTGCTTGTTGAACTATTTGGTGTTGAAAAATAGTTTGAGAATTTACGTAGCTATGACAGCAAAGGCGGAAGGAATGTTTGAGAGAGAAAAAGGACTTAAAGGATTATTATCTAAACAAATAAACCAAAATCTATGAAGGCTGCCTCATCTCTCAACCTGTAGTTCAACTACTCAAACCCCATCAACTTCCTCACAGTCTGGAAGTAGCTTGGGTATCAACCTTGGAGAACACGCTCCCGTGAGATAAAGAACTGACATGCAGCATGTAGTATTCTGGTAATTTTTTTCAGTCTACCTATAAATTTATATGTATTTTTTTTTAAATTACAAACAACCTCATACTATGTGGATTTTCTGTTACTTTAATTAGTACACGTGAGAAACCTTTCAATGAGGGGCTGGCGCTGTGACGCAACGGGTTAAACTGCAGCCTGCAGTGCTGAGTCCAGGCTGCTCCACTTCCTGTCCAGCTTCCTGCTAAGGGACTTGGAAAGCAGCAGAGCATGGCCCAAGCACTCAGATGAAGCTCCCGGATCTTGGTTTCAGCCTGGCCCAGACCCCGGCATTGTGGCCATTAGGAGAGTGAACCAGTGGATGGAAGAGATCTCCTTCCCTCTCCCTCCCTCTCTTTCTGCCTTTCAAATAAATAATTTTTTAAAAAAGAAATCTTTCAATGAGCATATGAAGGCTTTCCTCAGTTTTTAAGAATCTATATACAGCCGGCGCCGCGGCTCACTAGGCTAATCCTCCGCCTGCGGCACCGGCACACCGGGTTCTAGTCCCGGTCGGGGTGCCGGATTCTGTCCCAGTTGCCCCTCTTCCAGTCCAGCTCTCTGCTGTGGCCTGGGAGGGCAGTTGAGGATGGCCCAAGCCCTTGGGGCCTGCACCCACATGGGAGACCAGGAGAAGCACCTGGCTCTTGGCTTTGGATCAGCGCGGTGCACTGGCCGCGGCGGCCATTGGGGTGTGAACCAATGGTAAAGGAAGACCTTTCTCTCTGTCTCTCTCTCTCTCACTGTCCACTCTGCCTGTCAAAAAAAAAAAAAAAAAAAAAAAAAAAAAAAAAAAAAAGTAAACTTCGGGGGAGTAAGGTTACTTAAAGCTGAAGTTATCAAATGTGCTATTCCTGTTCCACCATGTCCCCACTGGGAAATGGTCCTGGGCCAGTGGAAAACTTAGGACAGGGAATGGTGTAACTGTGACAAATTGTAATTAATTTAGGAAGTGATTCCAACACTCATGGGCTCCCTAGACCACAGCAGTGTTTCTCAAACCATCAGCTTCAGCACTACCTGGTAACCTCTAAGAAAACTAGTGTCAGCCAGCATGCTGGGCTGTGGTGCAGCAAGTTAAACCATGGCCTGCAGCAATAGCGTCCCATATGGGTGCCAGTTGGAGTTCCAGCTGCTCCATTTCCAATCCAGCTCCCTGCTAATGCACCTGGGAAAGCAGCAAAGATGGCCCTGTGCTTGGGCCCTGCACCCATCTGGGAGACCCTGAAGTTGTTCCTGGCTCCTGGCTTTGGCCTGGCACAGCCCTGGCCATTGTGGTAATTTGGGGAGTGAGTTAGTGAATGGAAGGTCTCTCTGTCTCTAACTCTGCCTTTCAAATAAACAAAATAAATCTTCAAAAAAATGCAAACTAGCCAGTAGCTCCCCCAGAACTACTAAGTCATCCAGTCAGTGGGTTGGCCCCACAGTTCGCTGTAACAAGTTCGCCATGTGATTCTGAGGCCCTCCTGCAGTGACACCTGTTCCAGAGGCGGGGCTGCTCCACTGCAGGGAGGCTGCAGCAGGGCCGCCACAACGTGAAGCAAGGAGGTGATCCCTGGGTGTGCACGCGTGCATGTGCGTGTATATGCATGCGTACGTGTGTGTGTGTGTGTGCTTATGGTGAGCAGGCTGCCTGGAGACTGGGCCATGAGGAGAAAAGGCTTCTAGTAAAAGTCCAGAGTTCACAGCCACTGGATTTGAAAGCAGAAGCTGGGGGTGCTGTCAGCAAGCAAGGATGAGGCAGCACAGAGTCCACGACACAACTGGGTTTCCAAGAAGTACAGCGATGTCAGCCTGGGGCAGCGAAAGCATCTGTGACAAAATTAATTAAATTTCACCTGTGTTGTATGTGACATGCCAGAGGGACATGCAGGTACATGCATGGAGACTTCCAGAGGGAGATCAGATCATGGATAAGATAAATGTGCTAGACTAGGCTTTGCAATGTATCCACCTTTTTTAAAGGTTCACAGCTTTTTTTTTTTTTTATGATTATTTATTTGCAAGGCAGAGTTATAGAGAGAGAAAGAGACAGAGAGAGGGAGACACAGAGAGAGAGAAAGAGGTCTTCCATCCACTGGTTCACTCCCCAAATGGCTCAACAGTTGGAGCTGCGCCGATCCAAAGCCAGGAGCTAGGAGCTTCTTCCGGGTCTCCAACTCAGGTGCAGGGGTCCAAGGCCTTGGGCCATCTTCCACTGCTTTCCCAGGCCATAGCAGAGAGCTGGATTAGAAGTGGAGCAGCTGGGACTCCAACCGGCACCCGTATGGGATGCAGGCACTGCAGGCAATGGCTTCACCCTCTACGCCACAGCACCAGTCCCCACAGTTTTTTTTTTTTTTTAAATGTTTATTTTTATTTATTTAAAAGACAGAGTACCAGAAAAAGACATCTCTCATCAACTGGTTTACTTCCCAAATACTCACAATAACCAGAGTTGGGCCCCATACGAGTCTCCTACATGGATGAGAAGAACACAGGGCACTTGAGCCATCACCAGCTGCTTCCCAGGGTGCACGTGAGCAGAAAGTTGGATCAGAGGTAGAGGAGGGTCTCAAAGACAGGCACTCCAATACAGGACACAGGCACCCCAAGCTGCTGCGCCACAGCACCTGCTCAAGGAATGTGCCCACCTTCCGTGGGACGACAGGAGATGACCCAGCCTGCAAAGAAAACTACCCCACTTCAGTCTAGTTTTTCCATTCCTGCCAACAGGAACCAACACTAACACTACCAACAAAACATTCCACTCATTCAGGTCATCAAATAGCTACTGAATGCCTCTTTCCTGATTCTATTCGTCCAGTAGTTCCCTCTACATATAACCAGTAACTGCTCTCTAGGTGGTGCCTCAGCCTGTTTTCTGTCACGGTAACAATACCTGAGGCTGGGTAGTTGGCTCACGATTCTGGCGGCTGGAGGGTGCAAACGATGGCACCACCATCCTGGTACAGGTTACCTGGCTGGGTCCCATCAAATGAAGAAGTAGAAAGGGAACCAAGCTGCATGCAGGCACCACATGTGAGGGGCGGCCTCACTTTATAACAACTTGCTCTCCCGAGGACTTGCTCACTCTGAAAGACCAGCGTTCATCTCTCCTAAGGGTGACGACCCCATGAGCTGATCACCTTGCTTCAGGCCACACCTCAACATCAGCAACATGTGAACCTTTGGGGTGCACACTCAAAACTACATCCAAGCCACAGTCAGTGGGGAACCATCATCTCACGGCACCACAGGCTTCCACGGTAGCATCTCAGTGTCTACTATGGAAACAAACCGACATTGAGTGGTATGGCTCGTTGAGGTACCATGAGGACAGCATTATATTCACACCAGTGAGGCAGTGTTTAGGAGAGTGGAAACAGGTGGGAGTTCAATTGAACACAAAAGTAATCCTCATAATAAGTTATTCATTGGAATATATGAACTAAAGCAACTCAATCATCTTCATACCTTACAGACCCAGAGGTTCCGTATTTGTTAAAAGGGAAAATAATCTTTATCAATAAAGAACCTCAGCAAGGGGCTGGCGCTGTGGCATAGCAGATTAAGCCTCCGCCTGCAGTACTAGCATCCTGTATGGGCACCGGTTCATGTCCTGGCTGCTCCGCTTCCAATCCGATACCTCCCTGCTAATGCACCTGGAAAAGCAGTGGAAGGTGGCCCAGCCCCAGCTATTCAGGCCATTTGGGAAGTGGACCAGCAGATGGAAGATAGCTCTTTCTCTCTCTCTTTCCTTCTCTCTGTATTCTTTCAAATAAATAAACAAATATTAAATAAAAAAGACACACCCCGCCCGCCCCCAGCAGGCACAGACTACAATCTCCTTCCCATAAAGTCCACAGTGACACCTGTGTTCTCTTGATCACCCTGACCACACAACAGCTTCTGGCTCTGGGCAATTATCAGCCATGGCCAAATTTACTAAGCCCAAAACTAAATTACTGACATTTAATTTATAAATCATAAAATCTTCCCATCACAAGTGTACAACTTAGTTGTTTTGAGTAAATTTACACAGTTAAAACACCACACAGTCTAAGTTTGGCCCAGCCACAGCTCCCCACAAATGCCTTGCATCCATTTGCAGTTATTCCCCATCCTATCCCCAGCTCCAGACAACCACTAATGTGTTTTCTGCTGGTACAGATTTGCCTTTTCTAGAATTTTATATAAATGGAATCACACAATTTATGGCTTCTTGTGCGTGGCTTCGGGCATTCAGCACAACGTTTAAGGCATACCATGTTGCAGACTTATCAAGAATTCATGCTTCTTTACTGATGAACAGTACTCCACTGCACAAATGCACCATACCCTGTTCATCTGCCAGCTTACAGACATTGGAATTGTACCTACTCTTATGAATGCTGCTGCTACAAACACATGCCTCCCAGCCTAGGTCTTGGGAAAGGGGAAAGAAAATAATGAGCCTTTAAAAGGTTGGCAGAAGGGTCAGGTTTCATGATGTGATTGGCAAAAGTCACTGGCACAGTGTTCTTTAGACACCACAATGGAAAGAAAAACCTGGTAGGACAAAACAAGACACCCTCAGGTACCACCAAGGAACCACAAAACAAGACGGTCAGGGATGGAAATACTACACTACCATTAATCTTTGGAATCCACAGGGGATGGGTTCTAGGACCTACCACAGGTACCAAAATCCATGGGTGCTCCACTCCCTTACAGAAACTGGCTTAATACTTGCATATAACCAATATACATTCTCCTGCACACTTGAAATCATCTCTGAACTACTCCTAATAGATCATACAACAGAAATGCTACATAAATAGTTGTTACACTGTATGTCTAGGGAATGATAATCATAATTAATTTCAGTACAGAATTTTTAACGTTTTTTTTTAAATTATTTTCATTTTTTTAATTTGAGAGACACAGAGAGATTTCCCACCTACTGTTTCACTCCCCAAAGGTTCACAGCCGCTGCGGTGCCAAGGCCAGCATTCCGGAACTCATGTGGGTAGCAAGGACATAAAGATGTGAAGCATCACTTCCCAGAGTATACATTAGCAGGAAGCTGGAATTAGGACTGGAGCTGAGATGAGAAGCCAGGTACTTTGATATGGGATGCAGGTATCCCAAGCAGCTAAGTCTTTTTTTTTTTAATTTTTTTTATTTATTTGACAGGTAGAGTTATAGACAGTGAGAGAGAGAGGCAGAGAGAAAGGTCTTCCTTCTGTTGATTCACCCCCCAAATGGCCCTACGGCAGCGCTGTGCTGATCTGAAGCCAGGAGCCAGGTGTTTCTTCCTGGTCTCCCATGTGGGTGCAGGGCCCAAGCACTTGGGCCATCCTCCGCTGCACTCCCGGGCCACAGCAGAGAGCTGGACTGGAAGAGGAGCAACCAGGACTAGAACCGGTGTCCATATGGGATGCCGGCACCGCAGGCGGAGGATTAACCAAGTGAGCCACGGCGCCGGCCCCCAAGCAGCTAAGTCTTAACCATTTCACCCAATGCTTGACCCTCAAATATTTTTTGATTTACAGTTGGTTGAATTCATGAATGTAGAAACTGTGGATACAGAGACTTGACTGTATTTCACAGCTCAGAGGCAGGACATCTGTACTGCAGGTGCCTATGGCACCAACTTTTCAAAAATCTTTACAAAATGAGACTGAAAGAGGTCAAGGAAAAACTAGTCAGCCTGATACAAAGGGAGCAGACACAGGCTTTTCTACAGGCAGTTCCCTCTACCTGGAATGTCATCTCTGTCCCTCCAGTTTCCACCACCTTGGCCCCTTCTCAGTTCCACCCTTACATTTGTCCTTTATGATTAGCTTCCTTTAAAATGAACTTAAACACCATCTTATTGGAGAAGCCATCCTGTTCTCTAGGCTGTCACCACTTACTGACATTTTATGAGTTTCGGTTTTGGAAAGATTTTCCCATTCAAGTATCTCACAAGTATTTCACTGAGCTTGTATCTTAGTTGTCCTTGTCTGTTCAGTTCTCTGAGCTCCCACTGGCTCTTCTTCTCTGTATGCCAAGCATGTAACATGGTGCATGGTGCTCAGCAGATGCCTCTTACAGAGGCGATGAGTGAGCAATTTCCAGCCGGATGTCTCCATGGACACACACCTCTTAGAGACAGCATCTACCAGACACTTACATGGGGTGATTAACAGCCACACCAAATCTTACCCATAAAACACAGCTCTGGAGTTCCCCCTGCAGAAACACTTTTCTTAATCCAGGTTTTCCCCCAAACCACCTCATCTAGGAAAATGCCACCCTCCTCAGCCCAGACACCCAAGTCACAGCCGAGGGAGTGGACTCCACACAGAAGCTAACAATCTTCTGAAAATAGCTTTCAAAATCTTTTAATATACAATTTTAGTTAAAAAGTGTATGAATGCATCCTCCCGACATTAAGTATGTAATGTTAAAGTATCACAGACAGTGATCACATTCCCTTTGGCCACTAATCCTCATTCCAGTTCCCACCTTCCTGCCCTCAAAAGTATCCACTAC
This sequence comes from Oryctolagus cuniculus, assembly GCF_051225735.1. Classification (NCBI taxonomy): domain Eukaryota; kingdom Metazoa; phylum Chordata; class Mammalia; order Lagomorpha; family Leporidae; genus Oryctolagus; species Oryctolagus cuniculus. The sequence goes on along the minus strand of NC_142868.1, from coordinate 65,235,843 downwards.
CACCAATGCAGTGTGTGACCTTCTAGACCTTTCTCTAAGGACAGCCTAGAAAGTAAGTGATGGGGCTGGCGCTGTGGCGTGGTGGGTAAGGCCACTGGCTGCAGTGCCAGCATCCCATATGGGTGCCGGTTCAAGATCTGGCTGCTCCACTTCCAATCCAGCTCTCTGCTATGGCCTGGGAAAGCAGTACAAGATGGCCCAAGTCCTTGGGCCCCTGCACCCACATGGGAGACAAGGAAAAAGCTCCTGGCTCCTTGCTTTGGATTGGCGCAGCTCCAGCCATTATGGCCACTTGGGGAGTGAACCAGCAGATGGAAGCCCTCTCTCTCTGTGTTTATGTCTGACTTTCAAATAAATAAATAAATCTTTAAAAAATAAATAAATAAAAGTAAGTAAGTGGTGGTTCTTTCAACATAAATATATTGGGTCACTGTGAATTTTTTTTCTCTGAACAATATAAGTAAGGAGGCTCTTCATACTACTTCATTTTTTTCTAAGTTTAGATCATAGTTTATATATTAGCTTTTCCAGCACAATGTATTGTACTGAATCCTTAAATAAGTCCTAGGGTAGACACCGGTAGGTATTTTGGTCAGTTAACCTCAAAAGCACTGCCTGCCACGCAGCTTCACACAGCACACAGGCTGGCAGTAAAGTGATGGCATAAGAGCCCTGCCTGGGGGCAGTTTCCAGTGTGCACCCTGAGCCTGCTGCTTCTGAACAGAGTATGCAGCCCCGTCGTGCTGAGTCCTGGCTGCGTGCGGCTGCTGTCAATGCAGAGTCCTTACAACTAAGCCCGGGTGACTAGTAGAGAAATATCTGGGCCTCACTTCCATCTTGTTTCATACTCCACAGCTACTGAGACACTTACAGGCAAAGCAAACAGATTTCAAAATGAGTATCAGGCAGGTTAAAGCCCCTGCCTCCAGCACCAGCATCCTATGTGGGTGCAGGTTCAAACACCAGCTGTTCCACTTCCAATCCAGCTCCATGTTAATGCACCTGGGAAAGCTGCAGAGGGTGGCTCAAGGACTTGGACCACTGCACCCATGTGAGACACTTGGAAGAAGCCTCTGGATCCAGATCAACTCAGTTCCAGCTGTTATGGCCATTTGGGGAGTGAACCAGTTGATTGAAGACACCTCTCTCTCTTTGTTAACTCTTTCAAATAAATAAATCTTTTTAAAAAAATGAATTTCAGGATGTTCACAACATGAAGCTGGTACTGTTTCAGATCTCCATTCTGTCAATCTTACCTAGAATAAACGAGCCATGTTGGTTTGGTCACATGAACAATGAATGCCTGCTAGATCTATCTGAACAAATTTCCCGATGCTTTGATGATTCTATTAGCAGGGCCTGGTCTCTCACTAGTTCTCCTAAGCAGAGTTATTGAGCATCTGACTCCTGGTGACCTTCCAGGGGGTCCAAAGTGGAGAAGAAACCTTCAATTAAGTGCTGCTAAGTCCAGGCCTTCCAGAATACGAAGACCATGGAGACACCTGACAGATTCCCACATAATTAAACCAAGGCTGCTTCCAAAGAAAGCTTTGAGAAGGTAAATCAGTCAGTCTACCTCCATGCACCTGCAGCCTCCAACAGTGGAGTGAAAGCACACTCTGGAAAGCAAGCTTAACACTTCAAAGAGGACTCTCTGCAGACACGTAAAATATGTGTGCCTGCATTCATAAATGTTCCCCTGAATTTCTTTTTTGGTAACACTGGCTAAGGTTTTTTAAACTTAGGACGTAAGTCTTGAGTGCAATCAGTTTGTACAGAACATCTGTTCACCTATTTTAAATGGAATGATTCCATTAAGAAGAGGAAACATCCTCCATATTTCACCTTTCTTGAACCCTGGTGAACACCAGAAGAGTACAACAAACACTTACAGGTTGCTGCTTCCTTCAGCATAGGAGACTAGTACATGAGTCTGTCCACAGTAGTTGCTGGCTATGACATCACCTAGCTTTTTGTTTTAATGCTATTATCATATCTCAATTTACTGTTTTTACTGGTATCATCTGTCTTCCTAAATCTCCAAGACTTGCTCTGCACACCAAGGTAGTCCTTAGTAACCAAAACAATGGCTGGTTCTCAGCTGTGTGTCCAATCAATTATATTCCATTAACTATCACATCTGTTTTCACGGCCCCAGTCAAGTACACGTTAGGTCACACTCAGGACACTGGGCTTTTGTAAGCATTTATTGGTTAGAACTGAAAAACACCTCATCCTGGCCCTCCGTACAATGAAGAAACTGAAGAAATTAAAAATTTAAAAAAAAAAAAAAAAAGCTCCAGGATTGGAATTTTGAGAATCAAATATCAGAAAATATAAAGACTGTTCCTGAGCAGACTAAGGAGTGGCACTAACGTGCTACAAATCAGTTCCATACCTAGCGTTTGCTTTGCTACTTAAACATTGGATTGCATTGTTATAACTGATGTGGACACTCTTTCCTTGGTGGTATTTCCTTGTGCTCTCTAGCCTCTATTTTCTTCTGGCATAGCACCAAATCCTCCAAGCACTAGAAATTAGACATATGGAATGTGAGGAATGTCTGATAACTTCAGAGATCAGCCATTAGTCATAAACAAAAATGCACGCCCTTTGGGCTTCGACTCAAATTCAATTTGAAGCAAACAAAATGAATGCTGGCAAACTATGCAAGGTGAAGTGGGGTGGACTGGGAAAACTCTAAATAGAATTCAATGCACAGATAAATACTGCTTCTTTATTTCAAATGTTAGTAAGATGAATGTGCAAAGCATGGCTTGGTTGAATTCTGGATTAATGGTACCTAAGTTAGAAAAACCAGTAATTAAAATCACTTTCTATAGTAAAGTTCATTCTGTTCCCATAAGCTTTCACCAACATCCATATTGTGACTTCGTCTTTAGTTATCTATCCAGTTCTACAGGTGCTAATACTGTTCAAGATGAATTAAAAGCAAAAAAAAAAGAAATTAAAAAAAAAAGCTTTCAGAATTATTCTAAACCAAAAGAGAAGTAGCCAAGTGCAGCATGTTTATCTCTACTGGAACATAGTCCTTGGGGGGGAGGGGGGAGGGGGAAGGGTTATAAATGAATTTTTGAAGCAGCTATGTAATTTAGACATATTATTGAGCTATACTTCTATTTCCACAGAATGACAATGCTATTACAGTTCTGTAAGAGATTACTTTTTTTCTTGGAAAATGAATGAACTATTTAGTAGTTCAAGGCCATGGTATCTGTCACTTGTCTTCAAATGCTAAAGCAAAAAATATGGATACAAACATATTTACTTTACATGTAATATATTTAGAAAATATTGTACACACAAAAACAGAGCGAGGAAGAAATAAAGGAAACTTCAGAAGTTTTGCAGGAAAATGGAATTAAAGAATTAAAACTTCTCAACATAATCCCCATGAGGTTCAAGACACTTCTAACTGGTAATACCAACCATTTAGTCTAACTCAAAAATACTTGAGGCTCTTGGGAATAAGCCATATAAATGCAGTCTTTTTATGCTATTAACTGAACAAATGAGGGCCTTTAAAGATTTTGTAAGATTAGGAAACAAAAAGAAGACAGAAGGAGCCCAATCAGGACTGCAAGGCACACGCCTAACAATTCTCTGTCCAAACTCTCCCAACACTGCCCTTGTCTGACGAGAGCTGAAGCACTGCTGAGGTGGAGAAAGATTCTGAAAAAGCTTTCCTGGGAATTTGTCTGCTACATCTGTGACTGATTTCCCAAAACACTCTCACGAGAAGCAGATGTTATCATTCTTTTACCCTACACACCCATTATTTTACCCTTATGCAGCCCCCAAAAAACACTGTCGCAATCTTTGCTCTTAATCATTACATTTTGCTTTGAATGGATCACATCCACCTCTGGTAGCCAGTGCTTTGATTGTGTTTTCAGGATTATACCAATAACAGCCATGGTTCAACTCCTGCTACAATACTAGAAGAAATGCTTCAGAAACTTGATCCCATTTGTTTAAAAGTTCCATGTACTTCATCTCTTCTCTGCTGCTGAGCTGAGCACTACAGTCTTGGCACCCATCAAGCAGAAAGGTTGCTCGTCTTCGATTTTTCAGTTAGAATTGACTACAATGGGGGTTGGCACTGTGGTGCAGCAGGTTAACACCCTGGCCTGAAGCACTGGCATCCAATATAGGTGCCGGTTCGAGACCCGGTTGCTCCACTTCCAATCCAGCTCTCTGCAATGGCCTGGGAAAGCAGTACAAGATGGCCCAAGTCCTTGGGCCCCTGCACCCACATGGGAGACCCGGAAGAAGCTCCTGGCTCCTGAGTTCAGATGGGCACAGCTCCGGCCATTGTGGCCATTTGGGGAGTGAACCAGTGAATGGAAGACCCCTCTCTCTCTCTCTCTCTCTCTCTCTCTGGGTAACTCTGACTTTCAAATAAATACATCTCAAAAAAAAAAAAAAGAATTGACTACAATGAACTGAGATGTGCATGGTGCTAGCTAGTGTTTTGCTATTAATCGTTAGTCCTCCTCAATTAGGGCACAAACAAGACTACTTTTTCTTTACAAACTTATATGGATGCTCTACCACTGCAGGCTTCAGCCTCAGCTTGGTGTAACCCCTTCTTAAAATGAGTTATCTATTTCTAAATTACTGATTTCTCTTGGGCACTATCTCTATGAACTTCACAGAAAGATCAACGATCACACCATTCTACCACCAGAGCTTCACCATAAATTTGATGTTTGTTTTTCCTTCATTTTTAGTGGAATTCATGTTACTATTCAAACCAGTATCTTATCCTTCTTGGTGCCTCAAAGTACATCCCATCCAGATATCCTATAACAAGTTAATGTGAGCCTATTTGGGTCTCAAAAAAAAAAAAAAAAAAAATGAGGGGGCTGGCGCTGTGGCGCAGCAGGTTAAAGCCTTGGCCTGAAGCATGGGCATCCCATATGGGAGCTGGTTCTAGTCCCAGCTGCTCCTCTTCCAATCCAGCTCTCTGTTATGGCCTGGGAAAGCAGTGGAAGATGGCCCAGGTCCTTGAGCCCCTGCACCCAGGTGGGAGATCAGGAAGAAGCTCCTGGCTCCTGGCTTCGGATCAGCGCAGCTCCGGCCATTGCAACCATCTGGGGAATGAACCAGCGGATGGATGACCTCTCTCTCCGTCTCTACCTCTCTCTGTAACTCTGTCTTTCAAATAAATAAAATAAATCTTTAAAAAAAAATTGAAATTTGTGCATAGTTTTTTTCATAGCATGCCATTTCTATGAACTGTTTGTGTTCAAAAGTTTGTTGTCAGATCTAAGACGATGAAATACACGTGTCTATGTGTATCTGATGTTAATAATAACAAATGTGTATACATGGATATATTCTACTGTTTTCATATGCTAAAGTTTTGTATAATAAAAAGATGGTAATAAAAATTCTATCATTAAGGAACATCCAGTAAAGAGTACATATTCAGCATGAACACTTACTTGCATTCCATCTACAAAACAGCATAAACACAAAAGACAAAAGGCAAGACAGCAGACAAAAGTAATGATACTTGGGTGGGTGGTGGACAGCTGGTAGCTGAATGGCAAATGCCTCGCAGATATGAAAAACAGGACTGAGTCGACAACACAGAAAGTTCAGAAGCAGATCAATTCATACCACCAAGCCTAAAATGGCTCTGCAGTGCCAGCACCCAGGGCTGCAGGCAGTAGAGTTTGACTATAGGGGACTCTGAGAAGCCCACGATGCAGTCAGATCCCCAGCCTGCCTTTTCCCAACATGGGCAGAACAAGGCTTATTCTGCAGAGACTCAATCAGAAGGGCTGTGGTTTTCCAGTCAGCTGGGTATGGCTGGAAAGCAGGAGTACCTTACTAAAAGCAAGATCTAAGCAACCATGTATCCTGCAAATAGCAAGCCTCCCAAACCCCACTTCCATCACTCAGTTTGCAGTATGCCAGGAGCAGAGTCTGTATTTGCCAGGTAGGTGATGGTGGAGTTGTCTCTAGGAAAACTAACCAACACAAGAGAAAACCACCTACCGACATCTTTGGGAGCCTAAGATAAAGGCTGGGTTAGATCATTAATACACAGCTAAGCCTCACCCACTAGTACATGGCTCCCAACCAGCTTTTTGTGTCTACTTTTTTTTTTTTTTAAGATTTATTTATTTATTTGAAAGAGTTACACAGAAGGGCCAGCGCTGTGGCGAAGCGGGTTAACGCCCTGGCCTCAAGTGCCGGCATCGCATATGGGCGCTGGTCCTAGTCCTGGCTGTTCCACTTCCAATCCAGCTCTCTGCTATGGCCTGGGACAGCAGTGGAAGACAGCCCAAGTCCTTGGGCCCCTGTGTAACTCTGACCCTCAAGTAAAAAATAAATAAATCTTTAAAAAAAAAAAAAAAGTTACACAGAGAGAGAAGCAGAAGCAGAGAGAGAGGTCTTCCACCCGCTGGTTCACTCCCTAACTGGCCGCAATGGCAGGAGCTGCGCCAATCCAAAGCCAGGAGTCAGGAGCTTCTTCCTGATCTCCCACCTGGGTGCAGGGGCTCAAGGACCTGGGCCATCTTCCACTGCTTTCCCAGGCCATAGCAGAGAGCTAGATCAAAAGTGGAGCAGCCAGGACTTGAACCAGTGCCCATATGGAATGCCAGCACTGCAGGCAGTGGCTTTACCTGCTCTACCACAGCACTGACCCCAATGCCTACTTCTTAAATGTGACTGACAGCCATCTCAGTCAGGATAGGCTTGGTAACACCCAAGTAAAAAGCAACACCAAAGTCTCAGCAGCTACAAGCAGCACTGATTTCCCACACAGGTCATGTCCAGAATGGCTCTGGACAACTCTGCAGGCAGCTGGCCTGCACTCAGCAGGCCAGGCCCCACCTCCAGTGTCTGTGTCATCTATTAATGTGTTAGAAGATCAGTTAAGAAAATTTCCCAACAAATAAGACAACTAGAAGAAAAAGAGGGGACACTTGAATGATGAGTTCAGGAGGTCTAATGCCTCACTAGCATGAGTTCTAGAGAGACACAGAACAAAGTAAATATGAACTAGTACAGGAAAGCTTTCCTGAGGTGAGAGACACTGATTTTCTGATTACGCTCTTGTGTAGCCTGGTCACCCTGCACAGTGGCTGTAAAACACTTCCCTCAGCGCCCAACACTGGGATGCTTTAGAATATGAGGATAGAGAGAAGAGCTGAAAACCTTCAGACAGAAACCAGGTTATCGGGGGAAAAAAAAAAACTCAAGACGCATAAAGCCATCACACTTCCCAAACCCGGTATTGGAAGCTACAAGGCAGTAGAGCAAAATCATCAAAAGTTTGCTGCAAATGATCTCCCCTGGAATTACATCCCTAGTTAAACTATCAATCAGCAGTGAGAGAAGAATGGCCTTTCTGGAGGTGCCAGGTCCCATATTCCTGCAGAGCACCCTGCAGGAACCCCATAGGAAGGCAGTGAACAGCAGTTGGTCCCAGCTGGAGCCCGAGGGGAAGGTGCAGAGTACTTGGTGTGTCTCAATGGACTGAAAGGAAATTTCTAATGCTGGAAGCAAATTGGTGACAGGGACCCAAGAAATTAAACCAATGGAAAAAAGAGACAATCATTAACTACAGAGAAAACAAAAGGAAATGCAATCGTAGTACACTAGATAGGTCACCCATGAATAATATTTACATAAGTCATAAAAATGTAAACGTTGACTACTGATTCCTTTACAAGGTGATATAACACACCAAAAGGATGGGGTTGGGGCAGTGTGTGTACATGGGGCAGGTGCCAGTAAGAGGGCTGAATCCTCATCCACAGAGGCAAGTCAGTTCTCAAAACCTAAAACTGAACAGTCAAGATACAGAAACAAGAAACAGAAAAACACGGAGGTAGACATCTTCAGAAACCATGTAACATGGAAGCATGGTCGGCTCTGGGGTGACAGCAGTGTGCGTGAAGGAGAGTGGGGGGCCAGGGGACTGCAGTTTTTGTCTTGGGGACCTCTTTTTGCATTTGTTAATCATTTACAGACAAAAGTACAACCTGGATTAAAATTGTTTTAAGATCTCTCATTACGTTTCCAATTTTAATTTCTAAAGTCAAAAAACTTCCTTACTGTTTCTATTTATTGATTTCAGGTTTATCCCCCTCCCCACCAAATCTCATATAAATGTTTAAAGTTGCATTTGCTAAGATTAGGTAAACTAGATTTTTCTAGTACTCTAAAATACATAACATAGAAATAAGAAGACAGAGGCAGGTGGTTAGCTTAGCAAATAAACTACCAAGTGGGACACCCATTTCTGGTATGCGAGTGCCTCGGTTCAAGTCTCAGCTCTGTTCTGATGCCAGTGTCCTGGGAATGTATGCCCTGGAAGGCAGCAGTGATGGCTCAAAAACTTCAGTTCCTGCCACATACATGGATTGTGTCGCCAGTTATGGGCCTCAAACTGGCCCAGCCCCACTGTTATGGTCATTAGGGAGTGAACCAAGTGGATAGGAGATCTCTCTCTCTCTTTCAAATGAAAATATGAATAAAACTAATGTAGTCCTTTAAACTAAGTTCTAGTGAATCTTTTTTTTTTTTTTTTTTTTTTTTTTTGACAGGCAGAGTGGACAGTGAGAGAGAGAGACAGAGAGAAAGGTCTTCCTTTGCCGTTGGTTTACCCTCCAATGGCCGCCGCGGCCGGCGCGCTGCGGCCGGCGCACCGCGCTGATCCGATGGCAGGAGCCAGGAGCCAGGTGCTTATCCTGGTCTCCCATGGGGTGCAGGGCCCAAGCACCTGGGCCATCCTCCACTGCACTCCCTGGCCACAGCAGAGGGCTGGCCTGGAAGAGGGGCAACCGGGACAGAATCCGGCGCCCCGACCGGGACTAGAACCCGGTGTGCCGGCGCCGCTAGGCGGAGGATTAGCCTAGTGAGCCGCGGCGCCGGCCAGTTCTAGTGAATCTTAAAATAAATAGTATACCCTCTCCTTCTAAGAAGCCCTTATTATAGTCAATACTGTTAACATGACGAAAAATAATATAGGAAAAGTCTCTTGCACAGTGTTAAAGCACAACATACATGCTTTTATTTTTACATTTGAACTCTTGACCTTGCTCCCAAATAGGCTATAGTCCAATTGGAAAGATAAGGCATGTACAGAAATGCCTCCACCACAAGGCTGTGTGTACAGGGAACCATGTTCAGTACAGAAGGAAATGATGGCAGCTGATTAGAAAACGCTCCCAGAGATACGCATTCAGCCTAGCAGCTAGGATGCATACATCCCCTATCAGAGTAACTGGGTTCAATTCCTCCTGCTAATGCAGACCCTCGGAAGTTTATTAGTGGGTGCTCAAGTAGTTGGGTCCCTGCCACTTGAGTTCCTGTCTCCCAGCTTCAGCCTGGGCCTGGTCCAGCCCCAGCCATTATAGGCATTTGAGGAGTGAAGCAGCGAAGTATGGGTTCTCACTCTCCCATCTCTGTCTCTTAAATAGAACAAAAATAGATAGATAGATATAGATAATAGATAGACAGACAGACAGACAGACAAAGGGCCAGATATTTGGCAAGCAATTATAATGCCACTTGGGATGCTTGAATCAGAGTACCTAGGTTTGCATCAGGGCTCTCACTTGCATTTTCAGTGTGTGATAATGCATACCCTGAGAGGCAGCATCAATGGCTCAAGCACTTGATTCCTGCTGTCCATGTGGAAGACAGGGATTAAGTTCCAGCTCCTGGCTTCAGCCTGCCCTGGCTCTGGCCATTGCTGGCATCTGGGGAGTAAATCAGTAGAAAGATCTCATCTGCCTGTCTCTGTCTCTGGCTGACTCTATATCTCTCTGCTTTTCAAAGAAATAATTTTTTAATTATAAATCTTTTCAATTAAAATCTTTTTTAAAAAAGGAAAAGCTCCCATATGGTTGCATCTAAATTGGTGGTCGAGACTGAGGGAACTCATTAGTAACTCTTCATTTTAAAAAACAGAACACAAATGAATATGCAGAAAGTATTCTTTTAAAATGTCATCATATAGTGACCTTTTCTCTACCCTGTTATTTCTTCCATGCTCTTAATAAACAATATAAAAATCAACACAGTGTGGGGATTGTGGCACCAAGGGTTAAGCTGCCCCTTGGCATATCTGTATTCTGTATCAGAGTACCTGGTTCAAATCCCAGATGTTCCACTTCCAAGCCAGCTCCCTGTTAATGTGCCTGAGAGGCAGCAGATAAGGGCCCAAGTACTTGAGTGCCCACCATCCATGTGGGAGACCCAGATGAAGTTTTCGGCTTCTGGCTCTAGCCTGGCCCAGCCCAAGCTGCTGTGGGCATTTGGGGAGTGACCTTGTGGATGGAAAACTTTCTCCCTCTTTGTTTCGGCCTTTCAATTATATAAAAATGAATAACTTATTTTTTTCTTTAAATCAACAGAAATACAAATTCATGTCACAAAAATGTCTATCTCAACATCCCGAGCTCCATGGGTTTCACCTCAGGACTTCCGACTGTACTCATCCCTCTCCAACACCCACAGAGCTCCTCACCTGCTCTCACCTCTGGCTCTCCCTCAAACCCTTGGGGCAGTCAGTGCACGGGAGCCCATGTGACGCTGTCAGGCCATGCTCATGACAGGCTGGCCAATGGTTTGCATCTGTACCCTCTGAGCCCTAGTTATTTAGGCTTTGACGCGGTTATCTGGGCCTCAATTAAGGCTTTCAGTATCTGCCCTGCGCCCAGTGTTTTAGCATATGCTGGAGCAAGGACAACTCACCACTTCCCAGAGTGGATCACTCTCTGGCCAAGGGCATGCCAACTGTTAATCTAATGGCTTTCTCTTTCTAAGTGAATAAGCATCAGGAGTATTCATGTTCTCAGCATTACTTCTGTTACAGTCTCGTGTTCACTGTGCCCCACAAATCTATTTTCTAAGTAACCTGAAAAGCTAATTTTCCAAAGAAAATAAATTTATCCTTTGAATTACACACTTACTTTGAAGAACCACTTAGTATTCATGACAAAGTAGTGATTTTATAGCAACTTCTTTGTACTTAGCTAAATTTCTATCTGATTGTTTTATATTAAAGTAAGCAAGAATCAAATTTTCAAAAGTGTTCTTGGAATGAACATTTTGAAATATAATGAAATATGTTTATTTGGTAATTCAATTATTAGCTGAAGAGAGGAAGTTGTAGTGCTTCACTTAGCACTTTTTTTTTTTTTTTTTTTTTTTTTTTTGACAGGCAGAGTGGACAGTGAGAGAGAGAGACAGAGAGAAAGGTCTTCCTTTGCCGTTGGTTCACCCTCCAATGGCCGCCGCGGCCGGCGCGCTGCGGCCGGAGCACCGCGCTGATCTGATGGCAGGAGCCAGGTGCTTCTCCTGGTCTCCCATGGGGTGCAGGGCCCAAGCACTTGGGCCATCCTCCACTGCACTCCCAGGCCACAGCAGAGAGCTGGCCTGGAAGAGGGGCAACCGGGACAGAATCCGGCGTCCCGACCAGGACCAGAACCCGGTGTGCTGGCGCCGCAAGGTGGAGGATTAGCCTAGTGAGCAGCGGCGCCGGCCCCACTTAGCACTTCTTTAAACCAGAGTTGGAGTGTCCAAATCACTTGCTTCCTCTAACATAAATTCTATATAACAAGTTTGGTTTGTACGCATAGACACTGATCCCAGGGCTGGTGCTGTGCTGTAGTGGGTAAACCCTCCAAATGCAGTGTCACCATCCCATATGGGCACCAGTTCAAGTCCTGCTGCTCCACTTCTGATCCAGCTCTCTGCTATGACCTGGGAAAGCAGTAGATTGCCCAAGTCCTTGGGCCCCTGCACCCACGTGGGAGACCCGGAGGAAGCTCCTGGCTCCTGGCTTCAGATGGGCTCAGCTCTGGCCATTGCAGCCATTTGGGGAGTCAACCAGTGGATGGAAGATCTTTCTCTCTGCCTCTGCCTCTCTGTAACTCTGCCTTTCAAATAAATAAATAAATATTTTTTTAAAAAAAGATATTGATCCCCACTATCTGGGTATACCATGATAATTCCAAAACTGTATTTTATCAGGTCTCTCTGATGGTCACTCAAAAATATAATGATAAATAAACCTAAATCAGGGTGGGATTTGGCTAAGCGGTTGAGATGCTGCTTGGAAGGTCCACATTCCTTATCAGAGTGCTTGGGGTCACATCCCAGCTCCACGTCCAATTCCTACTCTCTGCTAATATGCAGAGTAGGCAGGAGGTGATGGCTCAACTACTGGGTCCCTGCCACTGGTGTGGAAGACCCAGATTCAGTCCTAGGCTCCTGGTTTCAACTGGCCCCAGGCTGCTGAAGGCATCTGAAGAGTGAACCAGTAATAAAAAACATGTCTCTGTCCCTCTGTTTCTGCCTTTCAAAAAAAATGAAAATATATTAAAAAGAGACATCAATAAAAGCATAAAAACTGTATAAACCATAACTGTCAGTCCTTCCTCAAACCTTAACAGCTCTATAGCAATAAACATAATTTCAATGAGCACCAACAATGATTATGTGTATCTAAAGTAAAATAAAGTTCTCATATGCCAAGGATTTATAATTTTATACAGTCGATCAATTTTGTTAATTTTACTATTTCCTAATGCTTTAAAATATTTATATATAGGGGCCGGCAGCATGGCACAGTAGGTTAATCCTCCGCCTGCGGCACCAGCATCCCATATGGGTGCCGGTTCTAGTCCCAGCTGCTCCTCTTCCAGTCCAGCTCTCTGCTGTGGCCTGGGAAGGCAGTAGAAGATGGCCCAAGTGCTTGGGCCCCTGCACCTGCTTGGGTGACCCAGAACAAGCTTCTGGCTCCTGGCTTCGGATCAGCGCAGTTCTGGCTGTTGCAGCCATTTGGGGAGTGAACCAGAGGAAGGAAGACCTTTCTCTCTGTCTGTCTCTCACTGTCTCTCACTCTACCTCTCAAATAAATAAATAAAATCTTTAAAAAATATATTTATATATAGACTTCAATATAAAATATAATGAAATATAAAATATTTCAAATCTAAAGACAGTTGTTAAAAACTCTTGTATTTTTACATATGCCATAATTTGAAACCTTACTTGAAGAATGTATGAGAATGGCATTTATCGTCCTGGTTTGTTGATTTTATCCATCATGATTTCTACCACAGCCAGCATGCTTCTGACACTGAATGGCACATTGGGAAGAAGGGCTTTTTAACAGTCTTCCTTCTTCATGTTTTCATTGTTCAGAGAATTTCCAGGCACTAGATGTTTTAAAACATAAGCTTTGACATCTTTGAAGCAGAGTAGACAGCTTTACTTTACTAAGACTAAGCCAAAACACAGACGCTGCTGTAACCCGGCCAAAAGTAAATCAGAGGGCCCCCAAAGCACAGCTCTATGGTGAAGTTAACAGAAATCAGAGGACAGACATTCTAACCCCAGCTCTACCAGGAGAGTATGACTCTGAACAATCTGTCAGTTTTCTTTGTCTACAAAGCAATAGAGTTTGATTCAAAGATCCAAAGTCAATTCATGCTCTGAAGTTTAATCATTTTTAGGTTCTATAAACTATGGTGACTCAATCTTATTTTCCCAAGAACTTAAGACAGAAACCTAAATGATCCTTCATTAACAGTAGGTCACAACAATTTTGTAAAATTTTTTTAAAAGATCTATTTATTGGGGCTGGTGCTTCCTTTAACATAAATTCTAATATAACAAGTTAGGTTTGTATGCATAAAGATTGATTTACACTGCTTTGGTATACCATAGTAATTCCAAAACTACAGTTTACAAGGTCTCTCCAATGGCTACTCAAAAATATAATGATAAATAAATTTATGTGGCATGTCAGGTTAAGCTACCATCTGGGGCACCATCATCTCATATGGGGGCTGGTTTAAATCCCAGATGCTCCACTTCCCACCGAGCTCTCTGCTAATGCACATAGGAGAGCAGCGTAAGATGGCCCAAGTCCCTGGGGCCCTGGCACCCACATGGATGAAGCTCCTGACTCCTGGCTTCAGCCTGGCACAGCCCAGGCCATTGTGGCCATTTGGGGAGTGAACCAGTGGATGGAAGACTTCTCTCTGCCTCTGCCTTTCCCTGGCCTCTTCCTCTCTGTAACTCTTTCAAATAAAAAAATAAAAAATAAATAAATAAAAAGCTTTTCTAAAAAAAGATTTATTTATTAATTTGAAAGGCACAGTAGCAGGCAGAGAGTAAGAGACAGAGAAAGGGAGCTCTTCCATCTGCTGGTTCACTCCCCAAATGCCTTCACAACAGCTGGGGCTGGACCAAGCTGAAGCCTAGAGCCAAGAACCTCATCTGGTTTTCCCAGGTGTGTGGCAGGTACCCAAGTACTTGGACCATCACTCTTGCTTTCTCAGGAGCATTAGCAGGAAGCCAGATAGGAAGCAGAGCAACCAGGATTTAAAGTGGCATCAAGTATGGGTTGTTGTATCACCAGCAGTGGCTTAACCCGCTGGCCCCAACAATTTTGTTTTAAACATTTGTGCTCCAAAGGAGCCCTTTGGTGTGAATGGCAAGAAATATAGGATGGATGTTTTTAAATAAATAAGGGAGAAGAAGGAGGGGAGGAAAGAGAGAGAGAGAGAATATGTTCCCCCATCTGTTGGTTTACTTCCCAAATGTCTGCAAAGGTTGGGGATGGATTGGGCCAGAAAAACCCAGGGATCAAGTATCCCATGTGGGTGGTAAGAACCCAGGTACTTGAGCCATTGCCACTGCTTCCTGGGGTCTGAATGAGTAAGCTGGAGTGAGGAGCCAGTACCAGCATTTGAATCCTGGTACTCTCATCTTAACTGGCCTCTACTCTGCCACTCCTCCAGCAAGGCTGACAACCCTGGATAAAGTGTTTCAGGATGCTAACTACGTTCTAATTTTCCATTGGAGACAGCTGGGGGATCCAGATCTGTCACCCTTGATCTCTGGATCCTCCAGTGTACAGAGAATAACACACATCACATACAGTCAACAAATATTGGTTGAATTAACTTGAAAACATCAATGAATAAATAACTTGAGATTAGAATTCTCTATGGCCCCACGGAAGCATGAGTTACACATGCACTGATTAAACCCTGTTTCATTCATTCAGTCATGTATTCCAATTCTCTTGAGGAGAGAGAAGGAGCCTCCAGTCACAAAATACTATGGTTTATAGACGTGAACAGCACTGGCCAGAGTAAGCTGCTAAGGGATGGAGACATCCCCGAAACCCAGACATTCTGGCCACTAGCTTGGCTCTCTCACAAACACCACGGTGCACTGGATGCATAGGGCATTCATATAAGGAAAACACCCCCAAGTTTACACTCTCACTCCTGAATGCTGAAGGCAACAGCAGATGCTTTCTCAAAATGCCTTACCCAGCTTACATTACTTTCCCAAAAACAAGGAAGGGGAAAATAGCTTTGATTAGCGGTCGGCACCAGGCCTACCAGGCTAAGCCTCTGCCTGCGGTGCTGGCATCCCATACCGGCACCAGTTATTGTCCCAGATGCTCCTCTTCCAATTCAGCTCTCTGACTGTTGTGACCAGTTGGGAAGTGAACCAGAGATAGAAGACCTTTCTCTCTGTCTCTCCCTCTCTCTGTCGGTAACTCTGCCTCTCAAATAAATAAATCTTAACAAAACAAAACAAAACAAAAAACACTTTTCATTAGCTGCTTCTTTCAGCCACTAGAATGGATAAACCTGGCTATGTATGGGAGTCAGGGGAACATAATTAAGAGGAGAAAAAAGAGAATTTAGAATACTACAAAATTAGCAGCAGAAAGCTTTAACTTTTAAATTGTCATTACTAATGCAAAATTCCAGCTTAGTAAATTACATGCAGATACTAAAAGTGTCATAATACCAGTGCAAAACTCTTCATCACAAGCACATAGTGAACTACTGCTTCATAAATGTATCAAGCTATTTTAGGGACATTACAAATAAGGTATTTTATTATCTGGAATGTCCACCTCGAGACAAACTCTTTTTCAAAAATAGAAAGTCTTATGAATTAAACAAAAGCAGATTTTTAAGCATAAAATACTTATTTTTTACACAAGTATATTTCATTATACCATTTTCAAATGCCACCATGTAGGACTTGGATGAAAAATTAAATGTTCCACATTGTGTTGGTTTTTACATAAGGTTCCTTCATTACCTATATAGTGTCTACATTCTTTGTAACAGTAATTAAATTGAAGCCTCAAGGGAGTTCATTCGCATTTGTTGTGCGTCTCAAGGCATGAGAAGTATGTAGCATTTATATAACAGGAAATATCTAAAAGCATTCTGCTGAATTTCCTTCCCCCACACCCCCTTCCACACCCATTCCTTAAACTGCCTTCAAAAGGCCTGCTGTGTTCTTTAAAAATTAAACACCAGTTACTAACAGAAAGAGTGAATCTATTCCTTAGTTTGTTTGGACACCACATCTCCTCTAAAGTTGCATTTAGCCTGGCTTAAATAGCTTCTGAAGCCTAGCACCTGACCCTTAATGCCCAAATATTTTAATGCCATGCAGGTCAAATATGCTTTTCTGTTATTATCAGAGTGGAATTTAGGAGGAAAAAAGGAAAGCTGACCAACTCGGCTTTCCATTCTCCACATACCAACCCTAATCAAGAGGCCCTTCCAAAGTCTGACGTGAATGTGGCTCTGACACTCCAAGCCCCAAGAGGCCCTTTCACCCCTTGCCACACTCGTTCACCTCTACTCCCTGACCTACCCTCACATCAACTTTGCCCCACCAGCGTCTGGATTCCCATGGGCATTTACTCAGCCAGCAGAAGGCCCCGGGACAAACAAAATGTGAAATTCACAGGCCCAGGAATGTTTACCTGTGGTATATTAGTGGTAAGGATTGCTAGTGTACCACATAAATAAGTCTAACATGTATTAATTATTCATAGCTCTGTGACATTACCTAGTGACAATTATTAGTGCCTTTAGTTTATGGATTGCCCCAAATGTGCCTTTTTGCAGCCTAATATTAGTCATGAAAACTCATGACGGCAACAAGAATGTGGATCTTACTGTACTGGAGGCTGGCACACCGCCAGCTGCAACCTGCCTGGCCTCTTGAAACTATGTGCCCGTGCTCCCAGAAACCAATCCAAAAACCCGAAGCACCTCAAGGTCTGCTTTCACAAGTAAGCATCCTTGTAACACGTGCATCAGGCTGGCTTCAACCCCCTCGATTCTAGGACCCATACACACATGCAAGGACTACACTGGCACCAAAAGCCAAACTTCACAAGGTTTTTCCTAACAGTACACACTGGCTTAAGAGTTTCCCAAAAACATTCTTGACCAGAAGAAGAAAAATGTAAGCATCTCTTAGTTCTTAACTTTATCTGCTTTTGAGACCTAATTCCCCATCTATTCTTTCTGTGCTCATCAGGTTGTTGTTGTTGTTGTTGTTGTTTTAAGTATAAAATCACATAATGCTGAGGACACTCACCTGCATTCAGTCCTAACATTTTCCAGCTACCAGGGTGCTTAATATCAGGCAATTGCATAGAGACAGAGAGAAAGGTCTTCCTTTGCCGTTGGTTCACCCTCCAATGGCCGCTGCAGCCAGCGCACCGCGCTGATCCGATGGCAGGAGCCAGGTACTTATTCTGGTCTCCCATGGGGTGCAGGGCCCAAGCACTTGGGCCATCCTCTACTGCACTCCCTGGCCACAGCAGAGAGCTGGCCTGGAAGAGGGGCAACCAGGACAGAATCCGGCGCCCCGACCGGGACTAGAACCCGGTGTGCTGCGGCGGAGGATTAGCCTAGTGAGCTGTGGCGCCAGCCAACATCACAACTCTTTTAACCTGACTTTACCAGAATAAAGCTCTCTGCACACTCCCTACCATGGTAAGTTTGCTTACTGGAGGCTTTGTTGTTGTGTCCTTACACCCTGCCACAGCTGTGGGCTCTGGGCCACACTTCCCAGCTCCCATGACTGACATGTGGTTCCCGCAGCTGAGGCCAGGAGCAGATGGCAGCGTAGGGTGTGGATGCAGAAAGGAGCTCGGAATCACGCCTGGCTCACCATGAGTACTGCGCATCTCCCAGATGCTGGTTTTCAAATCTCTGTGAGGTCACCTGGATGTGTCTTACTGCCTGACTTTATACTATTACCACTTGCTCATACTTTAAAAGAGTTTGCTTCCAGGGCCAGTGTTGTGGCATAGAAGTAAAGCCGCCACCTGCAGTGTTGGCATATCACAAGGGCATGAATCCCAGCTGCTCCACTTCCAATCCAGCTCTCTGCTGTGGCCTGGGAAAGCAGAAGATGGCCCAATTGCACAGGCCCCTGCACCCGCGTGGTAGACCCAGAAGATGCTCCTGTCTCTTGTCTCCTAGCTCCTGGCTCAGCAGGTTGTTGCAGCCATTTGGGGAGTGAACCAGTGGATCGAAGACCTTTTCTCTGTCTCTCCTTCTCTTGGTCTATAACTCTGCCTCTCAAATAAATAAATTAAAAAAAAAAAAAAAGATTCTGCTTCCTCGGTGAATGTATAGAGACTCAGGTCTTAGGAGCAGCTTGGTTCTACCCTCTTTGTGATCTAAAGTTAATCACTGAGAGGTAAGACTTTCACTGCTGGGCCCTCAAGTAAAAGGACTCCTTCTGTTGAAGTCATCTCCTCTCACCAAGGTACTCCAGAAAAGAATAAAAAGTGAACACAGGAAATAATGATGCTTGTTGGAACACAAAAGAATGAATACACTTGAAAAGGCCTTTAAGACCTCAGGATTGTGGATGAGAACCTACACATTATGTTCTAGAAACCAAATAGCCACTGAATTAGATGAACAAGACAAACCAGGAGCAAGAATGATGCGGGGGGGAGGCTGAAGTGAAGGGGAAATTCCGCTACAGAAATGCACGCTCTCCAGGAGTACCATCAGTCACCCATCTGAATGCCTGCTGAGAGAATAGACCTTAAGAAGCTGAAATAACTCCTTGTCTCATTGGCTGAATAAATGAAGTTGTGCTGGCTAGAAAAAAAAGCAAGTTTTCACATTTTCACTCAAGTCTCCAAGGGAATTAGGCTGACCTGAAGCATTATCCAACAGAAGCAGCTATGCTCTAAAAGCTGTACTATTCCTGGGTGTGGGAGGCTGGGCTGCCACTTGCATTGCCGGCATCCCACATGGGTGCCAGTTCGAGTCCCGGCTGCTCCACTTCTGATCCAGCTCCGTGCTAATGTGCCTGGGAAAGCAGTGGAGGATGACCCAAGTGCGTGGCCCTTGTACCCATGGGGAAGAGCCAGAGGAAACTCCTGGCTAATGGCTTAGGATCCATCCAGCTCTGGCTGTTATGGTCATCTGGGGAGTGAGCCAGCAGATGAAAGACTTCTCTCTCTGGGGCTCCACCTTTCAAATAAATAAAATAAATATTTAAAAAGAAAAGTTGTATAATTTTGCCTATCTCTGACCAAAAATAAAATTGAAACAAGTCTTAGAACGATGATGTTTTAACTTACAATCTTTTATCTGTGTACCAAATGACTGGTTGAGATGCTTTTTCATGATGTCTTTTTAACACTCAGTGTTATCAGACTTACAGATTAGCGTACGTTTTATTTGAAAGGCAGAAGAAATGGAGACAGACAGAGCTCTCATCTGCTGGTTCACTTCCCAAATGTCTGCAAAGGCCAGAGCTGGGCAGGGGCTAACACTAGCAGCCAGAAACTCAGCCAAGTCTCCCATGTGGGTGGCAGGAACCCAACTACTTGATCCATTATTGCTGCCTCCTCGAGTGCACTGGCAGGCAGCCAGGGTCAGGAGCCAGAGCTAGGAACTGAATCCAGGCACTCTGACTGGATGTAGGAGTCTTCACCACCAGGCGAAATGCTCACTCCCCCTAGGTTTTCATTTAAAGTCATCTTTTGTGTTACCTCCTAATAAGAGTTACTCTACTTTAAATTTTTTTTTGTATTTTCTTAAAAGACTTCATTTATTTATTTAAGAGATAGAATCACAGAGAAAGGGCGAGACAGATAGAAAGTCTTCCATCTGCTGGTTCACTCCCCAAATGGCCACAATGGCCAGAGCTGGACCAATCCAAAGCCAGGAGCCAGGTGCCTCTTCTGGGCCTCCCATGTGGGTGCAGGAGCCCAAGCACTAGGGCCAGCCTCTGCTGCTTTCCCAGGCCATAGCACAGAACCAGATCAGAAAAGGAGCAGCCAGGACAAAAACCAGAACCCATCTGGGATGCTGGCACCACAGGTAGAAACTTAGCCCACTATGCCATAGCACCTAGTTACTCTACCTGTAACTCTTTATAAAAAGCCACTTCACTACCTTCCATCTTCACAAGCACAGGTCCTGGTGTGACTGGCTAACAAGGTCTCATCAACATTAAAGGGTTTGATGATGAGCATCTTCACAGGCCTAAACCAGCCTGGACACAAGTCTCCCAGCAGCATCCTCATCTGTGCTACAGATTCAACTGACAGCTTAGCATCAACCAACTCATGCCAGTTTCTGCAGTGATGAGCTAGTTCTCACTTGTACTCTCTCTTCTTCAGTCTCTGTGTACTCACTACTTCCTTTCAATGTGATGAGTAACTTCAGTATTTTGCCCTGAAAGCTAGCTAAACGGACTGGGATGTTTTAAATTGGACCCTTCAATTCCATGTAGAACTAACATTCCATATTAAACATAAGCACTTGTCTAGCAAAACTTCAACTGGAAGATACTCAAATGACCTTACCTTGCTTTTCACATTCACAGGCTCATGCAACATATTCACACCGTAGCTCAAGGAAGGGTAGAACTCCTTACATGCTTGCTTTGCTGTCAACATCTGCTAATCTGATCACTTTCAATTTCACTCCTAGCATTTATCACTTTTTACATCTTTGTCACATTTTCACCTTTGTTGGCCAATTCCTCTTTCAATTATCCATTCTTGTAAAATGTCACCCGTGTTCATCACATGGGCCACCTCAATCATCTCTCTTTCCCTAGGAAATGTAATCTGAACTTCCTGCAAATGTTATAGAAGCCCTATCAATTTCCTTTTTTTCTTTATGCTTAAATACCAATTATCTCACTTCTGCCCAATTTATCTCTCCTTTACTTTTTAATGTTTTAATTACTTTTTTTTTTTTGCTCTAGCTTTGTAGACACCTCAGCACACTCTTACTCTGTAATACAGTCAGATGGAGAAGCTGTGAGAACAAAAGGATACACAGGAAATGAAGTTACTAAAGAAGCATAAAAACAGTGCTGGAAGAATTGTGTCTGGTCTGAGAGGAGGCCAGAGCCTGGGTGAGGCAGCACAGCAGCTCTGAGCCCACTGATCCATGCTGCCACTGACAATGTAATGCATATACTGTACTCACTGACCCCTACACTGTGCTAATGGGGTGGTGGCTGGGAGAGATTGGTGGTTAGCAAATAATGCCATCATAGATGGAGGAGATAGCTTGATACAGTTCAAATTTAATCAATTTATTTGAAAGTAGGAATTACCAGAGAAAGGGGGAGAGAGAGCACCGGCAACCTCCAGTTTGAAAAACATAATTACAGGGGCTGGTGCAGTGGCACAGTGGGTTAAGTAGCCATCTGTAGTACCGGCACCCTATGTGGGCACTGGTCCAAGTCACAGCAGCTTCACTTCTGATCCAGCTCCCTACTAATGTGCCTGGGAAAGCAGTGGAAGATGGCCCAAATGCTTAGGCCCCTGCACCCACATCGGAGACCTGGAGCAGGCTCTTGGCTCCTGCCTGGCCCTTGCAGCCATTTGGGCAGGAAGGGGAACTCTCTTTTTATCTCACTCTGTTAATTCTGACTTTCAAAAAAATAAATTTATAACTTTATAATTTATAAAATTTATAGTTATATAAATTCAAATTAATGAAATGTTGCTACATCTTCAAAATACATGGTAATAGAAATAGATTCTCTATGGAAGAAGTCATACAGCCACTGAGAGGCACAGCCAGGATTCAAATGTAGGCACGAAATCTGTCTCTAGAGTCCACACTTTTTAAGTGTTTATTAGTGTTTAGGTCCTCACTGACTGTTTTATATCCACTTATCCGAAAATGGACTGATATCCAGAAAACATCAGCAACTCAAAATATTCAAACATAAAAAGCAACCAATATAGTGAAGAAAGCACAAAGGACCTTAATAGACAGTTCTCAAAAGAAATGTAAACAGTCAACAAATGTATGAAAAAATGCTCAGCATCACCAGCCATCAGAGAAACGCAACTCAAAATGACAATAAGATGTCAGCTCACCCCTGTCAGAATAGCTATTAACTAAAAAAATAGAAAGTAATAAACACTGGTGAGGATGTGGAAAAACGGCTTATACACTGAAGGTAGAAATGTAAATTAGAGCAGCCATGGTAGAAAACAGTATGGAAATTTCTTAAAGAACTAGAAACAGGAGCCAGCATTGTGGCATAGTGCGTAAGCCACTGCCTGCAGCGCCAGCATTCCATATGGGCACTGGTTTGAGTCCCAGCTGTTCCACTTCCAATCCAGCTCCCTGTTAATGTGCCTGGGAAAGCAGCAAAGGACGGCTCAAGTACTTAGGTCCCTTGTACACACAAGGGAGATCTGGAAGAAGCTCCGGGCTTTAGACTGGACCATCTTTGGCTACTGCAGCCATTGGGGAATAGGCCAGCAGATGGAAGACCTCTCTCTTTGCTGACCTTCTCTTTGTAGCTATGCCTTTCAAATAAATAAATAAAAATATTTTTTAAAAAAAACTAGAAACAGGCTGGCACCATGTCTCACTTGGCTAATCCTCTGCCTGCGGCGCCAGCACCCGGGATCCAGTCCCAGTTGGGGCGCCCGATTCTGTCCCGGTTACTCCTCTTCCAGGCCAGCTCTCTGCTGTGGCCCGGGAAGGCAGTGGAGGATGGCCCAGGTGCTTGGGCCCTGCACCGGCATGGGAGACCAGGAGGAAGCAACCTGGCTCCTGGCTTCAGATTGGCGCAGCTTGACGGTCATAGCAGCCATTTAAGGGGTGAACCAACTGAAGGAAGACCTTTCTCTCTGTCTCTCTCTCTAACTCTGCCTGTCAAAAAAAAAAAAAATTAGAAACAGACTTATTATAGGATACAGCAACCCTACTACTGTGTTCAAAAGACTTGGATACAATGTATTAAAGAGATACCTGAACCACCATGTTATAGCAGCACTGTCCACAATAGCTAAAATATGGATCCAAGCAAGGTGTCCACCATCAGATAACATACTGATAAAGAAAATGTGGTGTGGGGCCCAGCACTGCGGTGCAGCGGGTTAATGCCCTGGCCTGAAGTGCCAGCATCCCATATGGGTGCCAGTTCTAGTCCTGGCTGCTCCTCTTCCGACCCAGCTCTCTGCTATGGCCTGGGATAGCAGTACAAGATGGCCCAAGTCTTTGGGCCCCTGCACCCACGTGGGAGACCCGGAAGAAGCTCCTGGCTTCAGATTGGTGCAGGTCCGGTCGTGTGGCCATCTGGGGAGTGAACCAGCAGATGAAAGACCTTTCTCTCTGTCTCTCCTGTCACTGTAACTCTGTCTTCCAAATAAATAAAATAAATCTTAAAAAAAAAGAAAAAAGAAAATGTGGTGTGTATTATTCGGCTACAGAAAAGAATGAAATTCTACCATCTGCATCAAAATGGATCAACTGGAGGACATCACGTTGAATGAAATAAGCCGGATGCAGAAAGACAAACACCACATGTTCTCCCTTATATGTGGGAGTTAAAATTTAAAAAGAAAAAAAAAATCAAAAAACAAAAACAAGATAGAATGCCTGTGTGTAGGAATGTTGCTGCAAATATAGTTTTGACAAACTTTGTTTTATATCTTTGTCAAATGGTTAAGAATGACATACTACTATAGTTTTAGTGATCTGTGATTATCTGTAAAGTTTACTTACATGGTGAAATGGACCTCTTTCCCTCTGACTACTGTTTCTAGCCCTTGCCTACCTATTCCTGCTGAATGATGGTCTTTCTGCCTTTTACTTGTTGCTCTTTTTTAGTGGAGCGGTAAGGTTCTGACTAAAATGTAAGTTAAAAATGTCAAAAATGGGGCCGGCACCGCGGCTCACTAGGCTAATCCTCCGCCTAGCGGCGCCGGCACACCGGGTTCTAGTCCCGGTTGGGGCACCGGATTCTGTCCCGGTTGCCCCTCTTCCAGGCCAGCTCTCTGCTGTGGCCCGGGAGTGCAGTGGAGGATGACCCAAGTGCTTGGGCCCTGCACACCATGAGAGACCAGGAAAAGCACCTGCTCCTGGCTCCTGCCATCGGATCAGCGTGGTGCGCCGGCCGCAGCGCACCGGCCGCAGCGGCCATTGGAGGGTGACCCAACGGCAAAGGAAGACCTTTCTCTCTGTCTCTCTCTCTCTGTCCACTCTGCCTGTCAAAAAAAAAAAAAAAAAAAAAAGTCAAAAATGACAAAAGGAAGAAAGCAGAGAGAAGAACGGGGGAGGAAGGGAAGTATCAATATATTCTTTTTTTTTTTTTTTTTTGAAGATTTATTTGAAAGTCAGAGTTACACACAGAGAGAAAGAGAGGCAGAGAGAGAGGTCTTCCATCCAATGGTTCACTCCCCAACTAACCGCAACAGCCGGAGCTATGCTGATCCAAAGCCAAAAGCTAGGAGCTTCTTTCAGGTCTCCCACACAGGTGCAGGGGCCCAAAGACTTGGGCCATCTTCCACTGCTTTCCCAGGCCATTGCAGAAAGCTGGATTGGAAGTGGAGCAGCCAGTTCTCGAACTGGCGCCCATATGGGATGCCAGCACTGCAGGCAGCGGCTTAACCCGCTGCGCCACAGCACTGGCCCCTCAATATATTCTTAGAATTGTATGTATGAACTACATTAAATCTGTTCTCTCTATATTAATATCACAATAAAAATTTTAAAAAAGAAACCAAACATAAAGCAGATTTGCTTGATTTTGAGATAAAAACTGACACTGACCTCTAAGATCTTTTCAAATAAACCGATAAATGCCAAGAGATAGGACAGCAAAAGAGGTTTAAGTCTGTCAACAAATAGCAACTGATTTAAAAACATGGGTAGCTTAAATGGAAGGGCACAAAGTCCATTCTCCTGAAAAAGTAGCCACTGATAGCTACTAGGTAACAATAACAGCTTGCAAGTCAGACCTATATGCTCCTTGTCCAACCCAATAACCCAGACAGTGTCGCTGCACATGTGCCCATCAAGTGGCTCTTTCCAGTTACATCCAGCTTCTCAATCTCAAAGGCGCCCCAGGAGAACCCCACAGCTATTAAGGCCCAGCTCCTCAGAAGACTCCCATGTACCCTGTACTACTGGAGAACTGAGCGGCAGATGAAGAGAAACTTCTCTTTACAGAAAAATTCAAACAAACAGGTAAACCCCCACTTAATTAATTCATGAATATAGACACTGGGCATCAAAGGTCACTAACATCTCAAACATATGTGCTTTCATATGTTCACTAATATACAGTTACACATAGGAATATACTAAATTTGATCAAAACTGTGGTTCCACTATGAATTTACAATAAATATGCAATTGCACAATGGGGAGGCTATCAGAAAAGGCAGACAAGTGAAGAGATAAACTATGGATTAAAAAATACTTAAAGACTTAAAAAAAAAAAAAAGGAGGAGTGGCTGTATGGTCCAATTGTTAAAACACACCTGCATCTTGTGCTGGAGTACTTGAGATTCAAGCACTCAGCTCCCTGCTAATACCACCTTCCTGCTAATGTGCAGCAGGCAGTGGCTCAACTGATTGGATCCCTGCCATCCATGTGAGAGACCCAGACCAAGTTCCCAGATATGGCTTTGGCCAGGCCCAGCTCCAGCTGCTGCACGTATTTGGGAAGTGACTTAGGACACGGGAGTTCTCTCTCTTCCTCTCTCTTTTCCTCTTCCCACCCCACTAGCCTCTATGCCTCTGAAATAAGTAAGCTTTAGGAAGAAAATAACGACCTGTGGTGTTTCCAGTTTTATTATCCAAGCATGTACCCCTGAGGCAGGGCAAGTAGCTGGTCACCATAAAGGTCAGGATAATCAGTTTTGCGAGCAGGGACAGTATATGGCTTTTGGTGGTTGGCCAAGTTCTAATGTCTTGGTTGGTGCTGAGGGTATTCTCTCTGAACTGCCTCAGTAGGCTGTGCTGTATTTTATGTAGGATCCCTAATTTTAAAATAATAAAAGGTTTAAAATGAAAAAAGAGTGATGTTCTAAAGGCAGTTCCAGACTGTCCATAAAACAGACTAAGAATGTGCTGGGGTGTTTAGAACATCAGTAAGTAGGGCCTCCCCTAATACCCACTACCAGCATGTATAAGAAGTAATTTTGGGCCGGCATCGCAGCTCACCAGGTTAATCCTCCTCCTGTGGCGCCGACACTCTAGGATCTAGTCCCAGTTGGGGCGCCGGTTCTATCCCGGTTGCTCCTTTTCCTGTCTAGCTCTCTGCTGCGGCCCGGGAAGGCAGTGGAGGATGGCCCAAGTGCTTGGGCCCTGCACCCCATGGGAGACCAGGAGGAAGCACCTGGCTCCTGGCTTCGGATCAGCGCAGTGCGCTGGCCGTGGCGGTCATTTGGGGGGGTGAACCAACGGAAAGAAGACCTTTCTCTCTGTGTCTCTCTCTCACTGTCTAACTCTGCCTGTCAAAAAAAAAAATAAAGTAATTTTGGATTTAATAGTTACTTTTTTTTTTTTTTTTGACAGGCAGAGAGGACAGTGAGAGAGAGAGACAGAGAGAAAGGTCTTCCTTTGCCGGTGGTTCACCCTCCAACGGCCACCACGGCCGGCACGCTGCGGCCAGTGCACCGCACTGATCCGAAGGCAGAAGCCAGGTGCTTCTCCTGGTCTCCCATGCGGGTACAGGGCCCAAGCACTTGGGCCATCCTCCACTGCACTCCCGGGCCACAGCAGAGAGCTGGCCTGGAAGAGGGGCAACCGGGACAGAATCCGGCACCCTGACAGGGACTAGAACCCGGTGTGCCAGCACTGCAGGCGGAGGATTAGCCTATTGAGCCTCGGCGCCAGCCTGGATTTAATACTTTTAAATTAATTAATTACTTAATCAATTTGAAAGGCAGGGAAGCTGAGAGAGACAGAGATGCAAACATCTTTCATTCACTGGTTCACTCCCTAAATGTCCCCAGTAGCTGGGGTTGGGCCAAGCCAAAGCCAGGAGCCTAGAACCCCATCCAGGTCTCCCATGTGGGTGACTTGGACACTCAAGCCATCACATGCAGTCTTCCAGGGTGCACATTAGCAGGAAACTGGAACCAGAAGCAGAGTCGGAACTGGAACCCTGGTGCTTCGACAAGGAATGTGGCCTCCCAAGCAGCATCCTAACCACTGCACCAAAGACTGGCCCCTCCTGGATTTGATACTTTTTTTTTATGGAACTGAAGGTCAATATGAGGAAAAATTGGAACTCTGAAAGGTCCTCGTGTGCCTTTACTATTTCATACCGTTAGTCACACTGGCAGGACACACAGTAACGCTGACAATGCCTGGGACCGGGAAAGGCTTGCATGTATCCTGCCCGGTCACAGGCTGACAAAGCTAACCCTCTCCTGTACATATGGGGCTAAGGACGCGGACTGGCCTGGAGGCTCTCTTCTTACTGCTCATCCACACCAAATACCTGTCAGGTGTTTTTTCCTAACTCATTCAGGACACACTGGTTAGGGCAAGAGGAAGCTTCTTGTGGGGATTTCTGGTTGCATGAGAAAGTCCTTACCGCAAGGTGTTCAAACTGAGGAACAGAAGGTGCACAGGAATGTGGGTAATTACTTCATGAGCTTAGTGCTCCTAAAAAGAAGCAAAGACGTACGATCATTCTTTGAAATCCTGAGTCTACTTGTGCCTTCGTTGGGCAGAAGTGCCGCTACTGAGCTAAGCAAAGAAACAGAAGGCAGTGGGGAACACACACACACAATTAGCAAACATCAAGTGAGCTTACCAAGAAAATCAAAGATGATCACAGTGCTCTTCACTACTAAGAAGAGGAAACTATACGAGCAGTATGATGATAAATGCATCCAGGTAGTCGAAAATCTAAGACCTAGACACAATTTAAATAAGATTAAATAGCTTCCTAGACCACATCTGTTAAGATCCTAGGTTCATTTGCATTGTTGTAAATATGGCATATTACCAGATTAATCCCTGGACAATCGTTGTTAACTAATTCTTCATTAGTACTTGCCATCTCTCCCCCCTCCCCGCCCCCGAAAAATCCACTGCTTTGCCAGAATAGGCGTTTTTATTTTTACATGGAGAGGAAAATGCGTGTACCTAAAGGACTATGAGAGCCAAGAAGCTCACACACTACTTGTATCTTTTGTACTTGGGGAGGTAAAGCAGAGTTTGAGGGCGGTTTTAGTAAGATCATTTAACTACAGAGCTATAATTTCACAGAGTTCTAAAATTTCCTATAACCTGCTTATGTTTTTTCAAAACTACTCAAAAACAAAAGGATTATTCAGTATAATCACTCTCAGTATTTCATAAAGGCTGTCCCACATTCATATTGAACAATGAAACACAGTGAAATATATTGTCATGTGCAAATACATACCTTATCACAGAAAAACATGCTTTACCTTACAGTTCTTATATTTGCCTGATATGCTTTTGTGTTCTGTCTTTGTGATGCTTCAACACACAACCTCAAAGAAAGAAATTATAGGGACAATTTTGTTTTAACCTCACTAAAATCCTAAATAAAACATGTTGGAAATTTCTGTACCACTTTCAGCTTGATCCTAAACTTTTAAAATATTATTTTTCAGTATCATCTTTACATGAATTTTTAAGAAAAAAAAATTGAGGAACGTCTTACTAATTCCCAAACTCTGAGATTCACTTGGCACTGCTGCCACATCCTGGGTCCTGGTCTATATAACAACCCCGACTGGTGAGCAGGCGGCTCCCTCCCCTGCCTAGAGCATGGCCCCTGTTGGGGAGAGCTACAGTACAGAACTGCACTAATTCAAAAGCCGGTCACAGCACTGACTGGCTATATGCCTTTTGGCAGATCACTGGCCTCCCGGAGACTCCACATCCCCATGGAAAACACAGATGATAGGACTCCATGTTTGTGAGAAGGGAACGCTGTTAGGTAACAGGTAAGCATCTGGGATAGAACAAGAACTCAGGAGCTCCCATTTCCCTCTCTTTCCTCTTTAGATCTATTGAGATTGGAGATCTAAGGAAAGTCCTCCTGCCATAGAGCGCAAACCTAGAATCATGGTGCTCTAAGTGTGGCCCTGGGACCAGCGCTCCCCACATCACCTGTGGGCTTGAGGGAAATGCAAATTCGTGGCAGGGGACCCAACCCAAATTGGAAAATGCAAATCTCTGGGATGAGTCTAAGACATGGCTGTAGTGAGCTTTCCAGCCATTTCTTAAGAACATTAAAACTCAGAACCACTGATCTAGAAAAACAAAAGAAGATACATGCCTCATCCTCTGCAGACCAGTTATCCCACTTTCTGATCCTGGCTCACTGTCTCCTTCTCTGTTTGTCACTCCAGCTCCTTCCACTGCCCAGTGGCAGAGATTCAATTCTGGACTTCACTGGCTCACTTCCTAGGCCACAGATGGTTTCTACTCCTCCTGGCTGTCCTCTCACAGTGACACTGTGGTACCTGTCGCATTCCCACCACCAGCACTACCCTGCTCAACAGGGTCTGGAAGGGTCCCCTGAGCAGGTCAGCTTGTGCACATTCTAGTCCCATGACCCCTCCCCATTCTGTCCCGGAAGCAGAAGTCCCAGGCATCACTGGCAGGCTCCATGGCACCTGGATCCTCTACAACCCCTATACTGAAAGCTCTCAACAAGTCAACCAAGGCAGGCCTCACAAAACTGGCTGTTCTCAGTCCATACTCACTTCCCCTCCTGTGCCCGTGGCACAAAGTACTCACCCAAAAACCTTCACAGGAGACAGACTGCAGCATTTGACAGGCAGCTCACGGCAGGTTTCATCTTTCCAGAGTGCTCTGCTCCAAGTCAAGATAAAGGGAGTAATGCTCCCACAAACATTCTAATAAAAGGGAACGAGGCTGGGCTCTGGCCTGAGGCGGCCATTGAGGAGTTTCTGCATTGGACAGGGCATTCACCACTCATGGAGCACACTCACTCACAGAGCACACTCACTCACGGAGCACATTCCGTCATCAACTCTGTGACTGATGTCCAGGCCCTGGCAACCCACATTCCAGCTCCCTTCTATCTTCTAGAGTAGTGGCCCTCCAAAGCCCACCACTGCCAACGACCAAGGCCAACAATTAGACTGAGTGCATGGCACTCTCTGGCCACAGAAACGGGCCTGTACCAGCAGGTGCTCGGTCCCATTAGAGGCTTCCACAGTGTGAACCCCCAGCCAGGAGAGAGGGCTTGAGACCATGGGCCTGGCTGTGAAGTGTGCCATATGTACGCCAGCTTAGACACAAACACACACTGGTACCAAGCCCTTCCTGGACCAGTGAGGTACCCAAACAGGGGATTTAAACCTTCATGTGCCACCCTAAATCCTCAAAGCAGACATACAAACCAAAGCACACTTCAAAACCTGGGAAGCTGCACACACCTCTGACAGTGAAATTAGGCTACTGCACTCAAACAAGGATAAAGGATGAAGGCAGGTATGCCCCTTAAGCCACACAGGGAAATCAAGACATAGCAGAAGAATATTTAATGACATAGGACAATGCCAATCTGAGATTATATTTTTAGGTAACTTCAGATGAAAAAACTGTCCTGTTTCCATGCCACGTACTCCAGAAATGAATTTACGCCCCATGGTGGCTATGTGACAGTGCTCACTTCCCTGCACTGCTCCCAGCACCGAGTGGAATGATGTCTCTAGGTCTTCACCAGTTTTCAAAGGGAAAAATTGTTTTCTTTCCTTATGTAGTTAACTTCCCAGCAAAGTTGCTTCAAGCTGCTCAGCATCTCTGCTCTGCTCTACCCTCTCCCACGTGGCTATGACCAGAGCCTCCGTGCCTTGGACTGACTGATCGGTCAGCTTCCCACAGTGATTGCTGTACACATTACAACTTCAATTGTGTGAAATTTGCATACATGTAAATTATAATAAGACGATGCATGCTCATTTAAAATATTGGTAATACAGATGACTATTACTAAACTTTTCTTTAATACTGCAATCTGTCATCTTTTTTTTTAACAATAGAAGAAAAGTGCTTAACAGATATTTTCAAACAGCTTACAAGTGGATACTGCCAGAAATTTTCTTTTTTTCTTTTTTTTGTTTTTGTTTTTTTTGTTTGTTTTTTTGACAGGCAGAGTTAGACAGTGAGAGAGAGACACAGAGAGAAAGGTCTTCCTTCCGTTGGTTCACCCTCCAAATGGCTGCTACGGCCAGCGCACTGCGCTGATCCGAAGCCAGGTGCCAGGTGCTTCCTCCTGGTCTCCCATGGGGTGCAGGGCCCAAGCACTTGGGCCATCCTCCACTGCCTTCCCGGGCCACAGCAGAGAACTGGACTGGAAGAGGAGCAACCGGGACAGAATCTGGCACCCCAACCGGGACTAGAACCCGGTGTGCCAGTGCCGCAAGGTGGAGGATTAGCCTAGTGAGCCGCGGTGCCGGCCCAGAGATTTTCTTTTTAAGAGACATTTATATTCACTACTGTGAGGTAGCAGTAATTCTAAGTGTTTGACAAATGGCACACATTTAATCCCTGCAACAAGGCTATGAGGGAAGGAGGCAGAGGAGCTTCCCATGGGTCTACACAGCCAGAAATCCACAGTGCTGAGAATAAAATCATGTCCCCCACCACTAGGCCATGCTGACTCTCAGCTGTGGAGGCTACACTGATTGAACCCTCTCTCCATCCACAGAGCACCAAGCCTCGCTAGAGAGGCATGGCAGACTCTAGGAGCACAGTTTCTCCCCAACAGCCATCCTTCCTTAGGCTGCGACTTTTGGCAGATTTCAGCAGCTAAACAATACCAAATCTAACCAGTGGCACATTCAGCAATGCAAGACCAGCACAGCGGCCTCTAGCATGCCCTGGCTGTTACTGAGGTGACATTTTTTCAGCTAGTGGAAAAATAACATTTGTGTGCATTTCATCGTCTGATTACAAATGGATTGTGTGTTTACAATGAATTACATCCCCAGTACAATGAACATCACTAAACAAATCTTGTCCTGTTAAAAACAATTAGTATAAAAGCAACTGACACCAGAGCCTCATATTAGTAAGACATATCGTGAATGAGTAATGACATTTGGGATAATACACTTTCTCTCTACAAAACTTTCAATTAGTCCTGGCAGCCATGAACTTAATTATTAATTTCAAATATTAATTTTAACTTTCAAAAGGATGATTTAGCAATGCTGCAAGATTATGAAATTAATGCCAAGCAGTTTTTGTCACTCTAGCACATTTTATTACTAATTGCTTAGCAAACTACTCTCTAAATTTGTATTTTTTTCATTTGCAATTGAAATTCCAAAAACAGAACACTGAATGAAACACTAAGCAATTATTATTTATTGAAGTCTAATGGTCACGTTTCACCAAACTAGTATCTCTGCAACTACTTCTTTCTAACACATACAAGAACAGCTGGGGAAAAGCTCCCTGATTCAGACTAATGCCCGAAAAACTAAGGAAATCAGTTCACCAACTATTCTAAAGAATTCTGACGCTGTTACTTGTTAAACACTAGGCAACTCAAACAGGGGAAAAAATTACTCAGGAGTTTCAAAGACATGCAAGTGGCCTATTGACTGTTCCCAAACAGGATTCTGAAATGCAGGTACTTGAAGAGGCCTGACAGCCATCCATGACGACTTCCTCCCTACTTCTCTGGATCCATGATCTGACTTCCTTATTCACCACCAGTCGGGCCTCCCTGTTAAGAAAGAGCTTACCCTGGGAACATCAAATCATGCAAACATCACCACTTAACTCACAACATGGAGTATTTTCAATTTTTGTAAAAACTTTAGACGTTTCATTAAATATTCTAAAAATGAAATTTAACACAATTCTTGACCCAAAATGTTTGTATGTTACTACAGAACATACGAAACTTAATCAGAGTCCACTACTTTATCACTGTTTCCCAATAATCCAAATGAGGTTCATCTATGCTGAACAGGATGGGGTTGGCAAATGAGTTTCATCTCTAGGCAACTCTAATCAGTTAGTCAGGACTTCCCAGAGCCCGTGGTTGCAATGGGTTCTGCTGCAGCAGTCACAGAAGCAGAGGGGAGTGGCATGGACCCTGCATTAGGCCATTCTTGATCCAGTTTTTCTGGCAAAATGTTGATGAATTTGAATGTCTTCTGACCCCAGAGACCAAACCTGAGTCATCTATACTCAATATTCAGAATGCCAAGTTAATTTTAACATTAATTCAAAACAATTTATAAAGAAAATCAGTGTGCAAAAGTGGGTGTCATATGAATTCCAAAGCCAAACACAAGTAACCTGGGGAATATGCCTGTGGATACAACTTCCACCTGGTGATTGTCTCTGATGGGGACAGGATGAATTTCACCACTCATTCTTGACAGGACACGGGATTTTATAGGCTTCTCTCTCTCTCTCTTTTTTTTTTTTTTTTTGGACAGGCAGAATGGACAGTGAGAGAGAGAGAGACAGAGAAAAGTCTTCCTTTGTCGTTGGTTCACTCTCCAATGGCCGCCGCCGCCAGTGCACCGCGCTGATCCAATGGCAGGAGCCAGGTGCTTATCCTGGTCTCCCATGGGCTGCAGGGCCCAAGGACTTGGGCCATCCTCCACTGCACTCCCTGGCCACAGCAGAGAGCTGGCCTGGAAGAGGGGCAACCGGGACAGAATCTGGCCCCTCGACCGGGACTAGAACCCGGTGTGCCAGCGCCGCAAGGCGGAGGATTAGCCTAGTGAGCCGTGGCGCCGGCCAGCTTTTTTAAAAAAAATTCTTATTTTATTTACTTGAAAGAGTTACACAGAGAAAGAAGAGAGAGGAGAGAGAGAGAGGAGAGAGGAGAGGAGAGGAGGGGAGGGGGAGGGCGGAGGGAGGGAGGGAGGGAGAGAGTGTCTTCTATCCACTGGGTCACTCCCCAATTGGCCCCAATGGCCAGAGCTGCGCTGATCTGAAGCCAGGAACCAGGAGCTTCTTCCAGGTCTCCTATGCAGGTACAGGGGCCCAAGGAATTTGGCCATCTTCCACTGCTTTCCCAGGCCATAGTAGGAAGCTGGATTGGAAAAGGAGCAGCCGGGACTAGAACTGGCGCCCATATGGCATGCCCGGCGCTTCAGGTCAGTGTTAACCTGCTATGCTACAGCGCCAGCCCCAGTAGGCTTCTCTTGACATTGCTTGTTTGAGAAAAAAAACTGCACTTTCTTGGATTTTACTTTACATATAATTTATGGAGGGAAGTTCAACATTTTTGTGTTTTCCATCACAGTAAAACCACCCAGCTCACACCCATGTGCCCTTGGGTAACAGGAGCTTGCAGCCCAACGTCAGCCAGAACGTACGCCCCATGGCTCTGTGCCAGGGCTTCTCATGCTGGTGCAGGCCAGGACTGAGCACATGCAAACCCACAGAGCAGACACAGCCTGGCTCCCCGAATCATTCGATATTAAAATAGGCACAAATGTGTTCTTTGCAAGAGCAAAACTGGCAGGGGTCTTCAGGAGAAAACAAGATAGAATGTAACCTTTCTGCAAGGCCTGCAAAAGCACACACACCCCTCCCAGGTGCCTTCTTCTTCCCATCAGCAGTTTGGTGGGAAACTCAAATAAGCACAGTTACTGTTGGTGTGCAACAACCAAAGGCTGAGTCACAAAACCCAACAGACACTTTGATTTTAAAGGGAGAAGAGGGTGGCAAGCGGATCCCTGCAACAACTGAAATTCCAACGACAACCACAACAAAACAACATTTGGGGCAGGAAACTGCTGTTTACCACAGTCAAATCTGGACTATAGTCCCGTGAATAACACACTCAACATTCATAGTACATTCCAGGCAATACGATCCCAGAACCTGGGGCTATCACTTGTAACCCACTTGCCAAGAATATTCCAACTGGGGGGCCTTTGTGTTTGGAATTACAACCCCTCGTCCAGAATGTTCCTTTCATAGCTACTTCCCTGGCTCCTGTCCCTGCTTTCCTAGCCCTGCTCTAAAACAGGGCCCCTCCCACCTACCAATCCTTGGTCCCCTCCCCCTCCACACTCTTCCTTCCCAGCTTACCAGCTCCCAGGCACGTGTTTCTTGGTGTACGTGTTAGCCATGTGTCCCTCACTAGCATCTCCTCTGTGAAGGCAGGGCCTGGTCAACAGTGGGATAAGTCAGTATTCATTCAAGGAAGGACCACTAGACAGCGTCTGTTTGTTTAGAAATGAATGACACGAAGGTGTCAGAATCGAGCACCTACGTAACTCCACACACCTCCCAGGACACAGGCAGACATGCGACCGCCACCTGCGTACACGCCAGAGGCCAGGAGGAAGCCCAGTGCCGGGGACACCCGGGTGACCGTAGCCACCTGGTGACCATTTGGCTGTCTCTCTGACACTTGCCTGAAGATGCTGGAGCCCCTGAGTAGGCATAGAGGATGCTGTATTTGCTCCTTGGAGTGGTGCTGGGAAGGCACTGTGGACTGTGCTCCTCCAAATCTGTATGTTGAAGCCCTACTTCCCAAAATGACAGTGGTGGGAGACAAGATCTTCAGGAGGCAACTGAAGTCAAATGATGTCACAGGGTAGGGCAGGGACCTAACAGGACTAGTGTCGCTATACAATAAACACCGGGGGCTCACCTGGGCTTTCTGGTTTGAGTGTGGCCCAAGGAGGAGAAGCCAAACAGCAAGACACAAAGAAGATAGCCATCTGCCGGCCAAGGGAGAGGGCTCTCATCACTGATTTGCTGGCACCCTCAGCCCAGACTGAAGCCTCTAAACTAAGCGTCTGCTGGGAACGCCCTCATCAATGGGGTTCCATAAGGCAGCCTGAATTGAGCAATGCAGGGGTGGTGGAAATCAGCCTTGAGGCCCTTAAGAAGTCCCTCTCTCCTTCTGTTCCTGGGCCCCCTGTGGTTCCCCAAAACCTGTCGATCCTCACAGTTAAGATTCTGCCACTTCAATAAAAGTAGTCTGCAATTCTAGAATGGTTTGGTTGCTACCCTTTGTCTTCCTAAGGCTCAGTAAAAAATGGGGTTACACCCTCAAAGATTTGTGAGGATTAAATAATCTGTAGTCAATGTTTAGAACAGCCTGTGGAACACAGTAAATGCTACGTAACACTAGAAACTGTTACTAGGAGCAGACTATCCAGTTTCACTCCCCAAACAACACCGTGGAGTGGGTGCAAGTTATTAGCTTTCATTGAGGAAACGGGCACAGAGAGGTCACAAGCAGTCACGAAGCAGGCAAGCCAAATGTGAAGGCAGGCAGTCTGGCTCTGAGGTCGTGGCTCTCAGCGCAGTGTCAGGCCTAGAGCAATAACTCAGTGAATGCTGGCGCTTTTATGATGAAGCCTTTATGACAACAGTAAGGGAAGCAATGACAGGCTTAACTCAAAAAAGCAACTTATTTTTCCTTTTTCTATGCTGCTTTTACAAGTTCTCCCCAATAGCTGTATCCGTATTATAGCAAACTATAATTCTACCTGCTTATTCAAAACACTACCACATGATGTGCTGTTGTGCATTTTTGAAAGCACTGAGTTCTAACAGTTGACACCTATGACTCCTATGTGACACAGAATCCTTCTACTGTAATAGTGAGGCAAATCTGCTTCCCACTTTCCCTCTCTACTGGTAGCATGCGACCATGCTACCCTAGAAGCAGTCGTCTCAAATCTTACATAGGGAAGAATCATTGCAATAACTACCCAAAAAAGAACATTCCAAGTAGCCAGTGTTGTGGCACAGTGGATCAACTTGCCCTTTGCAGCACCAGCATCCCATACTGGAGCACAGGTTCAAGTCCCATCTGTTCCACTTCTGATCCAGCTCCCTATTAATATACCTTCGAAGGCAGCCAAAGATGGCCCAAGTGCTTGGACCCCTGCTGCCCATGCGGGAGATCCAGATGGAGTTTCTGGCTAGTGGCTTCATCCTGGGCCCAGCCTTCTATAAGCTTCTATATGCTTCCATGAGCATTTGGGAGTGGACCAATCCCCAGACAGAAGATATATATATATTTCTCTCTCCCCCTTTCCCTCTCCCTCTCTAATAAATAAATAAATCTTTGAAAAACTTAAAGAGTGCCAGATCCCGTATCCAAAAATTCCACCTTAGTGGGCCTTGAGCAAGGCATAGGAATTTCCACTTCCAAAAAAAAAAATTTTTTTTTTGATTTTTTTTTTTTAATTTATTTGAAAGGCAGAGTAATAGAGGTAAAGAATGATATTCCATTTGCTGGTTTATTCCCCAAATGGCCACAATGGTTGTGGCTGGGCCAGGCCAAACCAGGCCCATGTTTCCCACATGAGTAGAAGGGGCCCAAGCATTTGAGCCATCTTGTGCTGCTTTTCCAGGCAAATTAGCAGGGAGCTGAATTGGAAGTGGAGCAGCTGGTACTCAGATCAGCTCTGATATGGGATGCTGGTGTCACAGTAGCTGACTTAATCTATGCCATTAACATGGTCCCCAGGAACCTCCACTTCTAATCAGTGACCTCAGGCTCTAATGCAGGTTAGACCAGGGCATGGTTTGCATTTTAGAGTAGTATTTGTTTAACATCTACTTCTTGCCTATGGATACCTCCTAACAGACCCTAGTTCCTACAGCACAGTATTAACACATATGTATTAAGTACCTATATAACAGAGATAGAGGAGAAACAAAACAAAGTCCTTGCTCTTAGAACTGACATACTGTGGCCGGGGTAGGGCAATTATGTGGTGCCACACAAATATATAAATGTGCATGTGTGTATGTATAGGGTATAATAAAATATATCAGGATAGCTAGGTTATTCTATGGCCACAAACAAGCTTAAAATCTCAGTGGCCTAAAACAACATGTCTATTTTTCATTCACCCTAATACATCCATCACCCCTTGACAAAGCTCTCTATTCTTTATGGTCACTCAGGGCCAAGAATAAGAGGAAAGAAAAGAAACAAGAATGACTATTAGATTTTTGGCCTTATAGTCACATTCCCCAACTCATTTTTTCATAGGGTATAACACCAACCAGGAAAGAATGAGGAAGGAAAATGGCAGGTCAAGCTCACTTAAGAACATAGATACAAACCACAGAACAACAGAGCACTTAATTGGCATTAAGACACACACTTTGAACACTTCAACATCTCTACAACCAGAATACATCTTAACAATATCTGGCACTTCATAATTATCATTAGCCAATTAAAAAATGAAAGCAACATTTCTGAAATACAGAGATGCATCTTATATCACTGGCATTTTCAATAAGAAAAAAATAGTAATAATAAAATATTGATGAATCAAATCCTAGAGCAAGTTCAATAAAAATAACAGTAATAATAATTTATGATCAATCTGGGTTTAGACCAGGAATGCAAGGTTGTTTTAACACTAGAATATCAATTAATGAATTAAATATAACATATTGTTCACAGAAAAAAAACTACTTGGTTATCACAAAAGGAACAGAACACTTCTTTGACAAAATTCAACAAGCATTTACTCTGGGAAAAGAATACTTCTTCGTATGCTAGGAACAAAAGGGGACTTCCTTAACCTGATTTTTATTTTTACTACAAAATACCTATTTACATTGAAAGCACTCCCTGTAGGATTTAGAACAAAACAAAGATGCCCATTATTACTACTTCAATTCAACACTGTATTCCAAGTTTATGCTGGTACTGTATAGCAGGAAAGAGAAATAAAAGGATTAAGGATAAGCAAGGAAGAACAAAAGTGTCATTATTTGTAAATGATAGCACTGTCTTCATAGAAATAATCTAGCAGACTTTCCCTACCAAATATCAAGACCTGTTATAAAACTACAATATGTAAGACAATGTGACATCAACCAAAAAAAAAAAAAAAAAAAGAAGAAGAATGAAAGAAAACTAACACCCTGAACAGAATAAAGCAGCACAAAGTTAGACCCTCTCAAAAATGGACACTTGATAGAAACTGATGTGGGAGAAGTGACACTGCTGCTCCAAGGGAAAGGTGAGACTTTTCAATACACAGCACTGTGATGCCAAGGCAGACATACAGGGGTATAAGAAAGGCAGTCTAACCCCACACTCCACACTCAAAAGTTAAGTCCTAGTGATCTGAAGATCTAAATGTGAAAAGCAAGTCTCTAAAGGTTTGCAAGCATAACAGAATACTTTATGACCTCAGGATACAGGTTTCTGGGGAAAAAAAATACAGAGACTGTCACCGTGGTGCAGCATCTTTAACCCCAACTTGTGATGCCAGCATTCCATTTGGGAGCCAGTTCCAGTCCCGGCTGCTCCACCTCCTATCCAGCTTCTTGCTAATGTGCCTGGGAAGGCAGCAGAAGAGGGCCCAAGTGATTAGGTCCCTGCAACCACATAGGAGACCATATGGAATTCCTGGATCCTGGCTTCAACCTTGCCCTGCCCTGGTCCTTGTGGCCTTTTGCGGGAGTGAATCAGCAGGTGAAGATCTTTATCTCTGTCTCTCCTCTAACTCTACCTCTCAAGTAAGTAAATAATCTTTTAAAAATACACAAACATAAGTGAAGCAATATGAATATAAATCTGACTTAAGAATTGCCATTCATCAGATAACTGCATAAAGACAGTAAAAAAGAAAACCTCAAAAATTTGTGTCAAAAACATATAAGGAACATCTAAGAATCAACAGGAGACTAGCAAACAAATAATGAGTAACCACAAGGAAGGGAGGGAGGGAGGGAGGAGAGGGAAGGACCACCACAGGAACTTCAAAGGAAAGGGAAATGAACAGCCTACAATCACACAAAAATATGTTCAATCTTATTCTCTTAGCACCAACTTTCCTGAAAATATTTCATTTTGATGAAGTCTAAGTTACCGCTTTGTTTTATGAATCATCCCTTTGGTATCATGTCTAAGAACTTTCTGCCTACCAAAAGTTCATGAAGATTATTTCTGGCTGGCGCCAAGGCTCACTAGGCTAATCCTCCGCCTTGCAGCACCAGCACACCGGGTTCTAGTCCCAGTCGGGATGCCGGATTCTGTCCCGGTTGCCCCTCTTCCAGGCCAGCTCTCTGCTGTGGCCAGGGAGTGCAGTGGAGGATGGCCCAAGTGCTTGGGCCCTGCACCCGCATGGGAGACCAGGAGAAGTACCTGGCTCCTGCCATCGGATCAGCGCGGTGTGCCGGCCACAGTGCGCCAGCCGCGGCGGCCATTGGAGGGTGAACCAACGGCAAAGGAAGACCTTTCTCTCTGTCTCTCTCTCTCACTGTCCACTCTGCCTGTCAAAAAAATAAATAAAAGATTATTTCTGATATTTTCTCAAAAAGTTTTGAAATTTCACATTTACATCTGTGATCAACCCTGAGTTCATCTGTGAATAATGTGTGAAGTACATATGCAGGGTTATTTTTTGCATAAGATATTCAATTATTCAGTACCATCTATTGAAAATAATATCCTTTCCGGCCGGCGCCGTGGCTCAATAGGCTAATCCTCCACCTTGCGGCGCCGGCACACCGGGTTCTAGTCCCAGTCGGGGCGCCGGATTCTGTCCCGGTTGCCCCTCTTCCAGGCCAGCTCTCTGCTATGGCCAGGGAGTGCAGTGGACGATGGCCCAGGTGCTTGGGCCCTGCACCCCATGGGAGACCAGGAAAAGCACCTGGATCCTGGCTCCTGCCATCGGATCAGCGCGGTGCGCCGGCTGCAGCGGCAGCCATTGGAGGGTGAACCAACGGCAAAGGAAGACCTTTCTCTCTGTCTCTCTCTCTCACTGTCCACTATGCCTGTCAGAAAAAAAAAAAAAAAAAAAAAAGAATATCCTTTCTTCTGTAACTGCAGTCGAACTTTTTCACAAATCAACTGTCCATACAGTACAGATTCATCCTGGGCATGCCAGTATGTGCCCCCTGACTGTGTGATCAGACTGACTCCACTGTTGTGCAGGTTGATTTTATGTGTCCTCTGCTTAGGCTGGAGAACCCAAATATGTGGTCAAACACTAGTTTAGATATTGCTGTGTATGTAGTTTTTAGATGTGATTAAAATTTAAATAAGCACATTCTGAGCATAGCAGAGAGCCCTTCAAAATGTGGGTGGGCCTCGTGCATGCAGCAGGAGGCTTGAAGAGAAAAAAACTGACATCCCATAGGAAGAAGGAATTCTGTCTGCAGATCACATTCTGACTCACCTGCTTACCTACCCTGCAGATTTTGGACTTGCCAAACTCCACAGGTATGTGAGCCAATTCATATACTCATGTATGTATGTACGTACATATGTATGTATACATTCTGCTTCCCTGGAGAACTCTGACCTACACCGTTTCCCTAGGCTCACAAAATCTTTTTTTTTTTTTAATTTTTCCCCCCAAAAGAAATCTTTTATTTAGGGAATACAAACTTCATACATTTCCTAAGTACAACTTTAGGAATACAGTGATTCTCCCCATTATATCCACCTTCCTACCCACTCTCCCACCCCACCCCCTCCTCCCTCTCCCATTTCCAGTCCCATTCACCACTAAGATCCACTTTCGATTAACTTTATACACTGAAGACCAACTCTATACTAAGAGTTCAACAATTTGCATGGTAAAAAACCAATCAACTAAAAACAAAACCTGTTCCTCAACAGTCAAGACAAGAGCTGATCAAATTCATTGCATCTTGAAGTTAATTTCACTTTTTTTTTTTTTAAGAAACTTAATTAACTTTAACAAAGCCCACAAGAATGATACATCTTTTGGGAGTACTTAGACATAGTTATAATACAACTTTCTGAGGACAGAGGTCCTGCATTGGAAGTTAGTGCATAGTGACTTTTGT
Organism: Oryctolagus cuniculus; assembly: GCF_051225735.1. Taxonomy (NCBI): domain Eukaryota; kingdom Metazoa; phylum Chordata; class Mammalia; order Lagomorpha; family Leporidae; genus Oryctolagus; species Oryctolagus cuniculus. Next base: position 65,193,934 of record NC_142868.1, on the reverse strand, counting down.
TAATTTAACAATTAGCACACTTAGGTATGACGTCAGTGATCACCTGAGGCTCTTGATGTAAGCTGCCTAGGCTATGGAAGCCTTTTGAATCCACGAATTCCATCAGTATTTAGACAAAGCCATAAGCAAAGTGGAAGTTATTCTCCTCCCTTCAGAGAAAAGTACCTCCTTTCTTTCCACTGGGGTCTCAGCCACTGAGATCCTTCAGGTAGGACATTTTTTTTTTTTTTTTACCTCAGTGTCTTTGTTTTCCATGCCTGAAATGCTCTCATGGGCTTTTCAGCTAGACCAGAATGACTTAAGGGCTGATTCTGAGGTCAGAGTGCTATTTAGAGCAATTATCATTCTGTGAGTCTGCTGTGTGGACTGCTTCCCACGTTGGAGCATTCACATAATTTTAATTCAATGTATTAGTATTACCAGACCCTTAATCCTATCCATATGATCACTTTAACACTTCAGGTGGTATTTTTTACCAACCAGCTTAAGGGGATTTGGGACCCTATGGCAAGTTTTTAAACTGTACCCTTAGAAGTAAGTCCATAGGAATGTATGCAGAACTATACAGCTTTACAAACTTCATACACAACAGTTACCCTGCTGTTTCCTCGCGGATTTTCCATCTAGTTATCTGTCCTTTGCTGAGAGTGGGGTACTGAAGTCCCCCATTACTACTGTATTTGAGTCTATGCCTTCCTTTAGATTCCTTAACATTTCTTTTAAATAAACAGATGCCCTATAATTAGGTACACATACATTTATAACAGTTATATCTTCCTGTTGAATTGATCCCTTAATCATTACATAGTGCCCTTCTTTGTCTCTTTTAATAGGTTTTGTGTTAAAGTCTATTTTGTCTTATTTTAGGATGGCTACATCAGCTCTTTTTTGGTTTCTATTAGAATGGATTATCTTTTTCCATCCTTTCACTTTGAGTCTGCATTATCTTTGTTGGTGAGATTTGTTTCTTGTAGGCAGCAAATAAATACGTTTTGTTTTTTAATCCATTCAGCCAGTCTGTGTCTTTTAACTGGAGAGTTGAAGCCATTTACAATCAAAGTGACTATTGATAAGTAATGATTTTGCCCTGCCTTTTTTTCATAAATATTCCTACTTTTACCTTGGATTTCCTTTGTGCTCTTACTGGGAGATTTAGTTCCTTTAGCATCTTTCACAGTGATGACCATGTTTCTGTGTGTAACACATACTTAAACATCTTTTGCAAGGATGGACAGATGGTGACAAATTCTTTCAATTTCTGTTCATCTTGGAATATCTTTATTTCACCTGCATTCATAAATTAGTGCTTTGCAGGGTACAGTATTCTGGGTTGACAGTTCATTTCTCTTAAGTCTTGGAATATATCTTGCCATTCTCTCCTAGCCTTCGAGGTTCCTTCGGCTGTGAGTCTAATTAGAGATCCTCTGAAAGTAACCCAGCATTTCTCTCCTTCACATTTTAGAATCTTTTCTTTATGTTCTACTGTGGAGAGTTTGATTACAATGTGTTGTGGTGAAGATCTCTTCTGGTTATGTCTATTAGGAGTTCTATGTGCTTCCCGTACTTGCATGTCCTGTTCTTTCTCCAAATTAGGGAAGCTTCCTGTTATTATTTCACTAAACAGGCCTTCTAATCCTTTCTCCCTTTCCATGCCTTCAGGAACTCCTAGAACCCATATGTTAGGTCATTTGATAGTATCCTGTAGATTACTACCAACAGTGTTTTTAAGTTTTCTAATTTCCTCTTTCTTGTTTTTTGTCTGACTGTATAGTTTCCTGCAATTTGTCTTCTAAGTCGGATATTCTTTCTTCTGCTTCACCAATTCTGTTGTTAAGACTTTCTAGTGTATTTTTATTTGTTCTATTGAATTCTTCATTTCCAAGATTTCAGTTCGCTTTCTCTTTAAGATCTCAATTTCGTGAGAGAAAATTTCTTTCACATCATGTACGGATTTCATTGGTTTGTGCATTGCTTCTGATTACTTCTATGTAATCATCAATTTTTTGAATTCCATTTCTTGCATTTTTTCAAACTCTTCATCTTCACAATCTAGTAATGAAGCGTCGTATTATTTTGGGGGCATGATGTTGTGTTCCTGATTCTTGTTTCTTGAATTGGTGTGTTTATTATTCAGCATTTGTGGGAACAAATGCCATTAGTTTCTTCTTCTTCTTCTTCTTTTTTTTTTTTTTTTTCTGTGGCAACTTTCATCTTCGGACAATGTCTGTGGATTAGTGGAGCACCTGGAGGCATGTGGTGGGTGTGGCCAGGGAGCTCTGCTCAGTACTCCAGGGTGAAGGGAGTGTTAAGGTGACAACCAGGTTGGGCATAGTAAATCTCTTAATTTTTTTTCTGATCAGAGGGGAGGTTTTTCTTCTGTTGGTGTAGACTCAGCTCATTTTCTCTTCTCAAAGGAGACCAGTGCCTGGGCGCTAGCCCCAGTGGGTATAATATTCATCTGCACTTCTACAAGGACCCACAAAGGATCTGTGCAGTCCTCCGTGTAAGCAGATTCCCCAGAAATGTCCCTCACCAGGGAACCAGGGAGCCCTGAGTGTATGGAGCCTCCCATAGTGACTGCTCAAAGTCCCTGATACATCGAGTCTTCCCACACAGCCTCAGTGTTTTCACAGTCCTGGCACACAAGCCTCCCACAGTCACAAGCACCCGACCCCCACCCTCCCACCATCAGTTCTCCCTGCCAGACTCAGGAGTCTCCGCTCAGCTGGTTGCTGGGTGCAGACATGAGCTGGCACAGGTATTAGGTATGTCCAAAATGGCACCCACTCTCTATCGACTTGTTACAGGATGCTGTTGCGTGATTGGGGAGAGAGAAACATGACCCCCCCCCCTTTTTTTCCTCCTCTAGTTTGGCAGATACACTAACCCCCACAGGGCTCCATGCCAGATTCTCTCCTGGCTTTTCCTGTAGCTTTATCACCAGTGGATTCGGCTGCTGCAATCTGGCCTCACCTCTCTCCAAAGCTGGTGCGGAGGCTCTCGACTGCTAGGATCCTGATTTGTGCGTGCCCACACCCTTCACATAGGTCCACTATGTTCCTCTAATTTGCATGGAGTTTCCTCTGCCATTTTCTCCCTAATTCTTCCCTGAAACTGTACTATCGCCACATTTTTTAAACCATCTTCTCCTGGACTAGAGCAATAAGCTCCCTCCCTACTTCACCATCTTAATCCAGTCCCCACAAAGCCTTAACATTGGATAATGTGACTTCTCCAACTTCATTCTTCATTTTCACAATTCTTTATTCTAATTTTTACCTTTTCATATAAATTTTAGAATTAGCCTATCTGTATCTATAAAAATCCCACTGATAGGCAGGCATTTGACACAGGAGCCAAAATGCTGCTAGGGATGTCCATGTTCCACATCAGAGGGCTTTGGGTTCAAGACCTGGCTCTGCTCCCAATTCCAGGTTCCTGCTGATGTGCACCCTGGAAGGCAGCAAGTGATGGCTCAAGTACATGGGTCCCTGCCATGCAACTGAGAGACTCAGATGGAGTTCCCTCTACCCAGCTTCAGCCTAGCCCAACTCTGGCTGTTGTAAGTATTTAGTGAATGAACCAGCAGACAAAAGATCTTTCTCATCTTTTTCTCTGTGTCTGTCTGCCTTTCAAATAAAATGAAAATAATTTTTAAAAAATTAAACAATACTAAGATTTTTATTTTTAATTTGGGAAAACTGATACCTTTAGTACACTTAGGATTTTTTTTTTTTTAAGATTTATTTATTTATTTGAAAGGCACAGTTACAGAGAGAGAGGGAGATACATATAGAGAGATCTTCCATTTGCTGGTACACTCCCCAAATGACTGCAAGCAATGGTCAGGGCTAGGTCAGGCTGAAGCCAGGAGCCTGGAATTCCATCCAGGTCTCCCACATAGATTCAGAGGCCCAAGAACTTGGGCCATCTTCTGCTGCTTTCCCAGGCACATTAGCAGGGAGCTGGATTGGAAGTGGAACAGCTGGGACTCAAACCAGCTATACGGGATGCCAGTGTCACAGGCAGCAGCTTAAACCACTATCCCACAATGCTGTCCCCTATGTGTAGGATTCTAATCCATGAATGTATCTCCCCATTTATTTAAGTATTCATTGATTTCTTTCATCAGCATTTTTTGAGTTTTCAGAATATGGCTTCAATACATGTTTGGTTAGGTTTCTATCTAAATATTTCCTTTCTTGAAGTTATTATAATGATATTGCTTTAATTTTGATTTCCAGTTGTCCATCCACTGCCAGCTTATAAAAATACTGAGTAGGTATATGTACACACTCCACCCTCAAAGAGGCGGAGCATAACTCCCCAAACATTGAGTGGGTCTGTATATAGTGACTCAGGAGTAACAGTACAGTACAAACTAAAGTCAAGGTCAGTGGTGCTCAGTTTTACAAAACTGCCTGTGGTAATTGTGGCAGGTGACAGGTTAGGGAACCAATGATGTATTAGCAGACCAGCTGCAAGTGTGATGTATTTGTATTCTCTATGTACCTAGAGATAGTACTCGCTAACTTCAGAAGGTATGCTGTAACTGTCAGTGATTAATAGGTGCTGCAAGATGCCTGTCTCTCTATGATTAATGAAGTCAGTTTTATCTTCTTCATGGCTTTCAGATACACAGAGATATAGTCCATAAATTGGGGTTCCCAATAGCTGCATCAGTTAACAGCCTTTACTTCAACCTCTATACCTATGACTGTAGTATAAAACTACAAGCAGCAGAATTTTCTATACATCACTCGCCAGGAACCTCCCCCAAATTATATGGCAATTCAGTAAAGGCTTTTGAAAGAAAAAATGGTTCATTTGTCACCAGAGCTTTTAAAATATACCACTTCAGCTCAGAAGCAGATGCCATCCACTGATTACACACAAGAGCTTTAACACAGGAGGAAACTCTATTTCTTGGCAATGTTTACACATTCAAATACCTTTCTTAAAGGTATTCCAAAAGCAAAACCTGTATTTCCACCACCCCTGCTTCCTCAGACTCCTCTTGATACAAGATGATAACATACTTCAGTGAGAGCCTGCAATAAGGGAGAAAAATCCCAGCTTTCACTATAAAAAGGCAAATGAAGCACAAAAGCTTTTTTCCCCCTTCTGGATGCCATGGGAGCTTGAGAACTTTTACAAAACATCAAACCAATAAGCCAACTCCTGATAAGAAGCTGAAGCTTTTCCTCTGTTCTTTCTCTTTTTACAAATTAATTCTCAACCTGTTTTTAGTCACTCCCAAGGAAAAGCTAGGACTTCAGATATGGTTTAATGCAGACCAGCCTCTGCCCCCAGGAGGCTGGGCCATCAAACCCTTACACTCCTGAGGCAATGGTCATTTACACTGTCTTTTCACTGCCCTGTGGTTCCTCATTATGCACTCTACTCTTTTCCACAAGGATTTTCATGGCGTTATTTGTAACTTTATTTAGGAGTCTCAGCATATTGAACACACTTTGTAATGGAAGATTCCAAAATGATCGGTTTCTGAAGCGTCCAATCTTCTCACCCACCAAACCCATTCCAGGTTTGAAACAGGACAACTTGTTTGGGAAAGTCAGATTTATTAAAGTATAATTAAATACCATAAAATTTACTCTTTGGGAGAGTAAAGTTCAATTAATTCTGACAAATGCACACTACTGTAAAACCACCACCTCAATCAAGACAGAGAACATTTATTTCCATGCTCTCCAAAACTTCCTTCCTTCCCCTACCATGGTCAATTGCTCCCTCTACCCCTATCAACTGCTAATCTGTTCTTTGATCCTGTAGTTTTCCTTTTCAAGAATGTTATATACAGTGAATCATCCAGTATATAACCACTTGAATTTGGTTTCTTCGCTTAGCCCAGGTACTCTGAGTATGTAGGGAAGGTTAGGAGAGGCGAGGGAGGTTGATACTGCCCCCGGGATATGGAAATGTGTTCCTATGTGTTTTTACAAGGGTCTGGGTCCTCCATGAGGCCAGGCACATAGTAAAATTTCATGAGAGGAATGGGTAACTAGAGGAAAAAACATCTACAGGGTCTGAGGGGATAATAATAAAAACTGGAGAAAAATTAATTTACCATAATACATTCAAGATTCATCCGTGTTGTTGAATGTATCAACAGCTTGCTCCTTTTTACTACTAAGTATTCAGTGATTGGTGGGCATCTGTCTTCGATTCTCTTGAGGAAAATCTAGGAGTGGGATTGCTGGACAGAACAGTAAAGGTGTATTAAACCGCTTACTTAATAATCTCCACAAACTCTTTTAGTGGGCTTTTGTAACAAACTTTACAGAACTGTGTAGGTTTTTTTTAATATATATATAAAATTGAATCTTGTTCTACCACATTCACATCTTAGCCAGGTCAGTGACCAGGATATCAACCATTCCCAAAGTTCCAATTACTGTGAGTGTAAATGTATATCACTCTACGACCTCATGTACATCACACAGTGTCATGTACATCACCTGTACAGGATGTCCTACATTAATATATTAATACTTACATCTGTCTCTCCTGAGCTCCAGATTTAGAGAGTCAGATGATAACTCCACATCTTCACCTGCCTCTGTCACCAATGCCCTAAATTCGAGGTGTAAAATTGAATTCAACTTGCTCTCTTTCTAGTGTTAACTGATTTGCCAAATGATATTACCATACACCCAAATGCTCAAGACAGAAATGCTAGGAGCCATCCCTCAACTTCACCCCTAATATCCAATCAATCAACAGATCTTCCTGCTCCTTAGCGCTACATCTCTCTTTACATACAGTCTCTCAATCTCTATCTACACAGCCACTGTCTGAATCCAAGTCCGAGTCACCTCTGCCTGAACTACTGATGGCTGATTAGTTATCTTCCTCCTGCATCACTGCCCCTCCCCCAACAATCTGTTTTCCACTTCCCATAAACTGATTATCGAAGTTAGAGTATACACTTAAAATGGAATATAATGTAGCCATACAAAGAATGAAGTGGACCTTTTTACACCTCCATGGAATGGCATCTAAAATATGTTAACTGAGAAAAGCAAGGGTAAGTAGAACAGCTGGTATAATATTTTGATATTTATGTTAAATAAAAAAAGATGAGGAAAATAGTAACTATGAATCTGCCTGTATGTACATAGAACAGCTATGGAAGAATCCAGGCCAAGGGACTGGGTGAAGGGAAAACAGATGGGAAGGACAAGACAGTGCTTTCGCCTTAACATCTTTTGAATTATGTGTTTGTTTTACCTATTCAAAAATAAATGAAAAATCAAAATTGAATAAAAATATCTTGTTCTAAGAGTAAATCACCAAGACATCAGTCTAACCCCTAAGTCTCCAATCCTACATCAAGCCTCTCTATCTCCCTTCTCCACAGCCACACCCCCCCCCCCATTTCCCCCATCCCTGTTTCACACATGCACTGGATTTTTTCTGAACTTTCAAGGATCAGAGACTTCTCACACACTCTTCCCTCAGTCCCCTGCCAAGGCTGCACCCCTGCCCTTTTCCAGCCACAGGTTTCCCTGCTCCCAAAGTCAATGGCCACCTACTCTCATTACCCTCTGTACTTCTCCTCAGTATACTCGGATGCTTAAAACAAAACCTAGCCAGGCACCAAATGTCTGGGTCCCCCAGGCAAATTACTTATCTTTTCCAAACCCCTCTGCAAAATGCACAAAGTCACATCTGCCTCTTAGAGTTGCCCTAGAGCACTAAGGAAGGCACCAAAGAATCAAGCACATAATGAGCGCCCTGCAGAAGCCCAGGAATGAGTGCAGCACCCACACAGCTTGCATGCCTCTAAGTTGAAGTGACTGTTCTGCCGTGAAGAACAAGAGATTTGTTTAACAGAGAAACCAAGGCACAGAGATAAAAACATAAAGGAAACACATGTAGAAACAGTGAAGGATATCACAGAGAACAAGGCAACAACTGGTGAAGCTGCAGAAGCCCCTACTCTGACATCTCCAGGAGAGAGAACAGATGCTAGGAGTGTGAAAAAGGCAAGAGACAAAAACCCTGGCAGCCCTGCACTCTGCTGAATGGGAAGGAGGGAGCTCTGGGCAATACAGAATGGATGGATTGTGCAGCTGGCACAAGAGACCAAACAATGGCAGAACTGGCTCCAATGCAACAGCCATCAGTGACCTGAATTCTAACCTTTTCTAGTATAAGGCCAGGAGTACATAAATGGTTAAGTTCAACTTCATGAGAAAACGAACATGTGCATAGACTTACAAAGAACACGTACGCAGACATGCAAACATCTGACCCATTGGTCCAAAACAATCTAACCTGTATACCATCACTCATTAGAAAGGGCAGCCATACAAATTCTTGGTAGCAGCAGGAATGACAAACACAACTTGAAGACAGCCTGAAGCATACTTCAAACAGCTGAATTAGCTCGTTATTAGGAAAAAGGTGCTGTCTTCTTAGCATTGTATACACTAGTCCTATCTCTCCCACAGAAGTTTAAGCTTTCTTTCATATGACAGACTTTCAAATATTTGTAGATTATTTTTAGTAGGTGACCATATGTTTCCATTTGCAAGTCCTTGTTTATGCTCACCATCCCAGCATGCTAATTAACAGTGCACTCTTCCACATTCACAGAGTCCTGGTTTGGATAATAAACGATATGCTCACCTGGTTCTAAGAGTCACTCTCAACCCACTCCAAAATAAGTCTCTTCTTCAGGCTTAGCATTCACCTTTACACCAAGCATTCCTCCTGTAACACAATTTCCAGTCCTTCTACCGTCCCCTAAGTCCTTAGCTTGGAATGAGTTCCAGGTAACTTATCTGTATACCGAATGCAACTTTCCAGGTAGAGCATCACATGACAAAGAAGAATTTATTCTTCTAATCATATATAAGATCACCTCAGCATTTCTAGAAACGAGCTCACATTCTTTACTTATGCTGAACCCAAATTAAAACTTCTAAGACATCTCCCCTTTTACTTCCTCTAGGCAACACTGCACTTGGGTAACAGGTCACTCAGTTACTAACACACCTAACCACAAGATTAGCGAGTCCATATTCTCCCATGTTCTTCCTAAGAATGTTATAAAATATCTTGTTCAAATCTACTATGTCAATTGTATGGGATTTTTTTACTATGTTATTCTGGAAGTGATAACTAGATGCCAGCATGGAAAAAACCTGAAAACAGTTGGAGAACCAGAACAGAAGTACATTCACTCATTCATTCATAGATTCATTCTATAAATACAGCTGCTAGTGTGGGAATCTGGCCTAGTGATTAAGATTCCAGTTGAGAAGCCTGTCTGCCACACTGGACAACCTGGTTCAATGTCCAGCTTCAGCTCCCAATTCCAGCTTTCCTGTCATTATGGACCTCTGGAGGTAGCTGGTACTAACTCAAGTAATTGGGTCCCCTACTACCCATATAGGAGACCTAGACTGGGCTGCCAGCTCCAGCTCCAGGCCCAGCCAACCTAGCTGTTGGAAACATTTGGGAAGCAAACTAGCAGATGGTAGCTGTCTTTCTCTTTCTGCCTCCCAAATATGTGTATGTGCCAAGCATTGTGTTACCTTGGTGATAAAATGGGTAACAAGATGCAAGGCTCTTACCAATGCAGCATTTTGAAAAACACACCCCAGTTTCTTAAAAAACAAAACCCCCATTTTTATAAGGTTGGAAAACTGAATAGGGAATTAAAGATGAAGGTGGAGCATAAGAAAAGCAACTGATAGCAAGAGCCAAGGAAAGAGACATTCTGATGAGAAGTCAAAGACCTGAGAGCTTTGGTCCTCAGAGTTACAATGGTGTAAATGTCACTGGAAGCAAAATTAGTTTGCAATGGAAAGGTAATGAGTTTGCCCTTGAATATATTAAATAATGATAGGAAAACATTTCCATGACAATTTGAAGGTTAAATATATAAAATGATTCTTTTTTAAAAGAAAAGTAGATGAATATTTTCATAATCTTCACATTGAGAAAGTCTTTTAGGCACTATATAAAATCTAAAAAGCATAAATGAAAGGACTAGTAAATTTGATTAAATTAAAATTCAAAGCATTGAATGCACATATATGTAACACATTACACCAGGCTAACTAACCTACTAACTTACATAAGAACTTTCACAAGTGGAGAGAGAGACAGACAGAGAGAACCCAATTTAAATATCAGAAAAAGATTTTACATGGAAGCAACTAAAAGAATTCAATATAATGAAATTACATATATGAAGACAATAAAGTTCCTCAGTTATCACACTCCCATTAGAGCAGTAAAGTATGAAGACTAAAGATTCCAGAACCAGCAAAATTGGGAGATAACAAGCATTCTTAAACACTACTAGCAGGAAAGAACATGCTTTGTGATGTCAAATTGATAATATGTATTAAAAGGAGACATGCACATGGTCAGCAATTTCCCACAGAGAAATTTGTCCTATAAAAAACTGTGCACTTGGAAAGAGAGAATGGACTAGAAGACCTATTTAGTGATAAAATTACAGAAAACATCCCCAATTAGGAGAAAGAAAGGGACGTGCAAGTACAGGAAGCACATACAACTCCTAGTTAAATGACCAGAAAAGATCCTTACCATGACACTATAGTCAACTCTCAACTATAAAACATAAAGAAAAAGTTCTAAAATGTTCACCAGATTACTTTCAGAGGATCTCTAATTAGACTCACAGCAGACTTCTCATCAGAAATCCTACAGGCTAGGAGAGAATGGCGAGATATAGTCCAAATCTTAAGAGAAAAGCACTGTCAACCCAGAATACAATACCCTGTGAAGTTCTCCTTTATGAATGAAGGTGAAATATAAACCTTTCATAACAAACAGAAATGGAAAGAATCTATCACCAGGCATCCAGCTTTATAAAAGATGCTTAAGGAAGTACTACACACAGAAACACAGAAACATGGTCAGCACTACGAAAGAAGGTGAAGGCCAAAAATCTCCCAGTGAAAATACAAAGAAAATCCAAAGTAAACAATAGGAATATTTATAGAAAAATGGCAGGTCCAAGTCATTACTTATCAATAGTCACTTTGCATGTAAATGGCCTCAACCTTCCGGCTAAAAGATACAGACTGAGTAGATTAAAAACAAAACCCATCTATTTGCTGCCTATAAGAAACACATTTCAAAAAGATACACACAGACTAAAAGTCAAAGGATGAGAAAAGATAGTGCAAGCTAACAGAAACCAATAAAGAGCTGGTATAGACATCCTAATATCAGACAAAATAGACTTTAACACAAAAACTGTGAAAAGAGAGAAGTGCACTATGTAATGAACAATGTGGGGAGCAACCCGGACTAGACTAAGTTACTGGAATTAAGACTTATTCTATGCATCTGCTCTCCCACAATATGGCGCTGGGAGAGGAGAAAACAGCTTCTACACAGCTGCCTCCAATTCAACCAATAAACAGCAGGACCTGCTCCTGATTGGAGGAGAGCAGCGTACTCGGCGTGTGGGCAGCCGAGTTGGGATTGGTGGAAGAGGACTATAAAGGAGGAGAGAGACAACATGCACCGGGAACATCTAAGAGGAACATCTTAAGGGACACCTGTGCAGCCCCCGAGAGAGCCGCCGGTGGTGTGCCGCTCCCCCGCGGAAGTGGAGAAAGTGGCCAGGGGGAACCGCCCTTCCACGGAGGTGGAAGGGACGGTAGCCAACCCGGGAAGAACCAGCAGCAAACCCGGGGAGGGCCGAGCAGACAAAAGAACAGCGCAGGGTCCTGTGTCGTTCCTCCACGAAGAGGGGGAGCGACAGAATAAGGGATCAATTCAACAGGAAGATGTGACTATAATAAATGTATATGCGACCGATTACAGGGCTCCTGGCTATTTAAAAGAATGTTAAAGGATCTAGCATACTGTATCTTACATACATACAATACCACAGTAATGGAGGATGTCCATATCCCACTTTCAGCAATGGACAAATCAACCAGACAGAAAATCAACAAAGAAACAACAGAGCTAATCGACATGGCAGACCAAACATATATCCACAAAATTATTCATCCCACAGTTGCAAAAGACACAATCTTCTCCTCAGTGCCCAGAACTTTCCCTAGTATAGACCATATGCTAGGCCATAAAGCAAGTCTCAGAAGATTCAAAAAAATCCAAACCATACCATGTATCTTCTCAGGCCACAATGTAATGAAGCAGGAAATGAGCAACTCAAGAGATCTCTAGAACATATACAAACACATGGAGACTGAACAACATGCTCCTGAATGAACAATGGGTCACAGAAAAAATAAAAAGAGCAATTAAAACATTTCTGTAAATGAATGAACAAAACAACGCAACACATCAAAACTTACAGGATACAGCAAAAGCAGTGCTAAGTGGGAAGTTTACAGCAATTGGTGGCTGCATCAAAAAATTGGAAAGGCACCAAATAAATAAGCTATCAGTGCATCGCAAAACCTAGAAAAACAATAGCAAATCAAACCAAAAACTAGGAGAAAATAAAGAATTTAAATTAGATCAGAAATAAACAAAATTAAAAACAAAACATAATTCAAAAGATCAGTGAAATGAAGAACTGGTTTTTTGAAAAAATAAACAAAATTGATACACCATTGGCCCAACTAATCAAAAAAAATAATAATAAATAAAAGAAGGAGAAGACTCAAATGAATAAAATCAGAGATGAAAAAGAAAATGTGGGGCTGGCACTGTGGCTCAGTAGGCTAATCCTTCACCTGCGGCGCCGGCATCCCATATGGGCTCTGGCTTCTAGTCCCAGTTGCCCCTCTTCCAGTCCAGCTCTCTGCTGTGGCCCGGGAGGGTGGTGGAAGATGCCCCAGGTGCTTGGGCCCTTGCACCCACATGGGAGACCAGGAAGAAGCACCTGGCTCCTGGCCTCGGATTGGCGCAGCACCGGCCATAGTGCCCATTTGGGGAGTGAACCAACAACAGCAAGACCTTTCTCTCTGTCTCTCTCTCTCACTGTCTATAACTCTACCTGTCAAATGAAAAAGAAAAAGAAAAAGAAAATGTAACAACAGATACCACAGAAACAAAAAGAATAATCAGAAATTACTACAAATTGCTGTATGCCAAAAAATTAGGAAACCTAGTAGAAATGGATAGATTCCTGGACACAATCTACTAAAATTGGATCATGAAGACACAGACAAGGTAAACAGACCAATGACCAAGACATAAATTGAATCAGTAATAAAGGCCCTCCCAAAAAAGAAAAGCCCAGGTCTGGATGGCTTCACTGCTGAATTCTACCAGAAATTTAATGAAGAACTAATTACAATTCTTCCCAAGTTATTGAAAACAACAGAAAAGGAGGGGATCCTCCCAAACGTGTTCTATGAAGCCAGCTCATCTTAATTTCTAAATCTAAAAAATTAGAAAGAGAAAGAGAATAGACCAATATCACTGATGAACACAGACGCAAAAATCCTCAACAAAATTACTAATCAAATCCAACAACACATCACAAAAATCATTCACCTGGACCAAGTGAGATTTACCCCTGGTATGCAGGGATGGTTCAACATTCGCTAATCAATAAATGTGATACATCACATTAACACATTGAAGAACAAAAGCTATTTCAATAGAAGCAAAAAAAGCATTTCATAAAATACAACATCCTTTCATGATGAAAACCTTGAGCAATCTGGGCATAGAAGGAACATTCCTCAACACAATCAAGGCAATCTATGACAAATAGATTGTCCACAGCCAGCGTCTTATTGAGTGGGGAAAAATTAGAAACAGTCCCATTATGATCTGGAACCAGACAAGGATGCTCACTCACACTACTGCTATTCAATTCAGTCCTGGAAGTTTTAGCCAGAGCCATTAGGCAAGAAAAGTAAATAAAAGGGATACAAATTGGGAAGGAGGAAGTCAAACTATCCCTATTTGCAGATAACATATGTAGGCAATCCAAAAGACTCCACTAAGAGACTACTGGAACTCATAAAAGCGTTTGGTAAAGTGGAAGGATGTAAAATTAACACACAAAAATCAATAGCCTTTGAATATACACAGACAATGTCATGGCTGAGAAAGAACTTCTAAGATCAATCCCATTCACAATAGCAACAAAAAAAAAATTAAATACCTTGAAGTAAATTTAACCAAGAATGCCAAAATCTCTATGATGAAAATTATAAAACATTAAAGAAAGAAATAGAAGACACAAAAAATAGAAAAATGTCCATGTTTATGAATTGGAAAAATCAGTATCATAAAAATGTCCATATTACTGATAGCAATTTACAGGTTCAATGTGATACCAATCAAAATATCAATGATCTTCTCAGATCTTGAAAAAAATGATGCTGAAATTCATATGGAAACATAGGAGACCCCAAATAGTTAAAGTAATCTTAACAAAAACAAAGCTGGAGGCATCATGATAACCAATTTCAAGACATACTACAGTGCAGTTATAATAAAAACAGCTTGGTAATGGCAAAAAAAAAAAAAATAGACATGTAGACCAATGGAACAGAATAAAAATTCCAGAAATCAATCCTTGCATCTACAACCAACTTGTCTTTGTCAAAGGAGCTAAAATCAATCCCTGAAGCAAGGACAGTCTCTTCAACAAATGGTGCTGGGAAAACTGGATCTGCACACTCAAGCAAGACACCGACTTTACACTTTACACAAAAAATCTACTCAAAATCAATCAAAGACCTAAATCTACAAAGTGATACCATCAAATCACTAGAAAACACTAGGGAAACCCTAAAAGACATTGGCACAAGCAATGTCTTGGAAAAGACCCCAGAAGCACAGGCAATCAAAGCCAAAATTAACAAATGGGAATATATCAAGCTAAGAACCTTCTGCACTGCAAAAGAAACACTCAGCAAAGTGAAGGGGCAACTGACAAAATGGAAGAAATTATTTGCAAACTATGTAACTGATAAAGAATTAAGATCCAGAATCTATAAAGAGCTCAAGAAACTCAACAACAACCAAACAAACAATCCATTTAAGAAACAGGAGAAGGACTTGAACAGACATTTTTCAAGACAGGAAATTCAAACAGCCAATAGACACATGAAAAAAATGCTCAGGATCACTTGCCATCAGGGAAATGCAAATCAAAACCAAAATGAGATTTCACCTCACCCCCATTAGAAGGGTTCTCATATAGAAATCAACAAAAAACAAATGCTGGAGAGGATGTGAGGGAAAAGGTACTCTAATCCACCGTTGGTGGGAATGCAAACTGGTGCAGCCACTATGGATGATGACATGGAGATACCTAGGAAATCTGAATATAGATCTACAATATGACTCAGTCATCCCACTCCTAGGAATTTACCTAAAGGAAAAGAATCAGCATATGAAAGAGTGATCTGTACCCCATGTTTATTTGCAGCTCTATTACAATAGGTAAGATATGGGTAAGATATGGAATCAACCCAGATGTCCATCAACTAAAGACTGGATAATGAAATTATGGTATATTTGCACTATGGAATATTACTCCGAGGTTAAAAAAAAAAACCCTGACTTTGCAACAAAATAAATGCAACTAGAAACCATTATACTTAGTGAAATAGGCCAGTCCCAAAAAGACAAATACGGTTTGTTCTCTCTGATCTGTGGAAACTAACAGAGTACCTAAAAGGTAAAATAGGGAGTGTAACTGACATTCTGAGAAGCAATGACTTTGAACAGCCCTTGTCTTGACTGTTGAGGAACAATTTTTTTTTTTTTCTTCATACTATTTGTTGAACTCTGCTTAGTGCAGGGTTAATATTACAAGTATAAAGTTCGCTGAAAACAGATCGTTACAAAAAATAAGAATGGGAATAGGAAAGGGAGGAGGAAGCAGGGTGTGAGTGCAGGTGGGAGGGAAGGTAGGGTGGGAGAATCACTATATTCCTAAATGTGTATATATGAAATACATGAAGCTGGTATACCTTAAATAAAATTTTTAAAAATACAAAAGAAAAAAAAAGCTGTACATTAAAGGAGTCAAAGAATCTGAGCAACCATCAAACAATAATAGACTATCAATCAACCACAATGATCACAAATGGATATATTGAGGCAGGAGTTGGCACAGGAGTTAAGACACCACTTGGGGTATCTGTGTTCCATATCAGAGTGCTTGTGTCCCAGTCCCAGCTCCACTCCCAATCCAGCTTCCTGCTAATGTGTACCCTGAGAGGCAGCAGGTGAAGGCTCAAGTAGTTGAGGTCCTGCTATCCAAGGTCCTGGCTATGGCCTGGCCCAGCCCTGGCTGTTGCAAGCATGTGAGGAGTGAACCATCAGATGGAAAATCTCTTTCTGCCCCCATTCTTTCTCTTTCTCTTTTTCTCCCTCTTTCTCCCTGATTTTCAAATAAATAATTCTTTAAAGTCATTTAAATAAATACATTGAAAGAGGTGATAGTAGAGGGCTCTTCCTTACACTAGATTGGTAAAGACAGAAAATCAACATTTTGCAATCTATATAAGCAAAGACAGGAGCAGGCAACATTTATCAAGGATGCTAAATCTTAGGGAAAGCTTGATGAGGGGTAGAATTTATGTGCTCTCAAAGTGTCTTTCCCATAGATTTCTCATCACCTGCAAGGTTAAAAATATTAGATAAGGGCTGGTGTTGTGGCGTAGAAGGTGCCAATTTGTATTCCAGCTGCTCCACTTCTGACCCAGCTCCCATCTAATGTGCTGAGCCAGGCCAGAGCCAAGAGCCAGGGGCTTCATGAGCTTCATCCAGGTCTCCCACATGGGTGGCAGGGGGCCAAACACTTGGGCCAAGTGATGCTGCTTTCCCAGGCCATTAGCAGAGAGCTGGTTTGGAAGCATGGCAGCTGAGACATGAACAGGCACAGCCATCTGGGAAAGAACCAGTAGATAGAAGGTTTCTGTCTCTCTCACTCTCCCTGTCTTTCCCTCTCTCTCCGTTACTCTACCTTTCAAATATATATATATATACACACACACACACACACACACACACACACATCTTAAAAAAGAAGTTTTCTCTAGATCTCATCATCTTCCTATTTATTATTCAAGCCCAGTTAAATTCTCTTATTAAAGCTTCTTATGGACACTAAAGCCCAGAGAGAACTCTTCTCAGATGTATGTATAACAGATGTTTACTAAATAGATGCACCTTTATCTCTTACTGTTCTTGCCTTCTTTATTGGACCGTGAGCCAAAGAACTAGAGTAACATTTGGGAGAGGTGGAGTGGGATAGTTCTGAGTGCCTACCATGTTGCTTAAAAAGATATCTTAAAAAGTTATACTTTAAAGGGAGAAACAGTGTCAGCTCCCGTCTACTGGCTCACTTCCCAAATGCTGGCAATGGCCCAGGGCCAGGGCCAGCAGCTAGGAACTCAATCTGCCATGTGGATGGCAGAAGCCTAATCACCTGAGCCATCACCACTGTCTGCCAGAAAGTTGGATTCGGGAGCCAGATCTTGGTATTCAACCCAGGTACTCTGATACAGGATGCAGGCAACTTAACCAGTGTCTCATCTACCAGTCCAAACACACATCTCCAACTATGGTGTCTTGGTTCTCAAATTATTTTTGCAGAATGAGTGAATTCTGCTCTTTTACTTCAGAATTTCCTATGCCAAACACATTTAAAGCAAAGTTTGACTCTTGTCTTAAGTTACGGCTTTACCTACTGAGCCACAATGCCGGCCCCAAAACTTTGGTTTTTCCCTTATACTTCTTTTGAGTATAGTAAAACTTAAGGATATTAATTTTACTTTTCAATATGGGTGGCCTGTCATAACATTAAATCATCCATTTTTGCCTCAATGATTTTGTAAATTTTCTAATATAAAAGAGTACTTTAAAAAGTTGATGGAGAGGCTGGCATTGAGGTATGAGTGGGTTAAGCCAGTACTTACAATGCTGGTATCCCATACTGGAGCACTGGTTTGTCTCCTGGCTATTCCATTTCTGATCCAGCCCCCTGCTAATGTGCCTGGGAAAGCAGTGGAAGATGCCCCAAAGTGCTCAGGCTCCTGTCTTTGGCCTGGACCAACCCTGACGGATGCAGCTACTTGGTAAGTGAACCAGCAGATCTGGTTCTCTGTGTCCATCCCTATCTTTCTTTCTGTCACCTTGACTTTTAAATTAATTAATTATATGAAGTTAATGGAATTGAAAGATAAGTTTATTTTGGTATAAAAATTGAAATTAACAGTTTTTTTTTCATAAAATGCACTTCTACAAGCTTTTTAAAGAATCCTTGTATGTACAGATTTCAATTTTTTTTGCACTAAAATAAGCTTATCTTTTAATTCTTTTTTTTTTTTAATTTCTTTTGACAGGCAGAGTGGACAGTGAGAGAGAGAGACAGAGAGAAAGGTCTTCCTTTGCCGTTGGTTCACCCTCCAATGGCCGCCGTGGCCAGCGCGCTGCGGGCGCACCGCGTTGATTCGATGGCAGGAGCCAGGTACTTATCCTGGTCTCCCATGGGGTGCAGGGCCCAAGGACTTGGGCCATCCTCCACTGCACTCCCTGGCCACAGCAGAGAGCTGGCCTGGAAGAGGGGCAACCAGGACAGAATCCGGCGCCCCGACCAGGACTAGAACCCGGTGTGCCGGCGCCACAAGGCGGAGGAGTAGCCTAGTGAGCTGCGGCGCCGGCATTATCTTTTAATTCTATTCCCCACAAACTTTGTGGGAAAACCCTTACATAATAATCATTTACAAATCAGCAAAAATAGCAGCTTTCTAATAACAAAAATAAAGAGCAAAGAACATGAAATATCAATCACAGAAAAGGAAAAATAAATGAAATATTGTCAACCTTACTCATAATTAGGTGAAAAGTGCTCTTTTACTGTATTTCAATTTCTAATTCTCTTTGAAGTAACAAGTATGAGACATAATGCTTGACAAAGGTGTGGCATTCATTCATAGGCTACTAGGATTATAAACAGGTACAATTTCCATGGAGAACAACTTGAAGCAACCTATCAAATGATAAATACATACATTCCATTTGACCAGCCTTTTCCCTGCTAAGAATTCATCTGCATTAAAAAACTTTTATATATTAGTGTTGGTGAGATATTATTTCTAACAGAAATAAAAACTGGAAGACTGTGAATGTCCATAAACGACAGTTCAGAAAGGTTCAATATCTCCACAAAATAGTAAGAGGCACATCAATAGGCAGCTGAATGAAGCATCTCTAAGACATAGTGAGAGGGGAGAAAAGATATAAAATATTACGATTGTGTCTAAAAATAAAAAGCTAAGACTTAGGCAGAAGCACGCACAAACACATATAGGGGTGGGTTTGGATCTGCATAGACTATTGTTTTTCACTGAGTATCCTTTGCTTAGCCTGAATTTTGTAAACACATAAAGTGTATTACCTATTTTAAAATAATAGAAAACAAGAAGAAAGAAAAAAATTTGTGTGTTTTGCTAAAATAAGGGTCATCTTCCACTTCTCAGCAGGATGGTAAAAGGGGAATTACATTTGTCTCCTAAGGCTGAGGACCACAGTCACAGCAGAGCTGCAGAATCCACAACACAGCAAAGCCAGAGCAAGTAGCAGCATTTTTCATATGAATAAGTGAACAAATCAAATCCGGAGGCCAATACCAAACAACGCAAGTTTATCTACCTCCAGGTCTTACAGCAACAAACAGTGCACGTAAGCGAGGAGAAGAGGCCTGGCTCACAGCAAATATTCGGTAATGACTGTACAATCACCTAGGTCACACTCAGTGTGCACCAACCCCTAGATACCCCACAGGTCAAAGTGCTGAACACACATCCAAATATGTACAAATATGTCCGGGGGACTGAGGGATTCTTGTCCAATGGGTCCAAAGTTTTAGTTTTCTAAGATGAAAATTTCTTGAGCTCTATCACAATTATGTGATACTGGTACAGTTGATGGAGCATGCACTGTAGCAAAGCAGGTTAAGCATCTGCTTGGGAGACCCACAATCCCACCCTGGAATGCCTGGGATTGAGTCTTCCAGTTTTCCACTAATGTGCACCCTAGGCAGCAGAAAATGGTCATTGCCACCCACATGGGAGACCTGAATGGAGTTCCTGGCTGCTAGGTTCAGCCTGGCTCAGCCCTAGTTGACACAGGCATTTGGGGAGTAAACCAGCAGACCGAAAATCCATTTCTTTCTCTCTTTCTCTGTCTCTCACTCTGCTCTTCAAATAATATTCTTTAGTATTTTAAATGGTTATGATGGTAAATATTTTACCACAATGAAAAAGAATGCTGCAATAATTAAATGAGATAATTACCATACTTTCAGTACAAAAAAGCCCTCAATAAATAATTGGGATATTATTATGATCGTGAACTCTGAGAGCAGGATGGACAGTGACTTAGAAAGATGCTAAAAACTGGTAAAGCCACTATGGAGGACAGTTTGGAGAAACGAAAGAAAGACAGAAAGACAGAGAAAGAAAGACAGAGAAAGAAAGACAGAAAGAAAGACAGAAAGAAAGACAGAAAGAAAGACAGAAAGAAAGACAGAAAGAAAGAAAGAAAGAAAGAAAGAAAGAAAGAAAGAAAGAAAGAAAGAAAGAAAGAAAGGAAGGAAGGAAGGAAGGAAGGAAGGAAGGAAGAGAGAGAGAGAGAGAGAGAGAAGGAAGGAAAGGAAAGGAAAGGAAAGGAAAGGAAAGGAAAGGAAAGGAAAGGAAAGGAAAGGAAAGGAAAGGAAAGGAAAGGAAAGGAAAGGAAAGGAAAGGAAAGGAAAGGAAAGGAAAGGAAAGGAAAGGAAGGAAAGAAAGGAAGGAAAGAAAGAAAGGAAAGAAAGAAAGAAAGAAAGAAAGAAAGAAAAAGAGGAGAGGAGAGGAAGGGAGGAAGAGGAAGAGGAAGAAGAAGAAGAAGAAGAAGAAGAGGAGGAGGGAGGAGGGGGGGAGGGGAGGGGAGGGAGGAATCCAGTCATCTGCAACAAAATGGAGGAATCTGGAAAACATCATGCTGAGTGAATTAAGCCAGTTCCAAAGGGACAAATATCATATGTTCTCCCTGATCTGTGACAACTAACTGAGCACCAAAAAGGAATCCTGTAGAAGTGAAACTGACACTATGAGAAACAATGACTTGATCAGCCCTTATCTTCACTGTTGAGGAACAGCTTACTATTTTATTCTTTTTAGTATTTTCTTTTTCTACTTAATACCACTGGTTGAACTCTTTAATTAACACAGAATTATTTTTAGGTGTTTAAATCCAATTGAAAATTGATCCCTGTTAAAAATAAGAGTGGGAATAAGAGAGGTAGATGTACAATTCAGCACATACTCCTTCAGACTTACCTCTAAGGGTAAAGCTAAAAACTTGCCATGGGACTCCAAATCTCATTAAATTGGCAGGTACCAATGCCATCTTACTAGTAAAAGTGGTCAACCAGTTTAAGTTCATAACTGATCATAAAGATAGGATTAAGTGTCAAAGGGATTACATAAATAAGACTAGTGTCTGCTAATAATAACTGAAAGAATTAAAAAGGAGAAAATAATCCAACATGAGAAGCAGGATACATACACAGCAGACTCATAGAATGGCAGATGTCCTAAATAGAACTCTGGCCTCAGAATAAGCCCTTAATGCATTCAGATCTGGCTAAAAAGCCCATGAGAGTATTTCAGGCATGGAAAGCCAAAACACTCTGGCAAAAAATGACCTAAATGAAAGATCTCTATGAGTGAGATCCCAGTGGAAAGAAGGGGCCATCAAAGAAGGAGGTACTTTTCTCTAAAGGGAGGAGAGAACTTCATTTTGATTATAGCCTTGTCTAAATAAGGTCAGAGTTTGTGAACTCAAGAGGCTTCCATAGCCTTGGCAGCTCATGACAAGAGCCTCGGGTGGTCACTGACGTCATAAATAAGAGTGTCAATTGTTAAACCAACAACAGGAGTCACTGTGTACTTGCTTCCCATGTAGGACCTCTGTCCTTAATGTGTTATACTATAGAATTAACTGTAAAACTAGTCTTCAAACAGTACTTTATACTTTGTGTTTCTGTGTGGGTAAAAACTGTTGAAATCTCTATTTAGTACAGAGTTGATCTTCTGTATATAATTAAAAATGAATCTTAATGAAGAATGGGATGGGAGAGGGAGTAGGAGATGGGATGGTTTGTGGGTGGGAGAGTGGTTATGGGGGGAAGAATTGCTATAATCCCAAAGTTGTACTTTCGAAATTTATATTTATTAAATAAAAGTTTTCTATAAAAAAAAAAGAAAAGAAAAGCAATGATGATGGGTCAGGTGGCTGGGTCCCTACCCACATGGGGTACTGACCTAGATGGAGTTCTAGGTTTCTGTTCCTGCTTGGTCCAGCAGCCCCAGCCATTGTGAGCAACTGGGGAGCAAAACAACAAAACTCTGTCTCCCTGACACTCATATAAATAAATAAATAAATAAATAAATAAATAAAATTTAAAAGTACATTTAAAAAATTATACTCCAGCTAATCTGGGTAAAGTGGAATCCTTGTACTAACTAGGCTGAGATGGCCAGAAAATTCCACTGTATGCTATCAGATGGAAGAAATGAAATTTTAATTTCTAGTATTACAAAAACAATGAAATTTATAAAATGGCATAGCAGGTTAAGCCTGAATTCTTTATATTGCAATGCCAGCATCCCATATGGAAGCTAGTTGGAGACCTGACTGCTCTACTTCCAATCCAGCTCCCTGCTAATGCACCTCAGAAAGCAGCAGAGGATGGCCCAAGTGCTTGGGCCCCTGTACCCATGTGGGAGACCTAGAAGTTGTTCCTGGCTCCTGGCTTCAGCCTGGCCCAGCTCCAGCCTTTGTGACCATTTGTTGGGTGAACCAGCAGATGTAAGTTGTCTCTCTCTCTCTCCCCCCCCCCCCCGCCACCTCCTTTCACTGTGACTCTGCTTTCAAAATAAATTTAAAAAGATCAAGAACTGAAAATCATGGAAAGAAACTGAACTTGGTGAATAAGGGGCACAGCTCCCATGATTCATAGAATTGTTCCTTAATGTGCTAATGACTACCCATCTTAAACACTGCATGTTTATTCTAGGTTCCCACCCATATCCTAGAATATCTTTTAGAATTAACACGCTAGGAGTCTTTGTGCTTTAAAAACCCATACCGTAATGAGAAATGTAAAAATCCAATTTATATTTTCAAAATTAAAAATAAGATTTTTGTTTAAAAGCAAAAAAAATCCCTGTTTTCCAACATACATGGGCAAAGTGCACAGTAACAAAGAGCTGCAAACAAGAGGAGGAGCCTAATGTTCCTTGCAAAAGGTAGAGAACTCAGCAGGCTCTTCCCAAACCTCAAAGAAGAAAATCATGTCTGCTTCTTGATACTGTGTAAAAAGGGCTCCCTCTCAGCAGTATGCTGGGGAAAAGGCGAGAACGCAGCGGGAGGACAAAGGGCGTCTCTCCGCTCAGTCTGTATTCTCAGAGGGAGAAGTAACTCCTTTATCACTGTAAATCCCTAAACTGGGCCCTTCCCAGACCCTGCGCCTTTAACTGGGGAGATGGCGTCCTTCCTCTGGCCAAATTCCTAGCACCCTTCTGGAGAGGGAATCCATGGAAATGTATCAAGCTGCGCTCAGCAGCAGGGTTGGGGCAATGCTGTGTGCTTCACTACCACCGCTAATTTAGGTAAACACTGCACAAAGAAGTATCATCAACAATAACACAACAGAATCAAATAGCACGTCTAAGTAATCACCAGGAGTTGCTAAAATTTAGACTGCATGGGGCAGAGAGCAACGAGCAAATACCGTCAGTATAAAAGAGGTCTTTCAGAATGAGATAAAGTGTTTCTACGTGCAGAGGAAAAGAGACCATATTTTAAGAAGGTTAGGGAATTTCTGATATGTCATGGCCTTTCCATGCAAACCACCGCACACAGCTTCTTTTCAGCCACAACAGGAAACCCAGCCAGAGGACTGGCTAAAAGGACTCAACGCTTGGCTACTCTGCTGCAGCCTCATGGTCTTGGCTCATTTGAATAGTATTTTAGGAATGTTTTGTCAACGTGTACAATGATTATTCACTTCTACTATGTCCTTGCCTTCACCATGATGGTTATGATCATAGTTACAATTTATTTTACAGGTAAAACATTTACAACACTCAATGATGAGTTCAACATGTTAAAACGCATGTATTTATTTATCCACATTTCTTTAAAAACACAAGACTAACTTTAACAGCTGTCGCACATAGCAACACAAGAACAAAAGATTTTTCACATGCATAATCTAGCCATTTAATGAAAATTCACAAACCTGAATCTCAAAACAAGTCCAAAATAGAAATGAGGAGTACCAGATGCCCAACAGAATCAGATATATGGTATATTGTTCAGCTGCCACAAAGAAAGAAAACAACACAGTGCAGCAAACTGGGACAGGGAGACAGAACAGAAACTAACAGACTTCTCTTGGACCACTGCAGGGACAACTACAACTCTCAGCTAAGTTTTCTGGCCTAAGCAAATCCAACAAAAATGCCCCACACTCCCTCAGAATTTCTATCCCTTCCTCTTCATAAAGGTTCTTTACCCTGAATCCCAATCCCAACAGTTCAAACCAAACCACAATGTGGTAATCTGATCAAAGAGACTGCTTTTCCCTAAGGCTTAGGCTCAACTACCAGAGTCAAGGTGAAAAGAAATCCCAGACAGAGTCCACAGATTACACAAGACTGCATCAGGCAACAGACAGTTCTGGATCATGGAGAAGAATTGGGTAGACCCGGGACTCTGCTTCACCACCTTCAGAAGTCCCTGTCCTCCACCATCACTTCACCTGTCCTCAAACGGGGGAGGCATCAGGCAGGGTCCAGGTGATGTGTGGTCTGAGTGGCACATGGAAAAAGAGGACTTATAATATCTCAGTCCCTGAAAGAATTGAAAACACTGGAATAAGTCAGAAGTGATACAATGAAGTTGGGTTTTATTTAAGCAACTAACAAGCATTAGACATTGCAATGCAGGTCCTGTGAGAAGGAATAACTACTACTGCTGTGTGGTTCAACTGAAGGGAGCTTACCAACTCGATTAGGACAATAAACTCTGAAAAAGCAAAAATTCAAATTGAGGAGCTGAAGTATGGTACACATACAGTTTTACTACAGATGCTAAAAAACAAACACTATAAGCACTGAAGTAGCAGAGGAGCTTCAGATAAAGAAACTTCAGCTCTGTGGGGCAGCTATGACTTCCACACCCCAGAAAGGAAGCCACGGGCTCTTCAGAGTAGCAGTTAGAGGTTGTGCGTAATCGAATGCTCGGCTGTGAAGTCACACAAGCGCGGGCGAGTTCCACCACCACTTAATGGCTTTGTGCCCTGAGACTTGTCTCCTAAGCTCAGTTGCCTAAATGGTGTGTACCAAAGGCTTCATTCATCCAATGAACGGTTATTAAGAGCTTGCATTGAGTTGAACACTGGAACCTAACAGTGAGTAAGACACAGGACCTGGCCTCATGGAGCTGCAGATAAGGTACACGATGGGCTCACTCAGGAAAGGGCCCTACTCATCACCATCACCTTCAGCACATGGTGGACAGTATAAGATAGGAAGACAAATAAGCCATCCGGCTAGAAAAAGGTTTGTCTCAAAGCCAAGAACTGGGGCTCTCCTTTCCCCAGTCAAGGAGTCTCATCCTATACCACAGCTTCAAATACTATCTGTGTTCACCCAAATCTGTTATCTCCAGTCTGAGCGGTTCCCCAATCTCCAGACTCCATATCCAGGTGTCTACTAAAATGGTATCTCCAACAGTACGTTTTAGCAGGCATCTCAGGCACACAAAACTGAAAGACAACTCTAGATGACCAATCCAGCTGGATACCAGCCCACTGAATGTACTGAATGGATCTTTTCCTAGCACTAAACCACTGACTCTTTCCCTCATGTTCCACATAGAAAAATAATAACCATGTTCTTTCACTTTTACCTAAAAAAAATATACCAACTCCACCCACTGTTCTTCACTGCCAAAGAGTCCAAGCTCTGATGGCTTCTCATCTACATGATCTCACTGCAACAGTGTCTGTGAGGCCTTTTCCATGGAGCAGCAATCCTTTTAGAAAAAAGAGTAAGATCATACTACACACACACAGACCCCACCCACCCCACTTACACTCAACTTAAAACTCCCCCAGGGCTCCAAGCAGCCCTGAAACTGACCGTCTCTGAGCCATGTGTGATCAGACCCTTCCACCTGTCTTCACCTCCTAGGACCTGCTTCCCTGGCAGTCTCTGCATCACTCACACAGCTGTCCTCCGGCGTCTAGAACACATCAGCTTCTCCTGCACTCTAGGACAAGCACAGCCCAACCCAACTTTCTGCACTGACCAAAATGTCTCCGCCTGCACACCTGGCTCCTGAGCACTTACACTGTGGTTAAGACAAAGAAACTAAATTCTTAACTTTGATTAGTTTAAACAGTCACAAACTCCCAGAAGCCCTGCGACTGGGAAGCACAGGATGAGCACTTCTGCCACATCACTGCTTCCCCCAGTCTTCCCCGGCACTTTGGGTGGATGGCTCTTTCCCAACTTCACATCTCAAATGTCAGCCCCTTAGAAAGGCCTTTCCTGGGGCCGGCTCTGTGGCGCAGCAGATCAAGCCACCACCATCTGCAGTGCCAGCATCCCAAACAGGAGCCGGATAGAGTCCCGGCTGCTCCACTTCCCATCCAGCTCCCTGCTAATGTGCCTCAGAAAGCAGCAGAGGATGGCCCAAGTGCTTGGGCCCCTGCACCCACATGGGAGACCTGGAAGAAGCTTCTGGCTCCTGGCTTTGGCCTGGCCCAGCCCCAGCCATTACAGCCATTTAAGGAGTGAACCAGCAAATGGAATACATATCTCTTCCTCTCCCTCTCCCTCTCTCCTCTCTTTTATGTTATTTCTGCCTTTCAAGAAAATAAATAAATCTTTTTTTTTTAAAGGCCTTTCCTGATCAGCAGACCCAAAGTAACTTCCACTGACATCATTATCACTTCACTGTTTATTCACTGTTTATTTTCACCAAAGCAACTTCCCCACTACCTTTATAGGGACCTTGCTTATTTTGTTCAATGCTGTGTCCCCAAGATATCTGTGCTCGCCTTTGGGTTTTAGAAAACATTTGATAACTGAGTGACTGAGGGACTGAGAGACTAGGAGGTCAGGTCAGTACACATAGGCTGGAGGCAAATTATGAAGGTTCTTAGAAGAAAGGAACGGTCCTTCAAATGCTTACATTTCATTGATAAAGGCACAAGACTCTTCGGTGTTTTCTTTTTTCAGTTTTATCTGTTTATTTTTACTTATATGAAATGCATAGAGAGGGAGAGACAAAGAAACCATCACCTGCTGCCTCCAGGGGTACAGATTATCAGAAAGCTGGATTGGTAGAGGAATGGGGATTCAAACCCAGGAGGGCATCCCAACCACTGTGCCACAAGGCCCACCCCTGCACAAGGTTCTTTAAGTGCCTGCCCACCTCCCAGGGACAGACGATCCAGGCAAGGAGCACAAAGGAGCAGTGTACACACACAGAACAGGTCTCTATCCTCAACTAACTCAGGATCAATCTTACGTAAACACTAGTGATGCAGACTCACAGATGCTCTGTACAGGAGACATTAGGACATCTCTCAAGAATGTATCTACATACGTCCTACAGGCATGCCTTTAAGAGAGAAAAAGCACCGACAGGAATCAGACAACCAAGCTCGTTTTGTAGTCTTTGGATCTACAAGAGCAAACTGGGTGCTGTTCTGTTAAACAGTCCCCCCAAGTTAAACACTGGTTTACAGTCACACTGTCCCATGAGAAATGTCATTGGGAAAATGGGAGGCAAACAGGGAAGAAAGTAAATGATCTGTTTTTACCAAGTTCAAAAGCCCTGATAAATCAACAGGTAGGGAAAGAACACATTGTGTGGACAGAATAATTGATCAGTCCACAATTACACCTAGCCCCAGAAGCTGACAAAACTGACCATTCAATGATACCCTGAACAAAATGGACTTCATTCTGTTCACATTCATTCGCTTTCACAGTTTCAAAGGAAAAAAAAAAAGATTGGAATTTTAAGTTGGCTCTATTAAAAATCATAAGGCTAAGGAAGGAAAATTAGAGTAGATTAAAGTTTTGCTTCTAAATGAAACTGCATGCTTTTCAAATCTTTTACAGTGAAAGTTGTCTACCACATATTAAACTTTATTGAATATCACTGCCACTTAATAAAATTACATTCTTACAAAATGGAGAAATGTCAACAAAGCACATAACACATTCCACAGTCAAATGCTAAGTCAGAATTTTAATCGGGAATTTACAGCACAGATCTCTGTAACTCTACATTGACTACTGTTGTTCACATTCAGAACAAGTGACCGACACAACCTAGGCCACACTGAAAAAAAGAAAAAACATAGCACATGTAGACACTGCAAAGTTTGCACCAAAGGAAAGCAAGCCTCTGCTTTCCAAATCCTGACACGCTGATTTTCATAGAAATACCAGGGACACATACCTAAAGTCACTATTTTCATAACCTAAGTAATGTCTACATTTCTTTAAAATTAAATTTCCTACCTCCACCCAGTGAGACTGAAGTCCATTAAATGTACACCTCTGTTCAAATTCTCCACTGGGAACATTGTAACTCCTCATAAACTACAGGAATGAAAGCACATTTCCCACAGCACTAAAACTTAGTTAGCTCAGGACTGCCTCATTTCCCAGCTGGTTTCATTTTCAAATGCTACTCACTATTGGCCTATTGGAACCTATTAATTCCATGATCTCCACTATTGGAACCATGGTTTCTTCACTGACATCAGAGCCAACAGTGGTTTGGGAAAAATTATTCACAGGGCAAAAGGATGTCAGCTCCACACAGCACTCTGCAGGACCCCTCTGAGAAGCACAGCTTTGTGCAGCAAGGGCAATCCATGGAATTATCTTTGAGCCTCATCACCAACTCTGTGATTTTTATAGAATTATGCACCTGCCAAATGCATCAACATCTGCAACTATCAAAACATCACACTGCAACATTTAGACTTCCTACAGTAAACACACTATGACACCTCCAAAAATTCACTTTTGCCTTGTTCCTCATGCCCCTATGTATGTAACTTTTTCAGAATCATCTAGCTGTGCCTGGTAGCTGATATCTTTACTGAGGGACCAGATCTTAAACCTATCTCCATATCAAAACAATGCTTTCTACCTTGGGCCCAGACACACAAAAGCCAGGTCCACAAAGACATCCCTCAAGAGCAGTGTCCTGGAAGCCTATGAGGTGATAAGAAATCAGCAGGCAATTATATTTCACCTGGGATCCATGAACTCACTTCCGTCTTATGGCAAACAAACCTGGTTTTTGTTTTTGTTTTTTTTTTGACAGGCAGAGTGGACAGTGAGAGAGAGAGAGAGAGACAGAGAGAAAGGTCCTCCCTTTTCCATTGGTTCACCCTCCAATGGCTGCTGCGGACAGTACACTGCGCTGATCCGATGGCAGGAGCCAGGTACTTCTCCTGGTCTCCCATGTGGGTGCAGGGCCCAAGCACTTGGGCCATCCTCCACTGCACTCCCGAGCCACAGCAGAGAGCTGGACAGGAAGAGGGGCGACCGGGACAGAATCCGGCACCCCGAGCAGGACCAGAACCTGGTGTGCCGGTGCGGCAGGAGGAGGATTAGCCTAGCGAGCCGCGGCGCCAGCCACAAACCTATTCTTAACTGCCACCAAGTCCTATTACTTCAGAGAAGACCAGGGATGGGCAACTTTAACTTCCGCCCTTCCCTGGAAGGATGCAAAGTGACTCCTCAAACTCCGCACCCAGCGTCTGACTCCTCTGTTACACCACAAGGACCTGCAGCCCGAAGTACCTGCTAAACACGAACAGAACTGCCGTTTTATTCACACAGCTTACTATTTCTTTTAATTGTTTCTTTACCTAGATTGGCACACTGCTCCTGTGAAGGCCACAGCTGAGTGCTGCTGACCTGGGGCCACCATCACTTCGTAACACATCTTGTCTCCATGGCCCGAGGGCTCTACAAGAGACCTGCAGCCCACAATTTTACCCTTGGCTTTTTTTTTTTTTTTTTACCCAACTCCTGCTTTTCACTTAAACCAACGAAATCAAACCATAATTATACGGCATGGTCACATTTTCACTAAAGAAAAATATTTCCAACTATCTTGTCTAAGCTTTCTGTAATTTCTTTAAAATAAACTATCTTTAAGACAGTTTTAGATTTACAGGAAAAATGCAGTTAGTGTAGAGAACTGCCCTTTGTCTCACACTCGGTTTTCCCTATTAGTATGGATACATTTATTAAAATTAATGAACTAGGGCCGGCGCTGTGGCGTAGCGGGTAAAGCTGCCGCCTGCAGTACCGGCATCCCATATGGGCACCGGTTCGAGTCCCGGCTGCTCCTCTTCCAATCCAGCTCTCTGCTATGGCCTGGGAAGGCAGTGGAAGATGGCCCAGGTCCTTGGGCCCCTGCACCCATGTGGGAGACCTGGAAGAAGCTCCTGGCTCCTGGCTCCTGGCTCCTGGCTCCTGGCTCCTGGCTTCGGATCGGCACAGCTCCGGCCCTTGCGACCATCTGCGGCGTGAACCAGTGGATGGAAGACCTCAAGACCTCTCTCTGCCTCTGCCTCTGTCTCTGTCTCTTTCTCTGTAACTCTGTCTTTCAAATAAATAAAATAAATCTTTAAAAAAAAAAAAAAAAGAAAAAAGAAAAAAAAAAATTAATGAACTAAGGTCTGGCATGTGGTGCTGTGGATTACGCTGCTGCCTGCAATATCTTCAATGCTGGTTCAGTCTCGGCTGCTCCACTTCTGATCCAGCTCCCTGCTAATGGCGTGGGAAGGCAGTAGAAGATGGCCCAAGTTGCTAGCTCCTGATTTTGACTTGGCCCAGCCCTGGCTGGTGCAGGCATTTGGAGAGTAAATCAACGGTTGGAACTTACCTCTCTTTCAAATAAATAAGTCTTTAAAATTAATGGATACTGACATATTATTATTAACTAAAAATCCATACTTCCTTCAGGTTTCCAAAGCTTTGATCTCTGTTCTTCTTCTGTTCCAGGATCCCATCCACATTCAGTCATCACATCTTAGACTTCTCCTGGCTGCCACATTTTCTCAAACTTTCCTTTTTTTTTTTTTTTAACTTTTATTCAATGAATGTGAATTTCCAAAGTACAGCTTATGGATTACAATGGCTTTTCCCCCCCATAACTTCCCTCCCACCCGCACCCCTCCCCTCTCCCGCAGAACTTTCCTTGTTTTTGAGGTCCTTGACAGGTTTAAGGCATACTGGTAGACTGTCCCTCCACTGAAATTTAGTAGGGTTTTTTCTTATGAGTAGACTGGGGTAAAACACCATTGTCAACACATCACATCAGGGGCATGTCAACCTGACTTACCCTTTTGATGCTTCCCTTGAACACCTGGCTGAGGCAGTATCTACCAGGAGTGCTGTAACTTTTTTAATTATTAAAAATGAATTTAATAATCTTAAGGAAATTTTTTTCTCAATTTATTTTTTTAAGAGAAACAAAGAGAGATCACTGGTTCACTCTCCAAATACCCACAACAGCTAGGCACAAGCCAGGCTGAATCCAGGAGTCCCAAACTCCACCAGGGACTCCCATATGGGTATCAGGAACCCAAGTACTTCAGGCATCACCTGCTGCCTAGTAGGTACATATCAGCAGAAGATGGATGGGACACAGAGGAGCCAGAACTCAAACCAGACACGCCCACAGGCGATGCAGGAGTCCCAAGTGGTGACTTAATGCCTGCATCAAATGCCTGCCCCATAACATGACACAGCATGACTCATTATCTTCATGATTCAGACAGATGTCTCATAACATATATATTTAAGATGAAAATAAAATTAATATGTATGAATATTCTGCCAGTATATTCTACTTTTAGTTCCTCTCAATATTCAGAAAGAAGGCACCCATTAAGATGAACCAATGGATACAGAGAAATACAATGGTCAATACTCAAACTTACTTTCTTTTAAACACTGATTATGCAAGCTAGATTGTAAGCAAGTTGAGCTGGAACCAAATGATATTCATCTTTCTATATGCAGAGCCCAGATGATCTAGCTGTTTAATACAATAAAAACTACTGATTATATATACAGTATCATTGTTAAAATAATTCACAGGCAGGCATTTGGCCTAGCAATTAAGATACCACTTGGGATGCCTGCATCCCACATTGGAGTACCCAGATTCGAGTGTCCACTCTGCTTTGATCAGTCTCCTTATTTTTTTCAAGATTTATTTATTTACTTGAAAGGCAGAGTTACAGAGAGAGAGGGAAAGACAAAAAGAAAGGAGACTTTTCCATCCACTAGTTGCCCCTCTCCTCCTAAGTGGCCACAACAGCCAGAGCTGAGCCAGGCTGAAGCCAGGAGTCAGGAACCCCAACCAAGTCTCCAACAAACATGTTGGGGACCAAGCATCTGTGTCATCTGCTACCTTCCCAGGCCCATTAGCAGGGGGCGGGATGGGAGGCAGAGGAGCTGAGATTCAAACTGGCACTCAAACAGGATTCTGGTGTTGTAAATAGCAGCTTAATCTACTGCACCACAATGGCAGCCCCTCCAGCCTCCTCAAAATGTGCACCCTGGCAGGCAGAGGATGATGGTTCAAGTATTTGGGTTCCTGTCACCCACATGGGAGACCCAGATGGAGTTCCAGGCTCCTGGCTTAGGCCTGGCCCAACCCTGGATGTTGTGGGCATTTGGGAGAATGAATCAGTGGATGAAAGATCTCTTGCTCTGTCTCTCTGCTGCTGTGTCCCTTAGATGATTATAAATAAATATAAAACTTTTAATTCAGAGCAGTCACTTGTGAGGGAAATGGAAGAACAATGTGAGACTAAAAAGAGCTTCTAATTCCTCTTACCTCTGTCTTGATCAACAGTGAGAGAACACAGAAAGGTGGAAAGATTGCCAATGGCTGTAAAACGCTAGAATGAAAGGGGAAGGACTGGGCCAAACAAAGGCTATCAAAACATTCTGAAGCCTTAGTGCAGAATTTAGCCTTTGACTATGGTGCAAATTGCTATCTCAAAAATAAAGAGAGGAAAAAAATTCTGAAGAAGGAAATGCAAATCAAAACCACAATAAGATTCCAACTCACATCAGCAAGAATAGCTTTAAAAAACAAAATACCTGTTGTCAAGGATGTAGAAGAACTGAAACATTCCTATGTCGCTGGTAGGAATGTCAAAGGGTTGTAGTCAGAGTAAAAACAGGTTTGGCAGTTTCGTGAAAGTTAAACATATCACCCAGTCAGTCATTCCATCTCTAGGTATAAACCCCAGGAGCATAGTTCTCAATAGCCAAAATGTGAAAAGAACCCAAACAACCTACGGATGATGAATAGATAAACAAAATACAGTGTGTCCACACATGGAATGTTATTTGGCCATGGAAAGAATGTACTGATACCTGCTACCACATACAGGAACCTTGAAAACATCATGCCAAGTGAAAGAAGCCAGACACAAAAGGACACATACTGTATTATTCCATATAAAACGTCCACACTAGATAAATCTAAAGACAAAGTCTATTGCCAAAAACTGTGAGAGTGGGGAGAAAATGTGGACTAAGTTCTTAATATGTATAGTGTTTATTTTGGAGATGATGAAGATGTTCAGAAATTATATAGTGGTTATGATTGCACATCATTATAAATATACTGAAAATATACTATAAAATGGTTAAAATGGTGAATTTTATGTTATGCAATTTTTCATTTAAGTAAAAATAAGTAAATAATTGGGACAAAACATTGAAAACATTCTGAACCTGTATTTTGGTAAATCATTTTTAACCCATAACTTACACTGTCCCTTTAAAAAAATCATTTTCTATTTTACATACTTCTGTAGTAATTTTTCCTTATATCAAGAGTTTCAAAATGGAAGAAGTAGTTAGTACAAAATTCTAACAAGAGATCATTTCAACCAATTTCCATCAACCTCATAGGCCCAAGGCCTACTAAGGTATTTACAGCATAACAGGGCCAACACTGCTTCCTACTATTTCAATAACTTCCACATGAACAAGACGAAGATGGACATGCCTCTCTACAGTGACAGCCTCACTGTCCCACACACATTTACTTAAGCAGGAAGCACCACATGCAAAGCAGTGTGTGGCCTGCAGGCAGCTTCCACCCTTTTCCTAGTACACCAGGAAACTTAAATACTGGCTTACTAGAAGGCCCCGTGTCACAATGGCTGCAAACAGTGATTTGCAATTCAAAACAAAATATTGGTAAATAACATTTTTTTTTCTGAAAAGGCAATTATTTTCCTGAATTCCAACAAAATTAAACTATAAACTATGGACTTAAGTCACTAAGCAAGTCTTAGTCACCCAAATATCCTAAGTACTGTTTACTCCAGAACACACTGCACAAACTATGTTGAAAACA
The DNA here is from genome assembly GCF_051225735.1 of Oryctolagus cuniculus. Lineage (NCBI taxonomy): Eukaryota > Metazoa > Chordata > Mammalia > Lagomorpha > Leporidae > Oryctolagus > Oryctolagus cuniculus. Next base: position 65,159,473 of record NC_142868.1, on the reverse strand, counting down.
AGAAATAATTCTTTGGGAATGTTTAGAAGACGGCATAGTTTAATTTTGTGCTTTTCAAGGTGATTTTTTAAAAATCCCCTTGTAACAACTTCTCCACACTTCAAATACCATAATCACTCAAAGAATTCACAGTAACCACTTGGCACCCAGACTCTGACCCTGCTAAAAGGAACAATTTCCATACCATATGACCATGGCAGTGTTGGTGAAGGCTATCAGGTCTGATTTAGTTTTCTTTGCTCTTATGAGTAATTCATACATTTACACCAGTATTTAAAAGGAAATAGCTCAATTTTCTCCTCATTTTTAATCTAACAGTAAAACCAGCTCTCTGGCTGTTGGTGGTTATGGAAGTATTAAGAAGAAAGAGGAAATAAGACAGTACCTCAACCAACATTCTTTCAGTAATTTCAACAAACTGTCTTATTAACGGAACTAACTTATATTTATTTAACACCCACCATGTTCAAAAGACACAATGAAGCAATAATAAGCAGTCAGCAGGCCTGCGCCGCAGCACAGTAGGTTAATCCTCCACGTGTGGCGCCAGCATCCCATATGGACCCCAGTTCTAGTCCTGGCTGCTACTCTTCCCATCCAGCACTCTGCTATGGCCTGGGATAGCAGTACAGGATGGTCCAAGTCCTTGGGCCCCTGTACCCACATGGGAGACCAGGAAGAAGCTCCTGGCTTCGGATCGGCGGGGCTCTGGCCATTGCAGCCATTTAGGGAGTGAACCAACAGACAGAAGACCTTTCTGTCTCTCCCTCTCACTGTCTGTAACTCTACCTCTCAAATAAATAATGAAATACTTAATAAAAAAAAAAATGGGTTGATCAACATTACTTACTTTGAAAGAAAGACCATACAGAGGGGGCCGGCACCGTGGCTCACTTGGTTAATTCTCCATCTGTGGCACCGGCATCCCATATGGGCGCCAGGTTCTAGTCCTGGTTGCTCCTCTTCCAGTCCAGCTCTCTGCTCTGGCCTGGGAAGGCAGTGGAGGACGGCCCAAGTACTTGGGTCCCTACACCCGCATGGGAGACCAGGAGGAAGCACCTGGCTCCTGGCTTTGGATCGGCGCAGCACTGGCCATGGCAGCCATTTGGGGAGTAAACCAATGGAAGGAAGACCTTCTCTCTCTCTCTCTCTCTCTCTCTCTCTCACTGTCTAACTCTGCCTGTCAAATAAAAAAAAAAAAAAAAGAAAAGAAAAGAAAGAAAGAGCATACAGAGCTCCTCACATCCTAATCATGTGCCACACACTGGGGGCGGTAGGCCAAGAGTTAACTCTGACATCAATGACACACCCAGCTGGCATCCCCTTCCTCCTAGGCCTCAAGCTTGCCACCTCCCAGGATTCTGTCTTTGTAATTATGAGGCATGGGTTGCTCAACACTGGACTCTATCCAAGAGGCACAGATTTGGGTCCACTAGCAGATTTCAACATGAAGTCACTCTGCACAGTAAAATCTTTAAAGCTCAGCTAGACAAAATTGTATCTCTTAGTAACATTCAATCCAAGGGTGAAAAATGAGCAAAATTCAACTGGGAGTTCATAAAACCACTTTGCCTATCTGAGGCCTTCACACCTTAGCCCCCAACTCCTCCAAGAGGCAATGAATCTGATGTGGGCTAGGCAGGGAGCTGGTGAACAACAAGGCGCTGAGAGACTGCCAGCAACCTTTTTGCTGCAGCCTGCACCACCTAAAAACCCAAGCCCTTCTATGCTGATTCAACAGGGCTGCAGGCTCAGCAAGCCCATTCCCCATCATGACCCTGTGTCTCACTTCCCCTCATACATGAGAGGCCATGATGACATGTATACTACACCCCACAGGAAGGCACAGTGACACCTTCCTGGAGATCCCCACATGCACTAAAGCCCTGCCCAAACTCTGCCTCATCTTAACATTCAATTAGGGCACCACCACCTACCACATATAACGGAACAACCCAAACTTTGGTGGGAGCAGCCACCACTCTTTCCTCAACAGAGAGAGTGCCTCTACACTGGGTATGTGTTATCCCTTCAATTAAAGCCTGCTTTCCCAAACCCCTCTGTCTCTGCCTTGAATTCTCCTGTATTGAAACATTGTACTTGGAATAAACCCATCAGGGAGCCCATTCCCCCCAACACAAAGTGGTGAGCCAGCCAAGAGGGAGGGAGCAGGAACTGGACCTTATACAAGTATCAGTTGGTGAGTATAATTCAACTTCTGTCTCTTGCACTTCAGGGTTTTGTTCTTTTTTCTTTTCTCTTTTCCAGCACCTGCACAAGCCTTTGAAATGCTAAACTCAGACTTCTTTTCCCTGCCTCAGTCAAGGGGAGTCAGTACTAGCCTGTAGAAGTGAAATGCCACATGGATCCTAGCCAGGGGCAAACCTGATGGAAGGGAGCACCAGGTCAACACTAAGCACACTCTAGAACAAAAGCAGGGGAGGGGAAACGCCCTGGAGGAGAAGGGGGATGCAAGCCACACTCCCACCGGATCCCTTGGGTCTCTGGAGCTTGGCCTCTCCACCACAAATGCAGCAAGAGGAGCCAACTTTTAGCTTCTCGGCAGGGCAGGGGGTTTCGGCGTCTGGTCACCCGCAGTACACAGGCACCAGTGGGCTTTCTGGAGGTGGCCCAGCTAGTCTTTAGAGCCAACCTCAATACACCCACATAGGCCTCAGGGCCCCTGGATGAATATGTGGTCACCATTCACCACTTGCCAACAAGGGTCCCTCCTCCCTGCTTCCCTCCTGGGGATAGAGGAGAAAGGAACTGAATGGGGTGGAGCTGAAGAGGTGTGTTCCCAGGCATCCGGATGTCTGCACCAGACTCCTATTTCCAGCTTCCAGAGGAGGGGCCAGCACCCTGCTTCCTGATCCAGCTTTCAGAGGGAGGGTCTAGACACTCCGTTGACAGATTTAGCTTCCAACTGGATTTCAGGCCACTGGCTTCTGGATCCAGCAGGACTTGCATGGGGTATGCACACCAGCATCCTTCCCTAGCAATGTCAGCCAGCCTGAGCCCCAATGGCCTGCTTGGCATCTTTGTGGGGCAATAAGCCGATGCAGCAGGCATGGCCAGAGGCCCTTTGGAGGGTCAAGTCCATGGATGGCCAGTGGGACTGTAGCTTCCAGGACCCCAGGCACTGGCTTCTGGTTCCAGTCAAGGAAGGTACTATGTACCTGGCAGGGCTGCTCTAGAGGGTTTTTCCCCCTTGCTTCTCTTTTCCATTTTCGGCCACTGCCCATTCCTAAACTAGCTTTCTCTCATTCAATTTGAATGGCAAACACAATCATGGTGCTACTAGCTAGACCTAGGGCACTAAGCAGGCTGCACTTTGCCAAAGCATTAAAACGGAGGCTTAGAATCTCTCATGCAGAATCCTCCCCACCTCCTGACTGAAGCCCCAGGGTTTGTGACAAAAACTGGGCATGGTAGAGTCCCAGAACTTGAGGCAACACCTGGGAGAGGTGAAGGGTCTGAAGACACTCAGGCAACATGGACTGCACTCAAGACCTGGGATGTTGGGTCTAAAAGCAATCCCTAAGGGGCATTGGGGACACCCGCGGCGTGAAAAGGGCATGTCCACACCTGGATGTGGCCAGACCGAGTCCTCAAGAGCCCCAGAGTTCCACACAAATGCCTGGGAGTGACATGGGGCTTCCATGAACCCAGGCCTTTCTATTCTCTCCCTAGGTTACAACGAGGCTTTTCCAGGTACATGTAACTCTACATCCATTCTACTGTGCCTACTCAGTAACTGGGAAACTCTGGGACTAGATGTTCTAGACAACAAGAAGTGTATTTTCTTTTACAATATTGTCTGGCCACAATATAAATGAGAGCATGGAAAAACCTGGCCACTAAACAGGATTAAACCCAACTTTAAGTTGACCTCTTCCATAAGACGCAGCAAAGACAGTCAGAAATCCCTTACCTTGAGGCCTTTATGGCACTCTTCCAAGAACTCACTCTTAGAAGGAGCTGTGGGCGCTAATATGTCCCTGCTCTCTTAGTACTTCAATTCTTCTTCACCTCCTATTAACCCATGGCCTCCACTCTACAGCCCATCCTGTCCCCCTCTATCAGAGGCAGCCCAACTTGGAATCCCTGGCAGTGGGATTCCAGCTCAGTACAAGTAAGCTTTGTCCCCTGACATAGAGAATAGGGATGCTGAAAAAAATCTAGAGTACATATCCCTTTCTTCGTGACCGTCCTAGTTCATGGTAAACAAAACCTAGGCAGATTTCCAAAAAATCCTACAAGTTTCCTTAGGAGTTTCAGGTCTTAACTCTGGCCTTTAACCTAACCTGTACTGATCTACACATTGTCTTATCCACTTCTTGCACCCAGAAGAGAAACAGCATATCTGGTCTGAGGCCCAAGCTCATGCTGACTCTCTGGTAGCTCAGTAGCCAGGCCAATAAGCTCTGGGAGCTATGGCAGTCCCACAAACACAATCTGATTGGAGCTGTCAAAGAAGTCCAGAGAATTTAAAGCACCCAGACCATATGGTTACCTGTCTACCATATGCAATGCGGAAATGTATAACTTACCAGTTTGACAAAGCTAGGGAGATAACAACAGAATGAAGAGAATCCAGTGTTATTCCATGGACAGCTGATAGAGACCCAAAAGAAATATACTAACATAGATCTTAGCACTCATGAAGGGCAGATCCTACTTCTCATCCATTTAACCAGTCAATCCCACTTATTCAGAGAAAGCTTCAGAAACTGGCCAAGGAACCCCAAACTCTCGATGCTGGATATGCCATTTGGGAGTGTTTTAATAACAGAGACAAGGTTAAAGAGGAAAGGGTGTCCCAAAATGGGAAATGGCTAAGATAACAGGCTCATCGAATAGAAGTCACTGTAAACAGTGCCCAGCGATCTCATGGCCAATCCAGGAGGGACAACAGATGACAAACCAAGAGAAGGACAGCACTGTGGCACAGCAGGTTAAGCCCCTGCCTACAATGCCGGCCTTCCATATGGGTATTGGTTCAAATCTCAGCTACTACACTTATGACCCAACTCCCTACTAATGTGCCTAGGAAAGCAGCAGAGGATAGCCCAAGTGTTTGTGTCCCCAGCACCCACGTGGGATATCTGGACAGAATTCCAAGCTCCTGGCTTCAGCATGGCCCAGCCCTGGTCATTGGGACCATCTGGAGAGTGAAAGAGTGGATGGAAGATCTCTCTCTCTAACTCTTTCAAATGAAATAAATAAATCTTAAAAAAGAAAAAAAAAAATGGGGGTGGGGCAGCCCTGTGGCGTACTGGGTAAGGCCGCCACCTGCAGTGCTGGCATCCCATATGGCTGCTTGCTCAAGTCCCAGCTGCTCCACATCCGATCCAACTCCCTGCTGTGGCCTGGGAAAGTAGTAGAAGATGGCCCAAGTACTTGAGCCCTTGCACCCATGTGAGAGACCCAGAAGAAGCTCCTGGCTCCTGGCTTCGGATTGGCTCAGATCCAGCCACTGCAGCCATTTGGGGGAGTGAACCAGCAGATGGAAGACCTTTCTCTCTGTCTCTCCCTCTCACTGTCTGTAACTCTACCTCTCAAATACATAAATAAAGATCTAAGGGAGGGAGGGGTTACTGGAAACATGACTACCCTGGCCTCACAGTTCCCTTCATGTCCTTATCTGAGAATGAAAGGGTCCAGGGACTCAGGTGACACCCACAACCCATATATACTTCTCATTTCCAGAGCTCCCCATGACCCTGAATGTCACAGGTAAAAGTACTGATTTTTGAATTGATATGGGAGCCACTTACTCTGTATGAAATTCCTATGTGGTATCCCTACCCTCAAAGAGCTGCGTCATTAGATAGTTGACAGCAAGCTTCACTCTGGAAAATTTCCTTTGCCTCTGGTTTGTCAGAGATATCTCCCATCAGTTTTTGGTGATGTCAAAATGTCCAACTCCTTTACTTGGCAAGACTTGCTATCCTTGAGTACTTCTCTCAGATTAATCACTCTTAAGTCTAATAAATCTTTTGTTATGATGCTTATTGTACTGAGACAAGTCCCAGCTTGGATGATCTCCCTGCTGAAACCCAATATAGAGTAGATCCACAGGTCAGGGATCAGGCCACATATGCTGCTGCCATCATAGTCTTCTTAAAGGACAAGACAACATGTCCTCATTGACACCAGTACCCCTTAAATCCAGAAGCTAAGTGGGGACTCCAACCCTTGATTGGTAAATTTCTCAACCATGGAGTCCTGTTTCCATGCCAATTCCCTTTTAACAGTCTCTATAAATGAGGCAGTCCTCCCACTTTATCCTACTGTACCAAATCCCTTCACTACCTTAACTCAGATACTAGAAGGCGTGTCTTGGTTCACAGCCCTAGATCTGAAGGATGTCACCTTCTGATTATTGTTACACCAGAATCCCAGTACCTATCTGCCTTTGACTGAATTGATCCATCCTCAAATACTCCACAGTATACCTAGACAGTCCTTCCTCGGGCTTTAGGGGTAGATCTCATCTATTCGGCAGTGTCCTCACAAAGTAACTTAGGAAGTTCCAATTAAGACCAAAGCCACTCTATAATATGTAGATGATATATGCATCGACAATCCCTCTAAGGAGGACTCAGATGAAAACACCATCCACCACGAAAGTAGCTATCTCAGTTCTGGAATGCATACTCCAAACACCACTGCCTCTCCACCTTAGTTAAAACAATTAAACAAATTCCTCCATGAAGAAAGAATATCATTTATATCATGTTTCCTAATAAAGATATTTCTACTTAAATAAAAAATCCAGGTCTTAAACTTTCTTAGAAGGATGAACATAGCAAAAATGCAGATCTCCACACAGAAACTAACCTTGACCCAGGGAAATCATGTCCTCTCTTTTTAAATGAAAGAAAGCTATACTATGGATAGGGCCGCTGCAGATAAAGAAACAAGTGAGAACACTCCTGAGAATGGCAGGCTTGTGCTAGATTAGGATTCCAGGATTTGGGTTGATGGTCAAACTTTGTATGAGACCTCAAAGGGTTGTGACACTGACCCACCTGAACAGACAGGAAGACAATATGAGGCCTTGTGAAAGATTAAGGATTTATTGACAAAGGCCCATGTACTAGAGAATCCACAATCTAGACAAGCCCTTCACCCTGTTTGTAGCAGAAAAGTAAGGAACAGGCCTGGGTATACTCACCCCAAAGCTGGACTCACTCTTGTGACCAGTGGCCTACGTTCCTAAACAACTAGACTCAGAGGCCGCAGGAGGCCAGCATGCTTAAGCGCAGCTGCTGCCACTGAATTCTTGGTAGAAAAACACCAAGCTAACTTTAGGTCAGCCTCCATACCAGGTACAAGGAGTTCCAGAGATTAAAAGACACCAGTGGCTAACTCTTGTGTAGACCACAGTACAGATGTAATCTGGTAGGCCTAATCTACAGCATGAACCTCTGGAAAACCAGATGGTAAATGGTTCACTGATGGCAAGACTTTCATGAAGGAAGGGTCAGAAAAAGGCAGAACATGCCATAGTAGATCCTACTCAAGCAGTGGAAGCCCAAGAATCGCCACCTAACACTTCAGCCCCGAAGGCCAAACTTACTGCCTTGACTAGAGCCATAAAACTGGGAAAAGGCCAAAGAGTCAATATTTACACAGACGCCAAGTATGCTTTCCTCATGCACATGCAGCAATTTGGAGAAAGAGGCCTACTGACTACAAAAAACTCTCCCATTAAACAAGCGGAAGAGTTTAGCTCTCCTCTCAATAGTTTTGGGGCCTCTGGAAGTGGCCGATGTCTTCTGCAGGGGAAACCTAAAGGGGAACAGTCACACCATCAAAGAACTTGCACTGGCAGGGCAGGTAAGACTGAGGCTCTGGAAACGGCTGTAATATCCCAGCATAATTGAAGGCTGGAAATCCCTATTATATGACGCACCTGCGAAATGGACCCACCAGTGAGGTTATAGTAAAGATTCTAACATGTAGTGGACTTAAATCAAGATCATGCTCACAGGGGCCGGCACTGTGGCATGGAGGGTAAAGCCGCCGCCTGCGGTGCCAGCATCCCATATGGTCGCTGGTTCGAGTTCCAGCTGCTCCACTCCAATCCTGCTCTCTCTATGACCTGGGAAAGCAGCAGAAGATGGCCCAAGTCCTTGGGCCCCTGCACCCACGTAGGAGACCCTGAAGAAGCTTCTGGCTCTGGATCGGCGCAGTTCCAGCCGTTGCGACCAACTGGGTAGTAAACCAGCAGATACGAGATCTCTCTCTCTCTCTCTCTCTCTCTCTCTGCCTCTCCTTCTCTCTCTGTGTAACACTTTCAAATAAGTAAACAAATCTTAAAAAAAAAAATCATGCTCACAGAGGGGAGGCCCTAATGCACATGTCTTTGGAGGAAGAGGACTGCATACTATTATCAGGGAAGTAACCTGATCCTGTCCCTTCTGTCTGCAAAATAATCCTAGTGGCCACATCAAACCAGCTCCCTTACTCGGTCCTGTACAAGGGGGAGGAACGTGCCCTGCTGGACACTGCAGATAGACTCTACTGGCACGCCCCTGGCAAACGGATGCGTCTACCAGTCTTCACCTGTACTTTTTTTTTTTTTTTTTTTTTGACAGGCAGAGTGGACAGTGAGAGAGAAAGAGAGAAAGGTCTTCCTTTTCCATTGGTTCACCCCGCAATGGCAGCTGCGGCCGGCACACCGCGCTGATCCGAAGCCAGGAGCCAGGAGCTTCTCCTGTTCTCCCATGCGGGTGCAGTGCCTAAGCACTTGGGCCATCCTCCACTGCACTCCCGGGCCACAGCAGAGAGCTGGACTGGAAGAGGAGCAACCGGGACTAGAACCCAGAGTGCCGGCGCCACAGGCGGAGGATTAGCCTATTGAGCTGCGGCACCGGCCTTCACCTGTACTTTCACAAGACGGACAGGGCCTTCCCCAGTCCTAACAGAAAAAGTATGAAAGTATCCAAAGTCCTGCTGAAACAAATAATCCCACATTTTGGATTTTCAAGTTCTCTCCAAAGTGATAATGGAGCCTCCTTTGTCTCTAAAGTGACTCAGCAGACAGCCACTGCTTTAGGAACCTCCTACCATCTCCAGGTGTTTTGGAGGCCACAATCTTCAGGTGTGGCTGAAAGAGCCAACCGTACCTTTCAAAGGGCTCTGGCCAAACTTTGTCAAGAGACCTCAGAATCATGGCTCATAAGATATTGCCTCCTGCCCTCCTTAGGACAAGGACAGCACCCAAGGCTACCCTGTAGCTTAGCCCTTTTGAGATATTATATAGAGGTCCTGGCTTAGCTCTGACACCCTCCGTGATTCAGACATCCATGATCGAATATAGCATATTATCAATTTAGGGCAGATGCAAAAGGCTCTGATTGAATGTGGCAACAAGATTCCCCTGGTGATGGATCCCAGCAATCACAATCACTCTTCCCATGAAGATCTAGTTTTGTGAAAATCTTGGAGACAGGAATTCCCCTGCTGATCAATTATAGCCTAAATGGAAAGGACTCTATCAGGTACTACGTAACACTCCTATTTCAGTTAATTTACAGGAAATTTCGAGCTGGGTACATCTGTCAAAAATTAAACCTCAACCCGTTGAGTCTTCACAGGTACCCCCAGATGACAATTCTGCTCACTCTTCTGAGTCAACTGAAGAACTTAAGTATATTTTCAAAAACACAAAAAGATGTTTGCCTTTCATTTACACTTCTCCCTGGGTGAAGACATTAAGGCTGCTGCACTTTCCAGCTGAAGTGCTTTACCACCTCATCTTCTATTTCTCTCAGAGAACCGCACCCTGACACGATCTTCCACCACAATGGGAGAAAATCTTGCTACAGTCCATGAAGTTCATTTCGGAAGCCCGTCTGCTGCCTTGGGCAGCCTATCCTGAACCACGGAGCAGGCTCCACAACTACACAATTCTGTGGATTCCCTAGCGGAAGTGATCATGGACAACTAACTGGCCCTAAAATGTGCACTGTTAGGACAAGGAAGGCTATGTGCACTGACTAAAGAAACCTGTTACATTTACATTAACACTGTACTGATGGAAAGAAATGTCAAGAGGATCTATAAACAAGCCGAGCAGTGCTATGATTCTGGTAAATGAAGCTGGTCAATTCCATCACCTGGGAAACAGTAAGAAGTACTCTCCCTTTTCTGACATGGTTCCCACCCTCATTTCTTCTTTGCCCAGCTGTACTCATATTAATTGTCAGATCTGTCTCTTTCAGAATTCAACAGTTTCTCGCAAAAATGATGGACATGAAGGGACTCTAGCCATTGCCAGCCTGGTGGCAAACCTCCGGCTCCTCAGACAAAATCTCTAGATCAGTTAGCAAGGGATCTTCATTCTTGGTTAGGCAGGGACAATGCTCTGTTTCAGCATGAGGAAGACACACAAGAGTGACCTTCCTCTATCAATCTCCCTAAAGATTAAGGGAAGAAAGTTTCTGAGTACGAAAATGATGTGAGCTAGGCAGGGAGTTAGTGAATGACAAGGAGCTGAGAGATGCCAGCAGCCCTGTACCACCTAAAACCCCACCCCCTCTTCCATGCCAACCCAACATGGCTCCAGGCTCAGCATACAGAGACCCATCATGCACCTGAGCCTCACTTCCCTTCATGCGGGAGATGCCATGATGACCATGTGGAGTCACCATGAGACCTTCTTGGAGACTGCTGCTTACCAAGGTCCAGCCCAAACTCTATCCCATTCGACTACTCAATTAGGGCATCATCCCCTCCACTATGAAGGGACCACCCAAACTCCTGGGGACAGCCCCCATTCTTTCCTCATGGAGACATGGTGCCTGCACATCGGAGTGTACACAATCCCTTTAACTAAATTCTACTTTCCTGCACCTCTATCTCCATCTTTGCCTTGAATTCCTCTCTCAGGTTGACACAATAACTTGGAATAAACCCAGCTAGGCACCATGTTACCTAAAACATCTTTGTTGTCTATGTTTGTGTGGTTTTCTTTTTTTAAAGGACCGGACCACTTGGCTATGATCTGTGGCCTACCACAAACACCAACTGGTACAATCAAAGGTCCATGGAGAGCAAAAGAAGAGATCACTGAGGAGGTCCTCCTGCAAAGTACCACTCCTGGAGACCTGGCACTCAGGGAAGAAGGGGCAAGGAATAATAGACAGGCAGATTATTATTATTAGGATAAGACTGGGCAAGCAGCCTGGAAAACCAACGCTGGGCAAAGAGGTTCTGCCCCTCCATGAACTCCACCCAAAGACCTCTCAGCACGCTCAGGGGTAAAGGCAGCCTAGAGGAATGGCTAAGAAGGCAAGTTGCGGGGCAAGTACTGTGGTGCTTGACACCCACATCCCATAGTGAGGGCCTGGGATCAGGTTCCACCTCTACTTCTGATCCAGCTTTCTGCTGACGCACACCCTGGGAGGCAGAAGATGATGGCCCTGGTACTTGGGACCCTGTCACCCACGAGGGAGAGCTGGATTGTCGCTCCCCCTCTTCGTGGAGGAACGACACTAAGTCCTGCCTAGGCTTCATATCCGAGTCACGGCACCATTATGTCGCTCCCACTCGTCGCGGAGGAACGACACAGGACCCTGCGCTGTTCTTTCGTCTGCTCGGCCCTCCCCGGGTTCGCTGCTGGTTCTTCCCGGGTTGGCTGCTGGTCCTTCCCGGGTTGGCCACCATCCCTTCCACCTCCGTGGAAGGGCGGTTCCCCCTGGCCACATTCCCCACTTCCGCAGGGGAGCGGCACACCGCCGGCCGGCTCTCTCGGGGGCTGCACAGGTGTTCCCCTTAGATGTTCCTGGTGCATGCCGTCTCTCTCCTCCTTTATAGTCCTCCTCCGCCAATCCGTGCTCGGCTGCCCACACGCCGAGTACGCTGCTCTCCTCCAATCAGGAGCAGGTCCTACAGTTTATTGGCTGAACTGGAGGCAGCTGTGTAGAAGCTGTTTTCTCCTCTCCCAGCGCCATATTGTGGGAGAGCAGATGCATAGAATAAGTCTTAATTCCAGTAACTCAGTCCAGTCCGGGTTGCTCCCCACACTGGATAGAGTGCCTTACATCTGGCTTTTGCCTAGCACAGCCCTTGCTGTTACAGGCAACTGGGGAGTAAACCAGTGGAAGGAAGACTTTCTCTATTGGTTGGTCTTTCAAATAAAATAAACTGGGAAAAAAAAAAAAAGACACCAGCTTAGACAGTCAAGACTGACTTCAAATCCTAGCTCCACTTACCAGCAATGGCAATTTCTCTGTGACTCAATTTATCATCTGTAGCCAGCCAATTTAAATATCACCTTTTAAGACTAATGGAAGGGGGCCAACACTGTGGCATAGCAGGTAAAGCCACCACCTGCAGAGCCGGCATCCCCTATGGGCACCAGTTCGAGTCTTGGTGGTTCCACTTCCAATCTAGTTCTCTGCTAAGGCCGGGGAAAGCAGTAGAAGATGGCCCAAGTCCTTGGGCGCTGCACCCATGTGGGAGGCCAGAGGAAGTGCCTGGCTCCTGGCTTCGGATGGGCCCAGCTCCAGCTGTTATGTCCATTTGGGGAGTGAACCAGCAGATGGAAGACCTCTCTCTCCCCCTTTCTCTCTGTAATTCTGCCTTTCAAATAAACAAATTTAAAAAGACTAATAGAAGAATAAAATAAGATCTCACAGAGCTTAGCACAGTGGCTAGTACACTAAGGAACATGTTGCCAGTCTATCTACTATCTTCAGAAGTAACCTGAACCATCACTCAGTTCCTAAACAGGAATGTCAACACTACAACCTATGAGGTAGGCAGCATAGCCCTCACTTTAGAGTTGAAATATGAAGGTTTAAAAGACTCAAACTCATCTAAACTTACTCGATTTGTAAATGGTAGAAGAGTAAAATCTTTTCAAATTTTTTGTTAATTTTTTTTAAAGAGTTAAAGAGAGAGGTAGACAGAGAAAGAGATGGAGAGAGAGAGGTCTTCCATCCACTGGTTCACTCCCCAAATGGCCTCAATGGCAGGAGCTGGGCAAATCCAAAGCCAGAAGCCAGGAGCTTCTTCTGGGTCTTCCAAGTGGGTGCAGAAGGCCCAAGGTCTTGGGCCATCCTCCGCTGCTTTCCCGTGATTAACAGACAGCTGGATCGGAAGAGCAGCCAGAACTCAAACCGGCTCCCATATGGTATGACGGCACTTCAGGCTGGGGCTTTAAGCCACCACATGACAGCACCGGCCCAAGAGAGAAAAATCTTTACTCACATCCCAACAAGGCTTGCTTTATGTCATCTACTTCCAAAAGCTTAAAAGTATTTGACAATAATGCTTCAGTACTCCAGCGTCACAATTCTTGTATGAAATTATGTACCTGTAAAATCCTCCAGCCTCCCCTAAATTCTAATTCCATACAATTAGAAACACTTGACAATTTCTGACAGACTATGGAAAACACAAAATTTTTTCTGAACACAGTAGCATAACAAATATGAGGAAATCAAGGTGACCAATGGTCAAAAGTCCACCAGACCCATAGTCTAGCAGACTTTTTATTTTCAGGATTTGTGTAATTTGAGGCCTAACAATCTACATATTCCAACTAGCCTGTATGACACCTCTTTCCAATTGTTTACTGTGTGTAACAAAATTGACAAGAATTAACAGTTACTCCAAATATCCTCTCCCATCACCCCTTACACAATGTAGGAAAACTTAAGTCACTTTGTTGCCGCCCTAAAACAAAACATAAGCAAATTTAAACTGAGTATGTTACAGTGACTCTCACCTCACAGAACATAATTTAAAACTGTAATACTGTAAGCTGGAAATATTCATAATCAGTCAAATCTGTATCTCCAAATAAAGACCCAACAGTGTCAAGGAAAATTGGAATAACAAGTCATCTTAGTCAAAACTGTCCCCACTTCTGCCTACTACCACCAAAAAAATGGTTACCCAGTTTCCTGAAAATAAAATCATATTAATTGCTAATATTATTAAAAGTTTAGGGGCCAGTGTTGTAGACTGGCAGGTAAAGCCACCACCCATGAGGCTGGCATCCCATGTGAACACCAGTTCACATCCCAGCTGCTCCACTTCTGATCCGGCTCCCTGCTAATGGTCTGAGAGAGGCAGCAGAAGATGGCTCATGTGTTTGGGCCCACCACCTATGTGGGAGACCCAGAGGAAGCTCCTGGCTCCTGGCTTCAGCCTGGCCCAGAGCTGGCCATTGCAGCCACCTGGGCAGTGAACCAGTGGATGGAAGATCTCTGTCTCTCCCTCTTTCTCTGTAATGCTGACTTTCAAAATAAATAAATCTTTAGGAAATAAAAAAACGTTTAAAATGAAGGACATGCCTTATTTTTGAAAGTAGTAGTGACAGGGATAAGCCAAGGCATTTAAGCTTACTTCACTTTCTATTTGTTTTACCCAGGTATTACATGTTCTTGTAATCCCTTCTGGTAAGCACCAACGAGGAGTCAGAATAAAACATGAAAATCATAGCAGAAGAAACTAAAACGTCTAAATTATTTCAAGAATGCGCTGCAATTTCAATTATCAGAAACTCCGCAGGTACCCAAGACCAGAAAGAATTACCGCACAACTGTAAAAGTCAAATATTGATACAGGTGCCTTCCATGCCTCTGCGGGGTGCACAGCATCAGCACTGACATTTACTATCTGCTAAGTAGTTTCAAAGTGCAACTGCACAAGTCACATAGCTGGCTTGCAGCGTGAAGTTTATGACAGCTAATATGCTGGGAGAGGCTGCGAAGGTGTGATGCTTGTGCTAACTTTCATCAAGCCAGCAACAGGCTGTGACCAGACGGAACCTCAGCCCAGGTGCCTTTCCTCACTTCAGGAGGGAAACTTAAACCGCTACCTTCATGGATAATGTAACGAGGACTGTTCCATAAATTTATAATGCCATTTAGGGCTTTCTTATCGCTGCTTTTTAACAGCGTTCAAAGACAATGTTCCTATGAGAAAAGTACCTGCGAATATGAAGAAGGAAAACAATTCGGTTTCAAACTGGAAAAAAAAAAAATCCAGGAATGTTTACTAGAAGCACCTAAGAAGGGTTAAAAACTCCTAAAGCCACATTCTAGAGAAAGTTGTGAAAGAATTTCCAGAAATAACAGAAGTTATCCTCAATGATATATTATTTACACTTACAATTAGAGATCCCTCCTATTATTACTACAATAATTGTGGGAAACTTTCCTGGGATGAAGCACACTTGTGAACGCTCAGCTCAACTTCAGCTCCTGAACTCCTTAGACGAGAATTCTATTCGGCTTCTCTTGGCCTCCAGGCAGGAATGAAATGAGTTGTTACCAAAATAAGTAAGTAAAATCGGCTCCTCCATACCCAAGATTCAGTGCTAGGGTTTGTTTCACCATTCTCACTCCAAAACAAAATCCGCCTTTCCAAGACCTAGGAGTCAGCGCAAGTTTTCAGGTGAAGATGAACACCGCGGCGAGGGGCGAGGCCGACTACACCCAACCACGAGGGCTCCATGCTGGGGGCGCATCCGGTCAAGGACGTGCGGCCCGAGATGCCACAGGTGGCCGGCAGCGAGAGTGCCCACCTGGCAACTGGGCCTCCGGGGAGGGGCCCCGGCCCATCCCCACCTCCGGCCTCAATCCAGCCAACTTTCAGCCGAGGCAAGCTCGGGACAGGGCTCAGGCGGCCCCTCTGGATCCGCTAACCGGACACGGATGCCAAGCCAGGACACCAGTTCCACCCTTCCCCGCGAGCCAGCAGTGTCTCAAGATCCCGGAGGGCCGTGGGCGCTGGGGGGCCCGGGAAGGGCGGCTCGCTGGCAGAGGCAGCCCTGCCTGGAGCGGCCTGTCCAGCGCTCCCCTCCCGGGATCCCCAGACGCAGGCACCCGGGGCCGGCGACGCCCCACACCCCTCGCGCCGGGTCTCCCGGACAACAACGGCGGCGGCGCCCCGCGCCCACCCGCGGCCCGGCCGCCCACCTGTCCCGAGGGTCGATCCAGCTGGTCCTGCGGGTGTTGTGGTCGATGTAGAAGACCTTGCCGTCGTAGTCCCTGGCCTCCTCCCAGCCCCGGGGTAGCGGCAGCTGCCCGCTCCCGGCCCGCCTAGGCATGGTCGGCGGCCTCGCCGGCGAGCGGCGCCTCCATAGGGGCCGGGCGCGGGACGCGGCGGAAACGCAGCTGCCCCGCCCGGCCGCCGCACCCGACGCGGGCGCCGGCCAGGGGCTGAGGGGCGCGGGGCGCGGCGCGCGGCGGGCCTACGGGCGGGGGACGCCTCTGGAAACCCTGCTCTCGGCGCCGCTGGGGGTCAGTCCACCATGTCTGCGTTGGAACAGGCGAACGAACCCCCCTCCTCCTCGCCGCCGCTGCAGCCTCCGCCTCTTCCTCCTCCTCCTCCTCCTCCCCGTCCCCCAGCGGCCGCCGAGGGTCGCGGCGCCCGAGCCGCCCGAGCCGCCGCCGTCTGGGCTCGGATCCGGGAAGCTCGGCCCAGCGGCGGCCGCGGCGCGCCGGGCCTCCTCATTTGCATGCTATTAGCATGCGCCCCGCCCCGGCCCGCCCGCGCGCACTGGGCTCATCTGCATGCACATTCCTCGCCGCCGCATTCCTGCGCTTAACCCCGCCGCTGCCGGGGCGCTGCGCGGGGCGGGCGCCGGCCGAGCGCGGGCGCGGGGGAGGGGCGCCCCGGGGCCAGGTGGGCGGGAGGAGGGCGGAGGAATGCGTTGCTCGCTGCCTCGCCGTGACCCCGCGGTTCTCCCTGGGGCCGAACCTTTGGGAGTTTTGGAGTCTTTTGCGCTGCCTCTCAGCGTCTGTTCGTCTTCTAGGGAAACCACAGACTTTCCAGAGGAAAGGGGTGGGGGAAGCCGTCCTCGGAAGAAAAAGTCCCAACCAAACGAGAGGGCACCCGGGCTGCCCCCTGAGGCCGCGCCCGGGCCCTTCGGAGCCCCCCGGGCGGCTCGAGGCGCTGGCGGAGGGCGAAGAGCCCCGGGGCTCTGGGAAACGTGTCGGTGGGGCGTTCAGGGCGGCGTCTTCCCTTGCGGCCCTCACAGGGCGCCTGGCCCTCGGTGACCTCAGCGGAGCCCGCGGGCGTCGCAGCGGAAAGCAGAGGCGGGCGCCCTCCCCTCCGGCCGCGGGCGGGACTCCGGACCGGCCGGGAAGCGCTCGGGCCGACCTGCGGCCGTCGCCGCCCGCTGCCGCGCGGCCTGGAGACCGGGAGCCACCCGCGCCTCGACCCGCCGCGTCGGGGTGCGCTCCGGTGTGGCGCCCTCGGGCGGGTACCGGCTTCCCTGCGGGGCTTGGAGCAGTGGGCGAAGACACAGCCCACCGCCAGGCGCTTCCTTCCCGTCCAGGCTCCCGCCCTGGGAAGTCCCCCACCCCGAGCCCGGCTGCGGCCAAGACGGGGTGGGCGCCCCGCCGGAGTGAGGCCGGAGCTGCCTGGGCCCCGGGTGAGCCCGGGGTGGGATGCAGATCTCCCCTCAGGACCTCTCCTGCATAGAAGGCCGAGCTGAGGGCCGTGCCCGGCCACAGGGTTGGCGGGGCCTGGGACTGGAGTCGCCATCCATGGTTTCTAAGCGGATTCTCTTAAAACGCCAACCCGGGACCTCCTGGCCTTTGCCTCTGGGTGCGAATTGGCTGCATGCTGCCGCTAATGCGTAACTGCCCGCCTCGGCAGGAAAGGCGGGGGCCTCCAGAGGGTGCTGGGCGGCCTCGGCCCGCGCGGGGAGTCGGAGCCGCGAGGGAATCCGCGTGCCCGCCGTCGAGGCATCCGCTGCCGTCCCCAGGGAAGAGACGGGATGCAAGGCTCTGGAGAGCAGGGGCGGAGGCTCAGGCTGGGAGCCAGGTCCCTGCCGTCTGGGGCGAGGCTCCCAGGACAGGTCAAGGGGATGGTACTGGAAGCCGCTAGAAACAGGAGAGCTTGGAGGGCACAGAGGAAGCGGAAGGGGGCGAAAGGAGGCACTCAGGACGAATTCCCTAGCTTCCTCTGACGCTTTCGGGGTCTTCCTCTCGGGCACCCGGGTTTTGCGGTTCACCAAGATGCGGCACTCCCTGAGTTGGGAGGTGACCACACAGGGGGAGCTTCACTGGGTCCAGATGGCGTGAGACATCCTGTTGGATTGCTGAGTACCGTGAAAAAAGACGAGGCCTAAAATTAGTCTGTCACGCGACGGAGCAAACGTGCTTTGCTTTGGCCCTCTTGCGTGGGCTACACTTGTATTGTGGTTCACTATGGCGTCCTTAGACAAGCTCCCCTCCCCCAATAATTTAGCAACATTTATCATGGTAGAAGGAAAAAAAAACACACTTTGCTGCTTCCATAATTGAATTTGTTTCACTGGGATGAGCTACTGTACTTCTTAGGATAATTTGAAATTTGATAAGCATTCAGCTAAGCATTTTCACCCAAATTCTAAAACCAGTGAGGAATCCAAAATAACACACCACACTAAATGGCATTTATTGTTCCATAAATCTTCAGACTTCAAAAAGAAATGCTAAATAGGCAAAACTCTAAAAAGCAATTAAGAGACAAGCTCACTTTTTTCCCACTGGCTACCACAGGAAACATTTGGTCCTACAAAAGCAGTTAAAACGACAAGAAGAGTTGCTACTCTACAGCCTGTTTTGTTTTGATCAAGTTTGAACTCCGTCATTCTGAGCTCACCTAGTAACATTCCTTCAGGGAATTCCTAGTGGTTCAGACAGGGACATTTCGTTTATGTTCATATCTGTGAAAAGCAAATACAAGTGAAAATTATCACCATTTTAGAGATGGATACTTTAAGATTGGATTTCAGCTCCAGATGAGCTTAGACAGATGATGCAATGTGCTCTCCAGGATGACTGCTCGTCCTTTTCTATGCAACCTTGTACCAGCCACTGAAGAGTCTGCTGCCTGGCTCTCAACATTTCCTCCTCTCCTGGCTTCATGGCTTGTCTAGTGCTAATCTGTAGGAATTAGCGTCCACTGTCAATGTCTGCACTCTGGGGGACTGGAAAATTGATGATACCAAAAGGGGTAGAGATAGCAAAAATTATTTCAAAAGATAATTTCATTTAAAGCATATATACCTTTATCCCAGCAATCGCCGCGCAGTGATTTTAATGGTGGATGTAAATGTTCTCAAGATATGCAAGGGTGTTCATTGCAGCTGGTTTGATAATAAGAAAAAACTGGAAAAACCACCAGCGGCCATCAGTAAGGAGCTGATGAAGGAGTTATGAATCCATACTTAGCAAGCATTTTAAAAGCATTATATATGCTATTACCCATATGCTGATAAGGAGACATGTCCAGGATATACTAAGTGGAAAAAAAGCAAGGTGCAAGAAGACATTGGCTGGCTAACTTCCCTCCAGTTCTGGAGGTGGGAGCAGTCATAAAATGTAAAGAACAACACTCTTATACACTTCCTCTGTATCAAAGGGAAAACAGATAGTAAAGGAAGTTTATAGAGAGGATGGGGGCTGTCAGGGAGGTTCCATCAAAGAAGTAGACATGAGGTAAATGGCCATTAAGAAAAAAGGGTTAAGCTGGAGAGGAACAGAGATGTGATACCAAAATGGACAGGCACAGCAGACCTGCTTCTGGAGAGAAAATAGATGTGCAAAGTTCAAAGATGAATCTGGCACGGAGCAGACCAAGACTGGCTGGAGCCGTCTAGTTAGGAGGCTGTTGTGATAGCATAGGTATGAGATAGATAAGGTCTGGATTAGAAATAAGGCAATAGAGGATGAAAAGGAATGATTTGGCAAGAATTTGTGACTGATTAGATTAAGAAGGGAGAGGTGAATAGACGAAGGAATTTGGGATGATTCCAAGATTTTTAGGCTGTCAAGAGTGACTCCGAGAGCTGGTGAAAAAAATGAGGAAGTCGAAAGAGGGATCTGATATGGGGTTTGATTTTAGAAATTAAAGATTCCCAGCAGAAGACTAAAGGTCGGGACTGCAAATCTGTGGTTGGACAGCACCCATCTGAGGTTTGCACATAGCTGAGGCTTCAGGATTGAATCTCGGGAAGGAAATGCCAGTACAAGTTGGAGAGAATTAAGCAACCCATCCATAATCCTGTTTTTGGCCTGTAACTCTTAAGTAATTTGATATGATTTTGTTTATTTCTTTATGGTCTCCGTTTTCAGTAATATGTCTAAGAGTTAGTTGCTAGCATGTACAACTACCTTTGAATGAATTATTTTTGTAACCCTTATTGTTATGTTAGTGAATCAATTCCGTGTAGGACAAGATGAACTGGTTTTTAATATTTTAATATCCCTTGTGTTTTCAAGGGAGATTAGGGATTATATATACTGAAAATTCTAAATAAAGGGAAACTCCTTTCTTTCTGAGTCAAACTAGTGGCTTCTTTTTCCTCTTCTGCAACAGAACTGGTTAAAATAAATAATGCCTGTAATTTTCATGAATAGGTAACCTTAATCCACAATTCCTAACTTTCGTTGTTTAGACAGTCCTTAAGAAGACAAGCATGTGATCTTAAAAAATTCCCAGTGCTCAGCCAAACCAGAATCCTCGATGACCAGAACCATTTCCCCTGCAGTTAATTATTATACCAACACCTTAGGCAAAAACCATCATTCCAATTCAATAAAAAACAACATCAAACAGATTAGGCTTTACCTTATTTGCTGCAGATAGGAGACACACACTGAGTAAATTTTGTGCTTGCTACAAAGATAGTGAACGTTTTAAGTCCCTGACACACTAGTGAAGAGGAATAGTTCAAATGCCCTGTTTCTGTGTCTGGGCTCTCAGAAGGCTTTCTTGTACACCCTGTGGCATAGAGGCTCAGGGTAAGCATTATTTACATTCTTTCTTCCATAATGAAATAATATGAGGTTCTAATTATCTTTTTTAAAAAAGATTTATTTATTTATTTCAGAGGTAGAGTTACAGACAGAGAGAGAGAGAGACAGAGAGGTCTTCCATCCACTGGTTCACTCCCCAGATGGCTGCAGATGCAATGGCTAGAGCTGCACCTATCTGAAGCCAGGAGCCAGGAACTTCTGCGTCTCCAATGCTGGTGCAGGGGCCCAAGCATTTGGGCCATCTTCTACTGCTTTCCCAGGCCATAGCAGAGAGATGGATCGGAAGTGGAGCAGCTGGGACTTGAACCAGTGCCCACTGGGACACTGGCACTGCAGGTGGCAGCTTTACCCACTATGCCACAGCACCGGCCCAAAATTTTCTCTTACCATCTTTAATTTGCATCTTTTCTCCATTCCAACTTTACAGTCTATGAAAACCAGCTCTTGAAGATGGGATTGTGTCTCCTCATCCATGTCTTGTAAAACAATTTTATGTCTCCTTTCCTTCCCTCTGAATTGCCCATTACAATTTTTATTTTTCTTTCATCTCCATCCTTACTTCATCCTCTCTGTCCCCTCCAGTTCTTGGTTCCATGATGTCAATTCAATGATGTGATTTGGCTTTAAGAAATTCTGCTACAATATAATCTTCTAAATTTGTCTGACTTGGGGATAGTGAAATTTAATGGGAGGGGGAAGCCCTATGTAATAAATCGTGTTCAAAGAAATACATTTCCTCACTAAACATTAAAAGGTATTCAACATCATTAGTAGGCAGTAAAATGCAAATCTGAATCACAATGAGATACCCATACATGACCTCTAGATTGGCAAAACAAATTTTGAAAATTTACTTGAGAGGTAGAAAGAGAGGGAGGGAAGGAGAGAAACAGAGAGAGAAGGAGAGACATAGAGAAAGAGAAGGAGAGAGAGAGAGTGAGACAGAGACAGACACAGAGAGAGAGAGAGAGAAAGAGAGAGTGTATATGTTTTCCCATATGCTATTTCACTCCCCAAATGCCTCAAAGGCTGGGACTGGGATCTGGGAACTCAATCCAGTTCTCCTATGTGGATGTTAGGGACACAATTACTTGAACACCATTATTGCCTTCCAGGGTGTGCTTTGGCAGGAAGCTGGAGTCAGGAGCCAGAAGCAGGCATCAAACTCAGATATTCTTGTATAGGATTTGGGCATCTTAACTGCTAGTTAAACACTCACCCCAAGTTAAAAATTTTTTACTCAACCATCTAAAAATATAGAAATTATGCCACTTGTCTCCTAAACACTGAAAATAAGAACATTCTCCCACAATATTATTATCAAATCTATGAAATTTAAATTGGTACAATAAATATTGCCTAATATACAGCCCATATTCAGATTTCTCAAAGTACCTCAAGATGGCTTCTACCACTATTTGCTTTGTTTTAAACAGGATCTGATCAAGGACATCACACATCACATTGAACATGGTTGTTGCATGCCTTAATCTCCTTTCATTTGGACATCTCCTAGCTTATTTTTTTCTAAATCTTTCACAACAATGACTAGAGTTGTAGCCAATAATCTTGCAAGATTTCCAAAATCTGGTTTTATATTATTTCCTCACAATTAGATTCAAATTAAAATTATTACCAAGAGAACCTCACTGCAAGGTTATATACTTCTTATAAAGTTAATTTAAAAAGCATTTTTAATGAAGAATGGGATAGGAGAGGGAGTAGGAGGTGGGACAGGAGTGGGGGTGGGAGGGCGGGTATGGGGAGAAGAACCACTATATTCCTAAAGCTATACCTATGAAATTTGTATTCATGAAATAAAAGCTTTCTTAAAAAAAAGTTGTATACTTCTTTATCACATCAGAAAGCACTTAATGTCAATTTTGCCTCATCCTTGGTTATGCTAAGTTTGATTAAATTGGTACCTGACAAGCATATCTGATACCATTTTAAAGATATCTTTGGCAAGGTACAAATATCCTTTTTCCTCATGCAATTTTTCAGTTCACTGGATTTGGCACCAATTGAAGATCCATGCTTGAGTCTCCACATTAATGATTCTGAGGTGGTGAGTTCTTTGTTTTTGTTGTTCAGCATTTATTTATGTATTTACTTAAAAGGCAGAGTGACAGAGAAGGAGATACATGCACACACACGCACACAAACATATCTTCCATCCACTGGCTTTCTCCCTATGTGCTTGCCACAGCCAGGACCGGGCCAGACAGAAGCCAGGAGCCAAGAACTCCATCCAGGTCTCCCATGTGGGTGGCAACTACCCAGAGCCATCATCCACTGCCTAGCAGGATGCATCAGCAGGAAGCAGCACTGGGAGCAGAATCAGGCACTCTGACATGGGATGAAGCCATCCCAAGCAACGTCTCAACTGTTGAACCAAATGTCCACCCCGACAAGGGTGACATAACCAGCATCTGAACTACTGAGCTAACTGCTCCCTCCTGTTATTATTTTAATAATTAGAGACTTGTCTTAGCTCAGACTGCCTTAACAAAATATCAGACTGGGTGGCTTAAACAACAGAAATTTGTTTTCTCAGTTCCGGAAACTGAAAAGCCCAAGAAAAGGTGCCAGTGGGTTCAACTCCTGGCAAAGACTCTCTTCCTGGTTTGTAGTTGGCAGCCTTTTCCTTGGCAGAGAGAGAAAGAGAGCTTCTGGTGTCTCCTCTTATAAGGACACTAATCCTATCAGACCAGAATCCCCTCCCCCTTAACCTTAATTACTTCCTTACTTCAAATACAACCACACTGGGCATTAAGGCTACATTCAAACTGGGAGAAGAGCGCAGTTCAGTCCACAGTAGGACTCATGGATATTTTTTAATAAAATGGTCACTACACTGAGAGTCTACTTCCACAGAGTTAATTCTTAAGCATAGATTTGGAGACAAACATTTATTTATTTTTAATGTACGTTTAATTATTAGTTAAAAGGCAGAGTGGCAGAGAGGGAGGAAGAGAGAGAAAGAGAAAGATAGAGAAATCTTCCATCCACAGGTTCACTCCCCAGCTGGTTTACTCCTCAAATAGCTGTAGTTCTAATTGCCTGTCCTTATTTCTTATTAAAGATTTTTATTTATTATTTACTTGAGAGGCAGAGTTACAGACAGAAGAAGAAACACACAGAGAGAAATATGTGAAAGGAAATAACACTGAGATGTATTTTATTTTCTTTTTAAAAAGATTTTTTATTCATTTGAAAAGCAGAGTTACAGGGAAAGAGCACACACTTCTATCTCCTGGTTCACTCCCTAACTGGACGCAGGTGCTAGAGCTGGGCTGATCTGAAGCCAGCTTAGCCTGCCACAACACCAGCTTGTCAGCATTTCTTTTTCTTTTCTTTCTTTTTTTTTGCTTTTTTTTGTTTGTTTGTTTGTTTTTTAAGATTTGTTTTATGTATTTGAAAGAGTTACAGATATATATAAAACAAATCTCTCTCTCTACATATATATATGTAGAGATATGTATATATATGTATATATATGTAGAGAGAGAGAGAGAGAGAGAGAGAGATGGAGAGGTCTTCCATCCGCTGGTTCACTCCCCCAAATGGCCACAATGGCCAGGACTGGGCCAGACCAAAGCCAGAAGCTTCTTCCAGGTCTCCCAGGTGGGCTCAGGGGCCCAAGGACTTCGGCCATCTTCTTCTGCTTTCCTAGGTGCATTAGCAGGGAGGTGGATCGGAAGTGGAGCATCTGGGACTCCAACCGGCGTACATAATGGGATAAGGGTGTTGCAGGCGGCAGCTTAACCCCCTATACCACAGGGCCAGCCCGCAGTCAGCATTTCTTAAACTTTAACAAACATAAGACTTTCTTGGTGGGCATGTTAGAAATACAGATTTCCAGATCCCACTCCCAGGGTTTCTGATTCTGTTGGTCTGAAATGACAGATTGAAACATACAGCCTTCACAGGAGTGCCAGGTGCTTCTGATGAAACTGGTCAAAGTGACAATTTAAGAAAAGCTGTTTTCATCTGCAATCACTGAATAAAAAAAAGCGTATTTAATACATTTAATGTATTGCCCAACTATTTGCCTGAAAGCTTGTACCAATTTAAAATTGCACCAGTGATGCATTGTCCCAAACCTTCTGACATATTCCCCGTGTACTTCCATAGTGCCTTATAAAAGTAGGTGCTTAATGAATATTGGATGGTGGGTTATCCTTCTCTGGGCCTCAGCTCCTTATAACAAATTCAGGATCTTGCTTTAAATCAGCTTTTACAGATTGGCCCAGTGATGAACATCACCTGGAGCTCATGTTGAAAATTCCAATTCAGGGGCTGGTGTTGTGGCATAGCAGGTAAAACTGCTGGCTGAGATGCTGGCATCTCATATGGGCACCAGTTCAAGTGCCGGCTGTTATACTTCTGATCCAGCTCCCTGCTAACAGCTTGGGAAAAGCAGAAGAAGATGGCCCAAGTGCATGGGCCCCTGCCGCCTACATAGGAGACCTGGATAAAGCTTATTGCTTCAGTCTGGCCCAGCCCTGACCATTGTGGCCATCTGGGAAGTGAACCAGTGGATGGAAGATCTCTGTCTCTTCCTCTCTGTAACTCTGAATTTCAAATCAATAAATCATAAATCTTTCTTAAAAAAAATTCCAATTTACAGGCCCAGGTTTGTTCCATGAGACTCTCCAGGGGAAGGAGTGAAAGCCAGTCTGTTTAGCAATAACCCTGAACATAACTTGTTTGATTGTGTTTTGCAAATACTGCCCTCCTTGACTCTGAACATTCTTTCCAGTTCTGTGATATTTTGATTTTGCCTAACTACACAAGACTTTATTTAACTATGGACCAATACCCATGAACATTAAAGGAATACAAGGGGGCCTCAAAAAGTTCATAGAAAAAAATGTGCATTTTAGAAACTGCATGGATTTCAACTTTTCACACCAAAATAAGCTTATTTTTAAATTCCATTTTTACCTCAACTTTTTGAAGTACAATCGCAATGCAGGCCACATAAAAAGCAGCCACAATGTTCGAATAAGATAGGTGTGAGCAATAGGTTCCAGACATGTCTTTTTTATCTTTATCAAGACTAAATTTTTCAGATATTTTTACATTTTTAAAGAAGCTGTCACTGCAAAGATTTAAAATATTCTTAAAATGCCAAGAGTGCATACTAATATTTCTGTGCTGCTTTCCCTCTGGGAATATTAAAATGATGGAATGCTACATCATAAAATAAAAACGTCAGACACAAAGCAACATCAGACTTCAAGTGAAAGAAAAAAATTCAAGTTTCCCAGTGAAAAAGAAATAAGTCCAGGAGAAAACAATAATAATGATAAAAGGGATTGAAAGTGATCCTGTAAAGATGTAGTTAAAGAAATGATGTGTAATTTGGAGAAGTTATAGCTAACGGGTGTCAGAGAGGAACAGCTTGCTTTATAGAAAGTAAATATTAAACTGACAAAGATTTTCCATACCAACATGATTTTTCTTTGCGTATTATGTTGGTATTTGAATCATATTGACAAAAACTCCTAAAATCTAAAGTCATCAGGTTCCTGTGGGCTACTGATATTATGGTCAAATACATCTTCTGGTGTATACTTTTTTAGAAAGTTAGTTATTTAACATTCACCACAAGCCAGGCACTACGTCACCTGTGCAAGCTCATTTACTCCTCCCATCAACCTTGTAGGGTCTCTATTAATATGACTATTGAGAGACACAGATGGTTTAACTTGTTTACATGAGATCACACAGTTGTTAAGTGATAAGGCTGGGGTGCACCCCCAAGGGATTGACTCAGAGCGGAGTGGTGGTCAATGTGGACAGTTGATAACAAGCAACACATTGCCTTTCTACTTTCTGTCTCCATTCAAACCTGAATGGTTGTGATCAGCCAACTTTAGGTGGACCTGAGCCGTGTTTCTCATTGTCAAAGAAAGAAGCAAGGGGGAAGTGTACCATGAATCGTGAGGCCCTAGATTAGTTTGGAGACATCAATATTCACTCATGTGTAGTACAATATAGGTAGATACATAAATATGTGACAGACAATCAGAGATACATCTGTGTGCTTGGGTTGGTACAGACACATGTCTTTTCTAGCTTGTTTCCTTACGGGGAAGGAAACAATGTCAGAAACAATGACACACCAGTAAAAGTATACCCAGCACCCAGACATTGCTTGCTAAATACTGTTCTACAATAAAAGGAATCAGAAGTCCTTGGAGAAATGGCCAATTATAGGGTTAGGGCAGAGAAATTATGAGATCAGCCTGGAGCATCTTGCAGTGGAAGGAAGTGTTGAAATGACAAAATGGTGAGGTTATATCACAGGGACACAGAAGCCACCTGAGAAAAAGTCTGTCACAGTCAAGACCTTGAGCAACAAAATAAATAATGTAGAATTAGATTATAATCCAAAAAATAAAATAAATATACATGAGACCAAATATAGATTGTTGAATAAATAAACCAATGAGGAAAAGGGAGAAACCTTCCTTACAGAATTCCAAATAACGCCAGGAGGTCCTTCTTCTTCCTGCAGAGGAATCCTAATCCCCTCTTCCTTGAGCATGGGCTGGCGTCAGTGACATAGTCTGAACAAGTTTTGGAGCAGCCTGCCAAGCACTACCTTCACTAAGTGATCAAGCTTACTATCACCAGTGTTAAGTCATCTGGATAACAAGTATCTCTGACAGGAGATGGTGAAAATGGCATTTCCTGCTGTTGGATGCATCTCTCAGAGCCACACCCCCAGTCCAATCATGAGGCAAACCCAGAATGAGGGAAACATACAAAACAAGTCACTAAAAAGAAGGAAAGACTGAAGATTGTCAAAGGTTGGGTAGGCTCAGGAGACATGGCAACTCAGTACCGTCCAGACAGAAAAGGACATGGATGGCATCTAACTAAAGTCTGGGATTTTGTGACTAGTAATGTACCAATATTATTTTATTTCTTTCTTCCTTTCTTTTTTTTTTTTTTTTTTTTTTTTTTTTTTTTTTTTTGACAGGCAGAGTGGACAGTGAGAGAGAGAGACAGAGAGAAAGGTCTTCCTTTTCCATTGGTTCACTCCTCAAGTGGCTGCTACAGCCGGTGCGCTGCGGCCGGCGCGCTGCACGGATCCGAAGCCAGGAGCCAGGTGCCTCCTCCTGGTCTCCCATGCGGATGCAGGGCCCAAGCACTTGGGCTATCCTCCACTGCCTTCCTGGGCCACAGTAGAGAGCTGGACTGGAAGAGGAGCAACCGGGACAGAATCTGGCACCTCAACTTGGACTAGAACCCGGGGTGCCATCGCCACAGGTGGAGGATTAGCCAAGTGAGCTGTGCCGCTGGCCCAATGTTATTTTCTTATTTTGACAAATGTACCATTGTTTTGTGTGATTTTAACGTTGGAGGAGACGGATAAGTGTGTATGTGAATGTATACTACAGCTTTGCTACAACTCCACAATTATTCCAAAACAAAGAGTTGGCTAAAAGGAAATTAGCTTAGACAGAACTAAGACACCTTCTTTTCTCTACAACAGAATACAATACTGGAGCAAGAAATCAAGTGATGTTGTGGAACCTTGCTTATGGAGACACTGTTAGCTGTGCGGGCACATCCTTGCCGTCTACCTCAGGTGGGGTGTTCTGCTCCCAGGGGAGGAGGCTACGCTGTTTGCTCTCTTGGAGTTTTCTCCAGATCTATGATTCCAACTTAGTAGGAATTTGATTTAATTCAACTCACACAACATTTTCTGGTAATCTGTGCATTCTATGTAATTCTGTGTAATTCTATTTCATGTCCGCTGATCTGAATAGTGGAGATAGTGTAATAAGAACCTTTATTGTATTATACATTCAAACCTAGTGTAATAACAGTTGGGCTACAAACAAAAGTGATTAGAACTTTTTAAAAACACACAGACAAAAAACTTTAAATGGTATTGATTCTAAATAATTTTGCTTGCTTTTCCGGTTAATGTGGACTGATTAATGTCTTTAAAACCCAATATTTTGAATGGTTATTTTGTGCAAGACACTGTGCAGTATATTAAGCAAACTGGGAAGAGTTACTGGTTCAATAATCTAAAAGTATAGTTCTGAAGACCAAAATCACTAAATTATTTCAGATAAAATGAGGTGCATACAAGTGCCTATTTAAAGATGTAACATGACACACATCTGTGTACAATCCTTAGATAAAAGTTTTTTGTTTGTTCTTAAAAGTTCAGAATGATGTAGTGGAAATAAAGTCCAACTGCTCAGACAGCCAACGAACAGGCGAAACAGATGGACTCTGACCTTCCGTGAAGGCCAAAAAATTCCATTTTAGCTTTTATGTTGTCACTGGCATGAAAAGTCCATTCTCTGTCATTGTGATCATAAGTTGCATAACCTTGTGCTTTTTTCAGTCTTATATACTGACCCATCAGAGTCTATATCACAGTTAATAGAATAATAATTTATAAAGCATCCATTTAAAAATAAATATGAGAGAGTGAACACCATGCAACTAATTTGGGCTCAATGCCCAGAGAAATCGCACATTGAGATGTTCTTGACTTAAATACATACACTGGAGCTACATGTTAGCTAAACCTCTTGGGGAATTTCTGTTTAATTCAGTGAAGGCAGACAGGTGTATCACATCACTAGTATTGATTTTCACCAAACTGCAGAAAGATTGTGCTAGAATGATTTTGTACACCAGCATACACAAAGGCAATATACAAGTGTGTCTACAAACAGGCAGTTAAAAAAATCACAACCTTCCCATTCCTGTTAGTGTCTGAACAGCCTGGCTGGTGTTTGGGTTTTGAGTGAAATAGCTACAAAGTTCACTTCAGTGTTTTGCTCTGGTTACTCAATGTACACACACACACACACACACACACACACAGTGTTGACAAGAGATACAACATGGGCTTTTCCTTTTAGCAGAGAGCATTCTTGGCCTCCTTTGAAAAGTCCAAGGCACAAGCTAGAAGACTTTCCCTACAAAGGGGAGGCAATGTCCCACATGTTGATCAAGTCCAGCTTCAGGCTCTACTCCTAGAATTCCTAGGGTGTGAATGCTTTACTTACCTGGCTTCATAGAGAATCAGTAACTCCCCTGTCTGTGAGTCTTGGTGAGTTTCTGTCTAGAACCAGAGCCACCCATGCTATGGTTGGAACATAATTTGATACTTGAACTCTTACAGAACTTTAAACTCCAAAGTTAATGGCATTAAGAGCATGAAAACTTAATCCAATTGTGGAATTCGGAAGGCAGCCTAGTGGGAGGTTCTTAGGCCACTGGTGTTGTACCCTCGGAGGTCATTCCTGCGAGAGGGTTTGTTATAAAAGCCTGAGGTGAGGGGTTGGTTCTGTGGTGTAGGCTGGGCCTCTACCTGTGATGCCAGCATCCCATATGGGAACCAGTTCTAGTCCCGGTTACTCCTCTTCCAATCCAGCTCCCTGCTGATGGCCTGAGAAAGCATTGGAAGATGGCCCAAGTGCTTGAGCCCTGCACCCACGTGGGAGACCCAGAAGAAGCTCCTGGCTCCTGGCTCCAGATCGGCCCAGTTCCAGCTATTGAGGCCATTCAGGGAGTGAACCAGTGGATGGAAGACCTTTCTCTCTGTCTTTCTCCTTCCCTGTCTGTAACTCTACCTCTCAAATAAATAAATAAATCTAAAAAAAAAAAAAAAAGCCTGAATGAGGCCCAGCCAGCCACATGAAAGCTGGCCATGGGATCCTTCCTTCCATAAGTGCTGATCATGGCCATCCACAGCTATCCACCTCCCTCACCAGATGCCTAACCGGTGTAACTGCATGGTCTTGGACTTGAATCTCCAAAATTGTGAGCTACACGAACCTTTTCTCTCTATAAAGTAATTGCCTCAAGTATCTTGTTATGTAATGAAAGAATTGAATAATACGGTCCATGTGAGGTATTGTGAAGAATCGACCATAGGCAGAGGTAATACTCTGAATCCACCAGTCCTAGAACACAGCGTGCATATAAATGTGTATGTGTGTGTGTGAGAGAGAGAGAGTGTGTGTGATCCATTTTTCTCATTTTTTTTCCAATTGTATCTCTTTTTGTGTATGTGCGCCCAATCACCTTTCTCAGGGGGAATGGTGAAACTGTAGTAGTCTAGAGAAAAGGACACTGGGAACAAAATTTTTTGCTGGATTTATGGATTACTCACATATTAGCTCGGTGGCCAAACAGCCACCTAATGTGGAGCTCCAATTTTCTACCTAAAATTTTTTATTTATTGATTTTGATTGTATTTGAAAAACGAGGGTGGAAGAGAGAGAGAAAATTTTCTATCTGTTGGTTCACTCCCCAGATGTCCACAGTGGCCAGAGCTGAGTCAGACAAAAAGCAGGAGACTGGAAATCAGTCTGGGTCCCCCAAGCAGCTAGCAGGGACTCAAGTTCTTGAGCAGTCATCTGCTGCTTCCCAGGATGCACATTAGCAAGAAGGTGGATGGCAGGTAGAAGAGCTGGGACTGGAACCAGCTCCATTATGGGATGTGGATGTCCCAAGTGGCAATTTAAGCCACTGAGACAAACACCCAACCCTTGAATTCCAATCTTCTTATTTGTTACCCACCCCATGGGGTTACAGTGAGCATTATGAAAATGTGTTGGGGCCGGTGCTGTGGCTCACTTGGTTAATCCTCCGCCTGCGGCCCGGGCATCCTAAGTAGGCGCTGGGTTCTAGTCCTAGTTGCTCCTCTTCCAGTCCAGCTCTCTGCTGTGGCCCAGGAAGGCAGTGGAGGATGGCCCAAGTGCTTGAATCCCTGCACCTGCATGGGAGACCAGGAGGAAGCACCTGGCTCCTGGCTTCAGATCGGATCAGCGCAGCGCTGGCCATGGTGGCCATTTGGGGAGTGAACCAACAGAGGAAAGACCTTTCTCTCTGTCTGTCTCTCTCTCACTGTCTATAACTCTACCTGTCAAATAAAAAAAAGTGTCTAACATAGGAGAGCTAGCACCCAGTCAGAACTAAAATTCACTTTCCTCCTTCCCCATCTTCTACCTTCCGACAGTCTCATGTGTCTTTGCTACCTCTCTCTGTTTATCTCTTCAACTTGACAGGCAAGGAGGAAAGCATTTAAAATATTTTTATTTTACTGAATTAAAAAACCTAGAGTTTCTGATTCAGAAATCTCATGACTTCAAATTTTCACTCTCTCTAACAGGAAGTATTTAATTTTATTTTTTTACATTGGGATGGAGGCAGACATTTGGTGTAGCAGTCATTGTGTAGGATGCCTGCATACCATACCAGAGTCCCTGGATTCCAGCCCCTTCTCCACTCCTACATCCAGCTTCCTGCTGGTGCACACCCGGGAGACAGCAGGTGATGGCTCAGGTGCTGGGGCCTCTGTCACCCATGTGGGAGACCCAGACTGTGTTCCTAGCTCCCAGCTGCAGCCTGTCCTAGTCCCAGCGATTGTAGACATCTGGAGTGAACCAGCTGATGGGAGTGTGCTCTCCCTCTGGCTCTCTCTGACTCTCAAAAATAAAGTTTTTTAACCATTGGAATTGACTTTCTTTTCTCCCACAAATCCGAACCCTTTTCCTAAGGTTGGTTCCAGCCTTGCATGTGGGGGCCCTGATGGAAGGCAAGGAAGATTCCTGATGGAAGAACCAGAAAGGGGATTGAGAGGGTCTATGCACTTAGCCAATCAGATGCTCCCAATGTGGTCCTGGACTACTGGCTTCAGCCAATCAGATGCTCCCAGTGGAATGTGGTGGAGAATGAATGATTCAAAAACAGCTGAGAGCACAGAGGCAGCAGCAGTAGCCATCTCCAAGCAGTGCACGAAGGCTGCCTGGACAAGGTCACAGGTGATGGGTCGGGCATTTGACAGCGGCCGGAGCTCACGGCTCGGTCCTTGCAGAAAAGCTGCCTCTCTTTTTTATTTTACTAAATTAAAAAAGATTCAGGTTTCTTGCTTGGGCAGCTCCTCTGGAATGAGATCCAAGACGCGAAAGGGAGCTTTTCCGCAGCCTATCTGGGACTTTTCTAGAGCCGTCCTCCAGCTTCTCTGACACTATCTTGGGAATTCCTCCATCCTAGATAAAAGTGACAGGTTCCCAAGCTTTTCTCAGGAGCCCTTGCTGGTGGGTTCTGTTTGAATTTTTAATTTTAGGAAACTGACTCTATTTCTTTTCCCCTCACTTTTTTTCCCAGCGCCTACATGTTGGAATGTGTGTGGGTGTCTAACTGTGCCGCCTTTCTTTCTCCCTGGTCTCCCAAAGTCTAACCTGGAGTCAAAACAGTTCACATTCCTCGTTGGTTAAAAACCAATAAAACCAAAATTGTTAGAAAATTCAGAATTCAAGTATGCTTCTACACAAGAACAGTGAACATTCTTTAATTGTGTCAGTGTGATGTTTCATATTTTCTCACTGCATTTTGTAGTACTTTCTAGGACTCCAACATCAAGGTCATGATAAGATTATTGGAAGTTGCTTAATTTTTTTAAAAGATATTATTTATTTAATCGAGAGAGAGAATCACAGACAGTGAGAGGGAGAGACAGAGAGAAAGGTCCTCTGTCCACTGGTTCACTCCCCCAATGGCCGCAAAGGCTGGAGCTGCGCCGATACGAAGCCAGGAGCCAGGAGCTTCCTCCGGGTTTCCCACGCGGGCGCAGGAGCCCAAGGACCTGGGCAGTCTTCCACCGCCCTTCCAGGCCACAGCAGAGAGCTGGGCTGGAAGAGGAGCAGCCGGAACTAGAACCTGGCACCCACATGGGATGCCAGTGCTGTAGGCGGAGGATCAACTCACTGTGCCACAGCGCCTGGCCCGGAAGTCGCTTAATTTGGTAGTTTCCATTTTATTTGAAGGGCAGAGAGACAGAGAGGTCCTCCATCTGCTGATTCACTCTGCAAATGCTTGCAACAGCCAGGGCTGGGCTGGACTGATGTCAGGAGCCCAGAATTTCATCTGGGTCTCCCACATGGGTGGCAGAAACCCATGTGAGCCATCATCTGTTGCCTCCCAGGGTGTGCATTAGCAGGAAGCTGGGACCGAAGCAGGGGTGCTGGTAACTCAAATCTCATGTGGGATGCAGGCATCCAAGTGCTGACTTAAGCTGCTGTGTCAAACTCCCATCCCTGCAAGTCCCAACCAGAGTACTTTCCAGACATTTTCAACCTGAGGCATGTTAGCCAGCATTAGTTATTGCTTCTTTTGCTTTCTCCTCAAGCCGCTACACCTGCCCGCCAGAACTCACCTTGCGCTGCGGACAGTCTACAACCAGCTGACAGGAACATGGTGCTGTTCCGCGTTGGTATTCGACAATGTCTCAACCGCTTCAGGTCTCTGCTGTTGACAGCAAACTAAGAAATCCCTGACTGAAATTCACCATGGAGAGCCAAGTTCACGGAAATCGGCCCTGTACCAGCTGCGTGGTTTTGGGCGCCATATCTCTCAGTGCCTCCGCCAGTTCTTCTGGTAGAAGAGGGGCTGGTCGTGGCGGCGCCCCTCCTCAGGGCTGCCGTGAGTGTTAAATGAGTTAACGTACGCAGGCACTCTCAGAGGTCCAGCAGGTAGCATGCGTCCTGCTGCCACTTCAGTGCGTATCCCTGAGCTGACCAGTGGGAATTTCCAGATTTTACAGTCTGTCCAGGGTTGCGTTGTGTGCTCTGCAGATTCATACGCCGAAGTCGTAAACCACCCCCACCCCCCACCCCCGGTCACTCAGAATTATTTGACTATTTGAACTTTAGGGACTTGGAAGATGTCATTAAGGACACACGAGTTCATATGGGTAAGCCTTAATCCAATATGACTGGCAACTTCCTAAGAAGACATACGCAGGGGAAGACCGTGACAACGTGGGAGAAGACAGCCGTCTGCAGAAGAGGGAGGCCCTGGGGAGACATCGGCTCTGCTGGCACTGTCTTCTGCACAGTAGGAGACTTCCTCCGAAGGAGATCCTGCATGGCAAATGGAGCCAGGGAGAATCCTGTCACTCTCTGTGAGTGCTATTTTAACTCCGTGGATCCGCCTCAGGTCTTGTCCTGATCACTCTGTAGAGCTGCAGGTCAGCCGTGGGGTGCTGCCTCCCTCCCTCACCTTAGGCTTCGTTCCAAAGCTTCAAGATGGCCACAACCCTGCACTCACTGTTTCTAACGGGCCTAGCCCAGTGCCCCTTGGTGGAAAACGTCAGGAGTGCAGGCTTCAGATCTATTCCCAGCACATGCTCATGCCCCTGGCATCCATTGTTAGAATTCGTGTGTGAAATCCCTAGCAGTAGTCAAAGCACCGGGGAATCTCACTTTAATCTTGTCCTGGGGAGGGGAAGTGGGGGTTGGGGGGTTGGGGTTCCTGAAGTCACAATTTTGCTGCCACGGGTGTTTGGCCAAGAGAGAGTGGAGTGCTGTTGGACAAGCGGATATCTGGGCCAGGAGTGCAGTTCTGCGGTTCTTCACACCCAGGAGGTAGAACTGTGCCGCCGGACGCAGGAGAGGCCTTGACCCGAAGTGTGCACCAGGACAAAGAATTCATGGGAAGTGATGCTGACCCTGCAGAACAAGCGCTATAGCAATCAGCGCTTAGATAAACGAGAGATAAGCAAACAGGCAAAGCAGAATCCTTGCTTACGTTTCCTGTCTTCTTAAAGACTCACCCAGGGACCAATGTTGTGTGGCCTAGTAGACTAAGCCTCCATCTGGGACGCCAGTATCCTAAGAGGATGCCGGTTCAAGTCCCGGCTGCTCCGCTTCCGATCTAGCTCCCTGCTAATGAGCCTGGGAAAACAGCACAAGATGGCCCGTTTGGGCCCCTGCACCCATGGGAAGACCTGGAAGAAGCACCTGGCTCCTGGCTTTTTCCTGGCTCAGTACAGGCTGTTATGGCCATTTGGGGAGTGAACCAGTGGATGGAAGGTCTCTGTCTCTCCACCTCTCTCTGTAACTCTTTCAAATAAATAAAAAATAAATCTTAAAAAAAAAAGACTTCCCCAAATCTTCAACACTTTCTGAACATTTGCCTTACTTTCTAATTACTTGCTTTAAACTTTCAAACTATTTTGGTATCATTCTCCAGCAGGGGTAGAGAGAAGGCTTTTTAAAAATGGGTTTCTTGGGGGACCATTAAATATAGTTTCTAATCTTTTTTACTTGATTTATATTTTAGTAATACCTGGAGGAATATTCATGTATGAATAAGCCTGAAATAATAAATCTTGGAATAATTGTATTTTGGAGAAAATAGGTCAATTCACTGCTACCATTCCAAGGCAACATCTTCCAGCAATTGTTCTTTCTGAGTGCCAGTCATGAAACTATTGCTATGTCATCTATTCCATGTGTTTTTTTAATATACAAAATATTTGTTTATTTTCTATGGGAAAGGCAGAGTGACACAGAGAGACAGATACAGCCAGATCTTCCATCGGCTGGTTCACTCCCCAAATGCCTGCAGCAGCCAGGGTAGGGCCAGGCCAAAGCCAGGAACCATCTGGGTGGATCTGCCACGTGGGTGACAGAGACGAAAGTTCCTGGGCCATCTTCTGCTGCTTCCCAGGCACCTTAGCAGGAAGCTGGATCAGAAGCAGAGTAGTCTGGATTCCAATACAGGATGCGGATGTCCTTAGCAGTAACCTTACCCGCTGTGCCACAGTGCCTACCACCCATGTGTTTTTAACCTGATATTTATGGTTAGAATTATACAATGTAGTTTAGGGGCAAATTTTGAAGAACACTTATTTTAGGTTAAAATATGGCGGATTTGGGCCAAAATTCCATCAGGAAGATTGCCTCAGTTGAACTTTCTCTGAGAAAAATCATGCACTTTCCTTCTAAATGACAAGGCACAACCCTCCCATGTTTGTATGGCTTCTCTTACCTGCCCAGGTTTTACCTGGGACAACTGAGGGGTCATGAGATGCTGCTGCCACCTGGTGGTAGAATGGATAACAGTTATCTACCCCCAAAACTATTTTCTTGGGGTGTCCACATCCAGTTCAGTTTAGCTCTGCTCCATTCAATAATCATTTATAGAACCTACACGAGGATCTGGCATGGTGGTAATTAGGGGGCAGAATTGTGTCTGCCTACTTTCCCTTTTTGTTTTTCTATTGACATTTCAGTTTGCTTAATCTCACGCAACTGCTCTCTTGGGCTCAGATTCTCTTTAACCTTCTTCATCCTCCTCCTATCTCTCAACTCTTGCTTGGCTTCCTTAGAAATGATGATGCTCCTTCTCCTTTCTTAGGTTGCCTGAGTGCACCAGCAATGAACTAATTATGATTTTAAAACTAAAGTGCTATGCTGCTAGACATTTTTCCCAAGGAAAAAGGAAATCATAAAATTTGTGATTTTTCCATGAATTCCTAAAAATATTTTTCTAAAGATTTATTTATTTATTTATTTGAGAGACAGAGTTACAGAGAGGCAGAGGCAGAGAGAGAGAGAGATCTTCTATCTGCTGGTTCACTCCCCAAATGGCTGCAACGACTGGAGCTGCGCCGATCCAAAGCCAGGAGCCGGGAGCTTCTCCTGGTCTCCCATGCGGGTGCAAGGGCCCAAGCACTTGGGCCATCTTCTACTGTTTTCCCAGGCCATTAGCAGAGAGCTGGACTGGAGGAGGAGCAGCCGGGTCACGAACCAGTGCCCATATGGGATGCAGGTGCCTCCGGAGGAGGATTAACCTACGGTGACACACTGCCGGCCCCCTTAAAAATGTTAAAGAGCTCAGAATTCTACAAAAGACTCTTTTTGTTTTCTCACCTAATTGTGTGTCTACAATGCTCTTATTTCATTCTTCCTGAGGCACTGATATCAGAGAAAAGGTTCAATTCTTCTCATCCATTTTCAATTTTCTAGAAATAATAAGTCATGGTTTCAGAGCAGGCATTTAGCCTGGTGGTTAACATGCCTGTGTCCCAGGTCATAGTGCCTTGGCTGGAGCACAGGCTCTGGCTCCTGACTTCCACTTCACACCAATGCAGACCCAGGGAGGCAGCTCCCACGGCTGAAGAGATCGGAGTCCTGCCGCCCTCAGAGGAGGTTTGGGTCGCGCTCCCAGCTCCTGGCTCAGGTCCCCGCCTGTTGCAGAAGTTTGGAAAGTGAAACAACAGTTTGGAGCTCACTCTCTCTCTCTGCCTGTGTCTCTGCCTCTCCAATAAATAAAAACAAAATAAAAATTTTGCTTTTTACTATCTTTCATCATAAATATAGATGATTTCAACTAATTGTGGGTTAAATTATCTTTCTTAAGATTATTTGTGAATATAATTACTATTAACAAAACCATTTTTAGAGAAAACTTATTCTGATTTCAAACAAGTAGCTTAAAAGCCTTTGAAATGCAGTTCAATTTCAACACAAGAATTTTCTGCAATTGAAAAACAGATAGATACATTAGAGGCTATTTTGTTTATAATAGAAAAAGATTTGTTACTTAATAGAATAATTTATCATGGAATCTCTAAATAACACAATCTTCCCAATGCATTTACTTTATGATTCAATTACAAAGCATTTAGGCACAGGAGTAGTTACAAATGGATTGGGGATAAACACAGATAAAGCCTGAGTAAATCAAAGAGTTTGGAAGAACTACACACCTTCAGAATTATGTTAATTCCACTAAGTGCACATCTATCTGAAATATCCCTACTTGCAATCAAAATGACTGTGAAGACTAATTACAATGAGAAATATGTAACCTTCAAGTAAGTTCCTAGAATTCTTCAATAATTATGAAAATGAACAAAGTTTGAGGTCTCAAAATCCTGATAAACACAATGGTGTGGGACTGGCATTAAGCCAACATATAGGCAAATGGTATAAAAAAGAGAGCCCAGAAATCCTCACACACATGGTCAAATGAAATCTAATTATTTGTATGGAAAGACCATTCAATGAGGAGAAATAACAGTCTTTTTAATAAACAATGTTGGGAAAAGTGCAAAAGAATGAACATGGATCCTTATCTTATTCCACCTACAAAAATGAACTCAAAATTTATCAAAGACTTAAATAAAGACCTAAAACTGTAAAACTCTTGGAAAAATAAGGGTGAAAATCTCCATCCCATTGCACTTGACAATGAGTTCTTGGATATGACTCTAAAAGCAGAGACAAAAAAAGAAAAATTAGGTAAATGAGACTACATTAAATTTACAACTTCTGCACATCAAAGGACAAACTGACAAAGTGAAAAGACAACCTATGGAAAGTAGAAACATTTTCTAATCAAATGTCTGTTAGGGGATTAATATCCATAATTTATAAAGAATTCCTAACACACAACAACAAAAACAAACAATATGACTAAACAAATGAGTGAAGAAAAAAAAAGACATTCCTCTAAAGAAGATACACAAATGGCCAATAAATACATGAAAAGATGCTCAACATCGCTAATCTTTTTTTTTTTTTTTTTTGACAGGCAGAGTGGACAGTGAGAGAGAGAGACAGAGAGAAAGGTCTTCCTTTGCCGTTGGTTCACCCTCCAATGGCCGCTGCGGCCGGCGCACCGCGCTGATCCGATGGCAGGAGCCAGGAGTCAGGTGCTTTTCCTGGTCTCCCATGGGGTGCAGGGCCCAAGCACCTGGGCCATCCTCCACTGCACTCCCTGGCCACAGCAGAGGGCTGGCCTGGAAGAGGGGCAACCGGGACAGAATCCGGCGCCCCGACCGGGACTAGAACCCGGTGTGCCGGCGCCGCTAGGCGGAGGATTAGCCTAGTGAGCCGCGGCGCCGGCAACATCGCTAATCTTTAAGGAAAAGCCAGTGAGACACATCTTGAACTCACTAGGCTGGCTATTGTTAAAACATCAGATAATAACTGTTGGCAATAACAGAGAGAGATTGGAACACCTGCAAACTGTTAATGGAATGTAAAATGTGCAACTACTAAGGAGAACATGAAGATTCCTCAAAAAATTAAAAATAGAGCTGCCATATGATCCAGCAATTCCACTCCTGGGCATATACTCAAAAGAGCTGAAAGCAGAGACCTGAAGAGGTATTTGCATAGCTATGATCATAGCAGCATTGTTTACAGTGGCCAGAAGGTGGAAACCATCCAAGATCCTTCAGGGGTAATGAGTGAAGAAAATGTGATGCACACACTGGAATATCACTCAGCTTCCAACAAAGGAGATTCTGACACAGGCTGCACCATGGAAGAATCTGAGGGCATTATGCTAAGTGAAATAAGCCAGTCACAAAAGGACAAATACTGTGAGAGGCTAAATCCAGAGACAGGAAGTAGAGTGGTGATTGTCTGCCAGGGGTGGGAGGGAGGAGGAACGGGGAGTTATTGTTTAATTGGCTGCAGAATTTTAGTTTTGCTAAAGGAAGAGTTCTATGGCTGGATGGTGGTGCTGACAGCTTAATGTGACTGTACTTAATGTTACTTTACTGTGCATTTCAAAATGATTAAGATGCTAATTTTTATGTTATGTGTATTGTACCACAATTTTAAAAAGGAAGCATGTCACGAAATAATACACACAATAAAATTCCACTTATAGAAAATTTAAAAGGCAGGCAAAACTATGCATTCATAGATAGTCGAACTGCAAAGAAAATCTTGGAAATAATTCTTACAAATTTAAATTTTGTGCAGTATACAGAAGCTCTAAGACTCATGCCTAGGTAATATTGTAGACCTAACATGTAGAAAATTCTCCTCCGAAGAACTTCTAGCCATGCTGGTAAGAATAGAGCAAATATTCTCTAAAAGGCAGAGCTGAGTGCTCATGGAAACACTACCTAGAGAGGAACCCAGAAGTACAAACCAGAGCTGTGGGCATAGGGCATGAGGAAGCAGCCACCCAGTGCCCCAGTGTGGCTTGCACTGCAAGGACTTGGGTTGAACTGTACTGCAGGCAAAACAGGTGGCTCTGGGGCCTGCTGCCGCCTGGAGGTAAAAATTGATATTCCCTTGTGAATCTGAGACCCTGGTAAGACAGGAACCTTAGTGAAAAACATTAGGAAAACACCATGGTCCCAGCTCAGTGGCACCTTTCTTAGCTTGGGGATATCTGGACCATAGAATATGTTTACCTTAACAGACTCTCACTGAAAGAATCAGATGATTTTCCTCTTCAAGAAGAAGAAAATTATGCTCAGAAGGAAAGACCAATTTACAAGAATAAATAGGGAGGCCTGCACTGTGGCACAGAGAGTAAAGCCACTGCCTGCAGTGCTGGCATTCCAGATGGGCGCCAGTTGAGTCCCGGCTGCCTCACTTCCGATCCAGCTCTCTGCTGTGGCCTGGGAAAGCAGTAGAAGATGGCCCAAGTCCTTGGGCCCCTGCACCCACATGGGAGACCTGGAAGAAGCTCCTGGTTCCTGGCTTCGGATTGGTGCAGCTCCGGCCATTGCAGCCATCTGGGGAGTGAACTAGCAGATGGAAGACACCTCTCTCTCTGTCTCTCTCTCTCTCTCTGCCTCTGCCTCTACCTCTCTGTAACTCTACCTTCAAACAAATAAATAAATCTTAAAATAGAAAAAGAATAAATAGAAAGCAATGTTTAAATTTTGGCCAAATCTATGGTGCTGTGGCATAGAAGGTTAATCCTCCGCCTGCAGCGCTGGCATCCCATATGGGCACCGGTTTGTGTCCTGGCTGCTCCTTTTCTGATCCAGCTCTCTGCTAATGCATCTGGGAAAACAGCAGAAGATGCCCCAAGTACCAGGGCCCATGCTGCCCAGGTGGGAGGCTCAGATGGAGCTCCTGGCTCCTGGCTTCAGCCCGGTCCATCCCTGGCCATCGTGGCCATTTGGAGAGCTAACCGGTGGATGGAAGATTCTCTGTCCCTCCATCTCTGTCACTCTACCCTTCAAGTATATAAAATAAATCATAAAAAATTAGGATGGTAAAAATAAATCCAATATACTGGTAGTTATAACAAATATAACTGAGCTTAGCATCAGTCAAAACTTATAAAATTCTTGTTATATTCTGTTAGAGACATTTATTGAAAGCAAATATATACAAAGAGTCCTCAAAAAGTTCATGGAAAATGTGTATGAAACAACTATGTGTGGATTTCAAAATTTTTTCATGAACTTTTGGAGATATTCTCATACTATGTAAAAACAGACAAAACCTCGTGGGCTATACCATTCCCAGGCCACCAGAAGTTAAAGACAAAGGTGTTATTGGAGACAAGGAAAATAGAAATTACCAGCAAGAAGGAATTTGCCTAAAAATGCAATTCTGAAATCATATGCACCTAATAACACAGCCTCAAATATAAAATGCAAACGTTGAAGGAAATGTGTGAGAAATAAACAAAACAACCACTATAATAAAAGGATTTTAGGCACAACACTTTGTGTAATTGATAGGTCAAGAAAATAAAAGTTTAGTTAAGATATTTAATGTTTTAATAACACAACAGCCAGGAAACAATGGCAATATAAAAAATTCTATGCCACACAATTAGAAAATAGATGTAATTTTTAGGCATTCATCCTACAGGTTAAGGTCACAAAGGAAATACTAAAAAAAATCAAAACATTTTTTGGCAATAATATTTTAATTGAAAAATCATAATAAATAAAATCAGAAATAAAAATATAATATTGAACAATGATGTTTCAATAAATGTATACAATGTGGAATCATTGAATCAGTCTAATTAAGATACCTGTCACTTCACTTACTTTGCATTTTCTTGTGGGGATACATTTGAAATGTACTCTATTATTTTTAGATATGTAATAACATTGTTATTGAGTGCAGTCATCCACCTGTGCAACGACCTCAGAACGTAGTCCTTAGTGACTTTGTGCACTTCAACCAGCACCTCCCCATCCCGCCCCTCTTCCCACTTCCCCAGCCTCTGGTGACCACTGGTCTCCACACTTCTGTGAATTCACTTCTTAAAGACTTCCACCTGTAAGTGTTATCATGATTTTTTTGTCTGCCTCTGCCTGGCATAGTGTCCTCTAGATTCACTCGTGTTGTCACAAATCACACATTTTTGTTCTATTATTTCAAGGCTGAATAATATCCCACGGTGTATATATGCCACATTTTCTTTATCCTTTCCTCCACTGATGGTCTGATTTCATTTCGTGCCTATTGTGAGTAATGTTGCAACAAACATGGGAGTGCCGATACCCCTTCTACATACTGAGCTCCATGAACTTTTGAGACTGATGGATCAAATAGTGGTTCTATTTTTAGTTTTTTGAGGAATCCACATACCATTTTCCATAATGGCTGTACTGATCCACATTCTCCACATCCTTGCCAGCACTGGCTATCTTTCATCTCCTTGATAAAAAGTTATCCTATCAAGTGTAAGGTCATAGCTCACTGTGGCTTTAATTTGTATTTCCCTAATGGTTAGTGGTGCTGAGCATTTTTTCACGAACCTGTTGGCCATTGGTGTATGAATTATCTTTCTGGGTCCTATATATCCATTTTTAAGTTGGGTCATTTGTTTTCTTGTTATTGAGTTCCTTATGCATTTTGGATAATAACCACATACCAAGTATATTATTTGCAAATATTCCATTCCACTTTATGAATTGTCTCTTCACTTTTTAAATTGTTTTTTTTGTTGTTGTTGTTGTTGTTTTTTATTTTTATTTTTTGCTGTACAAGATTTTTGGTCTGATGTAATCTCATTTGTCTATTTTTGCTTTTGTTGCCTGAGCATGCAGAGTCATATCCAAAAAAAAAAAATCCTTGCCTGAATCACAATCACCATCATAGAAATTTTCCACTATGTTTTCTCCTAGCAGGTTTAGCTTTTTATTATTATTTAAGTGTCAGGGAGGAAGAGAGACACAGAGAGAGCACCCATCCATTGATTCACTTCCCAAATGCCCACAATGGCTGAGACCAAAATCTGGAGCTGGGAACTAAAGTCAGGTCTTCCACAAGGGTGGCAGCCATCGCTGCTGTCTCCCCGGGTCTGTGTCAGCAGGAAGCTGGAGTCAGGAGGCGGAGCCAGGATGAAGCTCAAGTACTCTGAACTGGAACACAGGCATCTCAGCTGCTAAGAACTCTTGTCCCACTTCTAGCAGTTTTACAGGTTTGGGTCTTATGTTCTAGTCTTCGATCTGTTTTTAATTGATGTTTGTGCATGGTATAAGACAAGGGTGTAAAATGATTCTGCTGCCTGTGGATAAGTAGTTTTCCCAGCACCATTAATCACAGAGATAGTCCTTTATGTACTGTATGATCGTGATACCATTGTCAAAAAAAAAAAAAAAAAAAGGACTATACATGCTTGAGTTTATTTCA
This sequence comes from Oryctolagus cuniculus, assembly GCF_051225735.1. NCBI lineage: Eukaryota > Metazoa > Chordata > Mammalia > Lagomorpha > Leporidae > Oryctolagus > Oryctolagus cuniculus. Next base: position 65,115,480 of record NC_142868.1, on the reverse strand, counting down.
GATGTTTTTTACCCTATTTCATTGGATGATGAGTCTGTTTTCATGCCAATATCATACTATTTTGACTACAATTGCTTTGTAGTAGTATACAATTGCTTGAATTTATTTTTATATTGTTTATATTTTGTATTATACTACTTTATAGTAGTATACAATTGCTTTAATATAGTATAAAATTGCTTTTTTGAAATCAGGTAGTGAGATGCTTCCAGTTTTGTTCTTTTTGCTCAAGATTGGTTTTTGCTTTCTCTTTTTCCTTTTGTTTACTATTTGGACCTTCTGTGATCCCACATGAATTCAAGGATTATTTTTTATAGTCCTGTGAAAAATGACGTTGGAGCTTTGCTAGGAATCAAGACATTTTTATCATATTGGCCACATTCTCTTACTTAAATACAATTAATTTTAAATGGATAAAAATGGACAATAAAGTCTTTAACTTTTTAAATTAAAAAAATATTTATTTATTTGAAAGACAGAGTTACAGAGAGAGAGAGAGAGAGAGAGAGAGACAGAGAGATCCTTTATTCACTGGTTCACTCTCCAAGTGGCCACAATAGCCAGGGCTAGACAAGGCTGAAGCAGGAGCCAGCAGCTTCTTCTGGGTCTCCCACGTGGGTGCAGGGCCCAAGCACTTGGGCTACCTTTCGCTGCTTTTCCTAGGCCATTAGCAGGGAGCTGGATCAGAAGTGGAGCTTCGGGGACACAAAGGGGCAACTATATGGGATGCCAGTGTCACAGGCAGTGTCTTAACCTGATATGCCACCAATGCCAGTCCCAAAAGCAAGCTTCTAAGATCTAAGGGATAAAATCTACTCGTCATCAGTAATAACTGCTAGCAGTAATTGAGCATTTACTACGTGCCAGATACTCTTCTGTGCATTTTACATGATTGGCCAATTTAATCCTCATAACAACCCCATCCAGTAAGAACTATTTTTCTATCCAATTTACAGATAATAAAACTGAGGCACAGAATGATTCGACAAGTTGTCTTAAAGGTAGAATACATCCTTTTTATCCCAACCCAAAGCTACTCATTCACTTGGAAAATAAGTAAGTGAATGATTGTGAAAATAACACACATACGGCCGGTGCCGCGGCTCACTGGGCTAATCCTCCGCCTGCGGCGCCGGCACACAGGGTTCTAGTCCCGGTCGGGGCGCCGGATTCTGTCCGGATTGCCCCTCTTCCAGTCCAGCTCTCTGCTGTGGCCAGGGAGTGCAGTGGAGGATGGCCCAAGTGCTTGGGCCCTGCACCCCAAGGGAGACCAGGATAAGTACCTGGCTCCTGGCTTCAGATCAGTGCGAGGCGCCGGCCGCAGCGTGCCGGCCGCGGCAGCCATTGGAGGGTGAACCAACGGCAAAGGAAGACCTTTCTCTCTGTATCTCTCTCTCTCACTGTCCACTCTGCCTGTCAAACAAAACAAAACAAACAAACAAAAAAAAACACACATAAAAATGTGTGGGATACATCAAGAGTGGAGTAAGTGGAAATGTATAATCATACTTGCTTCTGTCTTAGCAAAAAAGAAAAGGTTGAAAACGAATGAGATAATCGCTCAACAGAGTAAACCCTCAAAATGTGGAGGCCAGAAATTAATACGAGAGCATAACTTGATGAAACAGAAAACAAGGCAGTAGAGAAGATCATGAAACCCAAAGATGGCTTCCTATAAAAACTAATAAACTGGAAAGAGCTTCAAGAAAAACTGAGCTGGAAAAAATGAGATAAATCACACACATAACTGAGACTTACTACCAAAGAGAGAGTACAGGTTTTGAAATCCATAAGAGAATACTGTTCACAATTTAATGACAATAAATGAAAGAAAATATAAAATAGGTATTTTTCTAAAATGATATAAGTTACCAAAAGGGGCTTGAAAAGGAGCAGAAATCCTGCCTATATCAATAATCATGGAAAAATTTTATTAGTAGCTAAAAACCAACCCACCAAAAACCCAGTCCTGGGAGTTAAGTGTCTAACAAATGATGTTGAGAGTGATATAAAGCTCTTTTTAAATAGGAAAAGAAGGCATGTTTCTCAACTCATTTAATGAATTAATGCAGTCTTGTACAAGATTGGAAACTGTCAAGAACAGTATGAGAAAGGAAAATTGCAAACCAATATCATTTGTGAATATAACAAAAAAAAAAGATAAATTGTGGCAAATGGAGTTTCAGCAATATATAAATAAAAGAATACATCATGAGCAAGTTGGATTTACTCTAGAGAGCAGAGAGATTTTAAAATTAGAAAATTGTGCTTGTTATTTGTCATATAACAGATTAAAAGAGAAAAAACAAGAGCATCTCGGAAAACACAGAAATAGTTTTTCATAAAATTCAACATCAATTTACATCTTCTAAGAAAAAAACTCTGAAGCACATTTGACAAAATGTCAAATAAAGCCGAGTAGTGTTTGAGATGTTATACAATAAATATATAAAGGACTCAAAGTACTGGGAAATTGAAAAAAGAGGTGAACTCTTACAAGAAATAAAAAAGGAAAAATAATGACAATAAAAAAGGTATATGAAAAGTAGAATGAAACAAAATGATGATTTGAATCTAGTAGAATAGAATTATGGAAAGAATAAAATTAAATGTACTTAAACCCAAGTTAAGCTCTGGTTTTCAATATTCCCACTATGAAAGTGTATTAAAAACCAATACAATATTTCTGATTACCTGATTATGTAAAAGTAAAATAATACCATAAAAGGGTACTATTATTTCTTGCTTTCTTCATACAAGGTTTTGCTCATGTAATGACTGAATATTTGTGAGTAAATATAAATCCTATTTTTGATTCAATGGCACATAATTAATGAACTATACTGATAATTTCCAAATTTTAATATTTATAGACATCTGTCACTTTATATTTTAAGATAGTCTTACCACATGTGCTTTCTATTAATTCTAGTGATTAAAGTTTAGGAATATATATACTCTGAAACTCTGAAAATGTAGCTATAATGCCATCAGATTTGTTTTTGAAAGCTTTCTTGCTTTTTTTTTTTTTTTTTTTTTTGACAGGCAGAGTTAGATAGTGAGAGAGACAGAGAGAAAGGTCTTCCTTCTGTTGGTTCACTCCCCAAGTGGCCACTACGGCCAGCGAGGCAGGCGGAGGATTAGCCCGTTGAGCCGAGGCGCCGGCCTCTTGCTGATAATTTTTAAATTTTTTTAAAGATTTATTTGAGGCTGGCGGCGCAGCTCAATAGGCTAATCCTCTGCCTGTGGCGCCGGCACCCCAGGGTTTTAGTCCCGGTTGGGGCGCCGGATTCTGTTCCGGTTGCTCCTCTTCTAGTCCAGCTCTCTGCTGTGGCCCAGGAGTGCAGTGGAGGATGGTCCAAGTCCTTGGGCCCTACACCCACATGGGAGACCAGGAGAAGCACCTGGCTCCTGGCTTTGGATCAGCGTGGTGCGCTGGCCGCAGCGGCCATTGGGGGGTGAACCAACAGAAAAGGAAGACCTTTCTCTCTGTCTCTCTCTCTCACTGTCCACTCTGCCTGTCAAAACAAAACAAAAACAAAAACAAAATATCAGTTTCTTCCTCTTCAGGCCAGGGTGTTAACCACTGCGCCACAGTGCGGGCCCCAGTTTTTTCTTTCCATGAAGGTGCAGCGTCCACACTGATTATTGTGACGCTGATCTGGCTAGAGTTGTTTTTGTCTTCTTGAGCCTGTCTTGAGTATTACCACAGATTGAATTTGATTCTCTAAATCCAGATTGGATTTTAATCAGCCCTTAAGAGAGTATGAATCCTGCACACTTCTAAAAAAGAGGGTGCAGCAAAGACAGTGGTTCCCCAACTATTCTTGAAAGTCTCTTTCTTGGTGTAAGTTAGGGAAAGGAGACTCAACCAATCCAGAATGGAACGTACAGATAACGGTCAGATCATGTACAAGAAACAGCTCCCACCCACAAGGGCAGCGCCCAGTGCAGGGAGCCCTCCTGCTCTCGGTCAGACTTACAGGAAGTCAGACTACCATGCCCAGTAACAACGCCGGAAGTCAAAGTCACCTCTGTTACAACTGGCCCAAAGTGTCCGGGGCTTGATTAATAACTGACAACTTCCCTAAATTTTGTACCCACTTCCAACCTATGACTAACCAGCGAAATTCAAATGTGTGCCCCTAACCAATCTCTCGGGATGCCCCAATTCTAGTTAGCCTGCAGTTTCCACCGACCGACAGCCTCCAGCCAAGGCGCACCTGAATCCTTCCCTGTTTTCCACTGTAAGTGTTCCCTGCTCCTCTGCCTGCCTCTGCCACAACGCCAGTAACGGAGGCTGAGTCCCTGGCCACTGCACGTTCTGAATAAACAGCCTTCGCTTGTTCTCCTTTGGTTGGTCTGTATTTAATTTCCACACCATCAATACGTTCAGCATATATTAGATGTCCTTTCTGAACGTGCATTCTGGTGAAAGAGACCCGAGGTCTAGACCCAACAGAGCAGATATCCCAGTTGGAAAGTTGGTAACATGGCAAAATGTCATGTGCAGCTAAGCAGTTTTTGAGATGATAGCAGAAAACGAGGCTGACATAAACTGGGACTGATTTTTTGATACGTCATGGACTTCTTTATGGTGGATGTTATAACAAAACCCTCAAACAAACAGAAACGAGAGGCTCTTGTTTCACACAAGTGCTGTGTTTATTTGGGTACGGCTTCCAGCTGGCCAGACTGAGGGGAAACTGCGTCAGCAGCAGTCTCTCCTCTGTAGCACCTGGGTTGGTTCCTTTCCCAGGTGTTTACAGTGGCATCTCCTGACCCCGATTTCCAGAAGCTCTGGACGTCAACATCCCGGTTGTGAGATGCCGCATTGCTAGGCCACGGCAAGTTTCATGGCCTTGGGCACCACACTCAATGCAGAATGCAAGGCTTTCTTTCCCAGAAGCTTTAGCCAAGTGGTCTGAAGTCCTCTTAGCTCCAGCTGGCTTACAGCCCCACCCTTGAACTAATCACGGGGCAAGGGAGGGGAGAAGTGGTGATGGCCGGAGCTGCTGTGAGCTCATTCCTGCACTCAGAGGTCTAACCCGCCCCATGTAAAACTCATGAGTAATCCCAAGACCCCTGTTTTCTACAGGTCATGGCTAACAGGAAATGATGTTCCAGAAATGGGCTCTCTGGTAGCAAGAAGAGCAATGGAAAGAAGCCAGATGGCACATTGCGGTAAGGACAGTGGGTATGGAAAGACAGCCAGGGGAGACCTATGGAGGTTGTCGCTCCCCCTCTTCGCGGAGGAACGACACTGGACCCTGCACTGTTCTTTTGTCTGCTTGGCCCTCCCTGGGTTTGCTGCTGGTCCTTCCTGGGTTGGCTGCCGATCCTTCCATCTCCGTGGAAGGGCAGCTCCCCCTGCCACTTTCCCCACTTCCGCGGGGGAGCGGCACACCACCGGCCGGCTCTCTCGGGGGCTGCTCAGGTGTTCCTTCAGATAGATGTTCCTGGTGCATGTTGTCTCTCTCCTCCTTTATAGTCCTCTTCCACCAATCCCAACTCTGCTACCCACACGCTGAGTACGCTGCTCTCCTCCAATCAGGAGCAGGATCAGCTCCTGGAGGTCATCACTCAAGTTGGTGAGAGGCAGCTGCGTAGAAGTTGTTTACTCCCTTCTCAGCGCCATATTGTGGGAGAGCAGATGTATAGAATAAGTCTTAATTCCAGTAACTTAGTCTAGTCCGAGTTGCTCCCCACAATTCCCCCTTTCTGTTTATTTTTTGGCGTTGATACACGCCTGTCTTCGGTGCCCCGCGGTGCACACTCTGCTCTGCTTGCTAGAGTTGCCCACAGGTGCTTACAAGCCCTACCAATCAGGCAAACCAAAACCGGGTCCTCTCTTCGCCATGTTGTGAGGAGGTTTTTAGGCGCTGATGCATGCCTGTGTTCGGTGCCCTGCAGTGCATGTTCTGCTCGAGCTGCCTGCAAGTGCTTATCGCCTTAATCAGGCAGACTAAATCTGAGCTCTCTCATTGCCGTATTGTGGGGAGACTTATTGGTGTTGATAACGTGCCTGTCTTCGGTGACCTGCGGCGCATAAGCTGCTAGCCGCCCGCAGGTGCTCACCGCCTCCCTAATCAGGCAGACCGAATCCAAGCTCTCTCATTGCCATGTTGTGGGGAGGCCTTATTTTTCTCTATTTCTCTATCTCTGGGCATTCCTATCTCTCCTATTTTACTTCTATCTGCCAGCATTCCTATTTCTCTCATTTTACTTCTAAACTTCTGTTTCTCTTATCTGCGCGGCTTCCCGGCTTCGCGCGCTCGCGGTCTCCATGCCCCTTCGCGCCCGCACCACAGCCTCCGCGCCAGCCCTGCACTTCCTATCTACTCGCGCCCCATGCGCTCTCTCCGCTCGTGCCCTGTGCGCTTTCTCTGCGCGCAGCTGCTTCCGCGAATCACAGCCTAGATCACGTTTCCGCCATCGGTTGGTTTAGTTTTCAGTCTAAGTTCCCCGGGCTAACCTGACGAAATCCAACCTAGCTTACGTCTCCGCTTCTGGTTTTAGTTTTTCACCTTTTGCTCCCCGGGCTGACTTGACAAATCCCAACCTAGCTTACGTCTCCACTTTGGCCTGCCCCCGCGGCTTCATCCTCCCTAACATTTTTATCTACCTGGTATGTTTCCTAACTTTTCTTCCAACAATATTCCCCTCTCATTTCTCCTGGCTTCTCCCCACAGTCCATATCCGACTCTAAGTTTCTTCTAGCTTTCACTTTCGCTTTCAACCATAGATTTCTCCTAACTTCCCCGCCATAGTCCATATCCGAGTCTATGTTTCTTCCAGCTTTCACTTTCACTTTCAATCCTAACTTCTTCCGGCACTTTTTCCGTCCGGCTTTTCCCTAGGCTCTCTCTAATCTCTCTCCAGTATTTTCCCACTTCTTCCCGCTTCTTCCCTCCTAGGTTTCCTATCCGAGTCACGGCACCATTATGCCTCCTAGCTTTCCTATCCAAGTCACGGCACCATTATGTCGCTCCCCCTCTTCACGGAGGAACGACACTAGACCCTGCGCTGTTCTTTCGCCTGCTTGGCCCTTCCCGGGTTTGCTGCTGGTTCTTCCCGGGTTGGCTGCCGATCCCTCCACCTCCGTGGAGGGGCGGGCCCCCCTGCCACTTTCCCCACTTCCATGGGGGAGCGGCACACCGCCGGCCAGCTCTCTTGGGGGCTGCTTAGATGTTATCCGGATGTTCCCCTTAGATGTTCCTGGTGCATGTTGTCTCTCTCCTCCTTTATAGTCCTCTTCCACCAATCCCAACTCTGCTACCCACACGCCGAGTACGCTGCTCTCCTCCAATCAGGAGCAGCTCCTGCAGCTTGTCAAGTTGGCGAGAGGCAGCTGTTTAGAAGTTGTTTACTCCTCTCCCAGCACCATATTGTGGGAGAGCAGATGCATAGAATAAGTCTTAATCCCAGTAACTTAGTCTAGTCCGAGTTGCTCCCCACAGAGGTGGCTAGCAGAACATGGTGATTAAAGGGACAACTTAAATGGGCAGCCAATAAGGGAACTGCTCAGAAGCTGTCCTAAAAATCTTAATGCAACTTTAAGCTTTAAAGAGAGATCAAGAATGAATGATCTGGGCAGCGGGGGGAAGGAGGGGTTTGCTGTGCCAGCATCTCATAATGGTGCCGGTTTGAGTGCTGGCTGCTCCACTTTTTTTTTTTTTTTTTTTTTTACAGGCAGAGTGGACAGTGAGAGAGAGAGAGAGAGAGAGAAAGGTCTTCCTTTTGCTGTTGGTTCACCCTCCAATGGCCGCCGTGGCTGGCACATCACACTGATCTGAAGGCAGGAGCCAGGTGTTTTCTCCTGGTCTTCCATGGGGTGCAGGGCCCAAGCACTTGGGCCATCCTCCTCTGCACTCCCGGGTTACAGCAGAGAGCTGGACTGGAAGAGGGCCAACCGGGACAGAATCCGGCGCCGCAAGGCGGAGGATTAGCCTATTGAGCCACGGCACCGGCTCTTTGATACAGCTCTTTGCTATGGCCTGGGAAAGCAATGGAAGATGGCCCAGGTCCTTGGGCCCCTGCACCCACGTGGGAGACCTGGAGGAAGCTCCTGGCTCCTGGCTTTGGATTGGTGCAGCTCCAGCCATTGAAGCCACCTGGAGAGTGAGCCAGTGGATGGAAGACCCCTCTCTCTCACCCTCTCTCTCTCTCTGTGTCTCTCTCTCCTTCTGCCTCTCTGTAACTCTGCCTTTTAAATAAATATTTTTTTTAAGAATGATCAGGAGGCCAATTCTGCTACCCCCAATAAAAAGTTATAATTTCTTGTCCAATCTCAGGACATCAGCCAGTTCTTCAACCAAGAACTCACTGACTAAAGAATAGGGCAGGTCCTCCTGAAGAAGGACTCAGTGATGTAATGTCTGAAGTAGAATCTACACAGTACTGATCCACCAGGGCTTCCCAGCAGAAACCATGGCATCCACATGGGTGCTGTGCACTGGCCTGAGGGGAACACTCAGGTCTCATATCCAGGTCTCTCAGATATAGTGAAATCCAGGGAACCAAATGCCACTGTGACTTCCCTGTTAGAGTAGGGAACTGTGTGGGAACAAAATGAAGTCCTGGATAAAGTGTCTCACACTAGGCCCATGAATCTTGTCAACCCCCTAACTGGCACCATCCTCTAAGAGTCCTGCCTACCCCTCAGCCCCAGGAACCATTTCCTTGGTTCCAGAATACATAATCAGGATGACCACACTTGGCAGCTGGCAGGTCCTTATGTTAATTCCTGGACTGTAGAGTAAGTTATCATGGGAGAAACGGGCACAGGGAAGCTCCTAAAATGACCCACTTTGATCACGATAGCAAATAGGGCATTCTGAGAACAGTTGAGCTTGGGGCTCCCTTGAAGACTTAAATAACCAAAGGCAGCAGTCCTCCTAAAAACCTTATTAATTTACAAGTCTGATCTCTGCAGAATCTGAATGTCACGTCAGGTGCAGTAGACGATTGCAAACTTAATCACACAGCACTCTGATTCTAGCTGCGGTTCTGGATCTGCTGTCTCTACCAGAACGGATTAACCCTGAGTGGGCATGAGTTAGCAATTACTAACCTGGAAAGCACATTCTTGCAACGTCTGTCAGGAAGGAGGGCTGGTTCCCATGTACGAGGGGTGCAGTAGGGTTCGATCTCACCGACTTGCCCCAGCACTCTCTCACTCTCCCGTTCTAGTTACTTCCAGTGGGTTTCAGGTTTCCAGGAATGACAGCATGTATCTGATGACTTGTCAGCTCATTCAGCATATTAAGATACAGCACAAACTTTGAAAACGTGATGAGCCTTTTAGCTAACATGTACACTCACCACCCTGTTGGATAGTAAGCCGACAAACCTGTCACAGTCAAGCTGTAAGGCTGAGAGTTTCGATCTGCAAGACGATAGCAATTATGTCTCCATTAAATTACTGGCAACAAGTCACTGGAAATCATAGGTCAATTGTGATGGGTGCTAACGATGCCTTGAAACTTGTCTAAAGACTTTGAAACTCACGTGATCACACTTCTTTAAGTAGCCAGCGTACTTCAATGCACGAAAGCTGACTACAGTCCTTGGCCCTTTCTTTACACACTGGGTACTTTGTGGTAACAATCTGATCCTATTGACATATTCCACTATTTTTATTTTATTTTATTTTATTTTATTCTATTTATTTATTTGACAGGTAGAGTTATAGACAATGAGAGAGACCGAGAGAAAAATCTTCTTTCCGTTGGTTCACCCCCCAAATGGCTGCTATGGCTGGCACTGTGCCGATCTGAAGCCAGGAGCCAGGTGCTTCCTCCTGGTCTCCCATGTGGGTGCAGGGCCCAAGCACTTGGGCCATCCTCCACTGCCCTCCAGGGCCACAGCAGAGAGCTGGACTGGAAGAGGAACAGCCGGGACTAGAATCTGGTGCCCATATGGGATGCTGGCACCGCAGGCGGAGGATTAGCCAAGTGAGCCACAGCATCAGCCCTCCTCCAACATTTAATTGACATTGAAAAACATCTTTTCATCTCTGCTAGCTCTTCTCCACAACCAAGTAGCAGATGAGTTAGCATTTAGGTGTAGCCTCTTATTTACGTTCTCTCCCTTCCCTGGTTCATGCACAGCTCTGAGCCTAAAGCCCCTGAGGTGACAGTCCTACGGCTCACAAAATAATCACTAATGAAGCCAGAGAATACCTGTTTATCTCGTGTAGATTTTCAGAGTCAAATAGGATCAAAAGCCATAGATCATTTCTCCCAAGGATGGATCGGGCATATGCCAGGAACACAACTGTGTTCTGTTCTCCTGTCCAAATTTTCTGAGAGACATGTCCCAGCAGGAGGATGTGGTAGTAATTACTCTTCCACTTTGTCTGCCATTGGTCAGCTATGGCATTCACCAGTGGCCTATGACAGGCACTGTGCCATGAACTCGTCTGCCTTCTCTTTATGGACAATATTGACCATTAACTTCAGGGATGGTTTTCTGTTTCTCTCTTCCTTTTTTGAAAGGCAGAGTTACAGAGAGGGGGCGAGAGAGAGAGGGGTGGGGGAGAGAGAGAGAGAGAGAGAGAGAGTCTTCCAACTGCTGGTTCACTCTCCAGATGGCTGCAACTGAGCCGATCCGAAGCCAGGAGTCAGGAACTTCCTCTGGGTCTCCTACTTGGGTGCAGGGGCCCAAGTCCTTGGGCCATCTTCTACTGCTTTCCCAGGCCACAGCAAAGAGCTGGATTGGAAGTGGAGCAGCCAGGTTACGTTATGTTATGGTTAAGTTACCAATCCCTGTTACTGCCACTATTTTTTTTTTTTTTTTTTTTTTTTACAGGCAGAGTGGACAGTGAGAGAGAGAGACAGAGAGAAAGGTCTTCCATTTGCCATTGGTTCACCCTCCAGTGGCCGCCACGGCTGGTGCGCTGCGGCCGGCGCACCGCACTGATCCGAAGGCAGGAGCCAGGTGCTTATCCTGGTCTCCCATGGGGTGCAGGGCCCAAGCACTTGGGCCATCCTCCTCTGCACTCCCGGGTTACAGCAGAGAGCTGGCCTGGAAGAGGGGCAACCGGGAAAAAATCCGGCGCCCCAACTGGGACTAGAACCTGGTGTACCAGCGCCTAGTGAGCCGTGGCGCCGGCACTGCCACTACTTCTTTTCTGCCCTTATTGACACAATCAATAAGCTTCATACTTGAAAGCAGTAGTTTGTTTTTATTGCTGATATGGATGCTAGAAAGTTCATTGCCCTTGTTTGAAAATGATGCAAAAGTTTGGGTGGCTTTGTGCCAGCGTGTGACCAAATGCCATTACAGTCCATGCATCAGAGACAAAAAGTGAATGGTTCATTTGTCAAACGAAATCCAATTTTCAGATATTCATCATCCTACATCCTATTCACACTTGTCTTTTCCGGTGCTTGTGTGAAATCATCGCCCTCACAGAAGCAATTGCCTCAGCATGTACAAATTCTCATTCTGTATTTGCACTGAAGTCTTATTCATTATATATGTGTATGAAGCTATTCTGAGTTGTAGCATGGATGCTGCTGCTTCACGATTTTTATGCCTCAGTAAACCATTCTGAGCCATGAATCTGCTTTTGTGAAATGGAGCTACAGTGCAGCATGAGAGTAAAATAAAAAGGCACATTTAATAAAGAAAACAGTATCATGCAAATGATTTGGAAACACATAAAGCAGAAGGTAGCATATCCTATTTACTGGGTGGTGGCTCCCTCTAAAATGATCAATATGGTTTATAGCTTGTGTGCAGCCTCTAAATCCATAATTGTTTTTAGTACTTTAATGGCATTTCTGTGAAAATCACTGTATATCTTGCATTTTAAATTTATGGCAGGTGTAAGAACAAAATTGACTTACAGCTTTTCTTCTGAAGCTTTAAGCTCGATAGATTTCTAGGGACAACTTGTGGTGTGTGAGCCACACTGCTCTGGGGTTTCTGCCTTTCCCATCCCAGAGATTATAGAAATATTTACCTACATTAAAAAATGTTTTCAAAGCTCCAACTTTTACATTTAATTTTTTTCTGGACTTTATTTTGGCATATCATGTGAGGCCATCACTCCCCACCAGAGTTAACATATTATCATTTGTTGCTTGAATGAAAAATTATTTGACAGGCAGAGAGACAGAAAGAAACAGTGAGCTCCTATCCACTGGTTCACTCTCCAAATGCCCACAATAACTGGGGCTGGGCAGGGGCTAAAGTTGGAAGCCAGATAATTCAATCCAGGTCTGCCATGTGGGTGGCAAGAACTCAACTACTCAAGCTATCACCACTACCTCCCAGGGTCTGCAGGAGCAGGAAATTGGAGCAAGGAGCCGGAGCCAGGAATTGAACCCAGGCACATTGACACAGGACTCAGGTATCTTAATCAGTGTCTTTTTTTTTTTTTTTTGGACAGGCAAAGTTGGCCAGTGAGAGAGACAAAGAGAAAGGCCTTCCTTCCGTTGGTTCACTTCCAAATGGCCTCCATGGCCGGCGCTGTGCTGATCCGAAGCCAGGAGCCAGGTACTTATCCTGGTCTCCCATGGGGTGCAGGCCCCAAGCACTTGGGCCATCCTCCACTGCCTTCCCGGGCCACAGCAGAGAGCTGGACTGGAAGAGGAGCAACTGGGACTAGAACCTGGTGCCCAAATGGGATGCCGGCACTGCAGGTGGAGGATTAACCAAGTGAGCATGGTGCCAGCCCCTTAACCAGCATCTTAACTGCTAGGTCAAATGCCTTCCCTAACATTTCCTAGTATTAGTTATTGAATAATTTAAGTTTTCTTCTCTTACCTCAAATGCCATGTTGATCATGTACACTGTCTTAATGCTTTTGGTACAATTTCAGGGGCTCCATTTATACCAGCTCTGTAGGTGGATCTTTCTTTACTTCTTTCCTACTCATTGATCCTGTCTTCTATACTGTTTCTGCACTATACTATCCTACTTGATATGTTTTAATATTTGGCGGTGCCAGATACACCCAAATTCTCTTTTATTTTCAAAATTTGATTGGCTGTTCTTTTCTGAGAATGTGTGTCCTACTACGTGTTTTGGTTTTATTTTTATGCACAAGGCTTTGGGATAAGTGAAAGACATTCTACAGGTTTGAATATTTTTGGTAGTCTTATTACTACTAACAGGCAGTTTTTTGTTTTGCTATATTTTTGAAAGATTTACTTATTTATTTGAAAGGCAAAGAGAGAGCGAGAGAGAGAGAGAGATCTTCCACCAGCTGGTTCACTCCCCAAATGGCTGTAACAGCCAGAGCTGGGCCAGGCTGCAGCCAGCAACCAGAAATTCCATCTGGAGCTCCCACATGGGTGGCAGGAGACCAAATACATGGCTGTCTTCCACTGCTTTCCCAGGCGCATTAGCAGGAGGCTGGGTGAGACGCAGATATGGGATGTATGCATTGCAAGCTGCATTGAACCCACTGCACCACAAACACCAGACTCATTGGGGGCAGTTTTAATAAACAGAAAAACTCTTTAATTTTTGCCATCTAGGTTTTTACAGTGCTACCAGTATGATACGTTGTAAGAACCCCTTCATGCTGGACACCATGTTTTTTTAGTCTGGATGGCCGAGGAAAAATGAACTAATATGGTTTAATAACGAAGGCAATGGGCCAATTCTTTTCTCCAAAGGATGGTGGAGGCATTGCCACCGTATATGGATGAAAACAATTAGGATCCAGACTACATTTCTAGGATATAAAAATTGCCAGTTGAAAAGTAAGCAGTTTAGTAAGCCACTCTGTTTCTAGGATTTTAAGCAAACAACTTCTCATATTCCACCCCTGAACTGAATTCATTAAGGCAGAAACTTTTGTTAGAGTGTTGGAAAGGTAGGACTTTAAAGTAACATATTATTCAAACACACACACACACACACACACACACACCCCACACACCCCCCTGTGGGTCTTGCTAAGAGTTTACATACTTGAAGCATAGATTGGCAGCACACGTGCACACATCTTAGCAATCCAGATGGTTTGCGAAGCATACTGTGGTTAAGTGATCTGAAGCAAAGGACCCCTTGGTGGCCTTGTATTGTTACTAGGTCAATATGATACGGCTTCTGTAGTCGGAATTCACAAAGTGAAACGGAGCAGGTACTATGCGTGTAATTCTCTTGCCAAGTCAGGCTTCTCGGTGGACCTCAAGACAATTTTTCAAATGTTGTTTTATTATATTTGTAATTAGCCCTTGTGAAGAAAGGCTCTTTTAGTTCCTGCAATAATGCATTGCAGCCCTCATTATAACAAATACCCTGACCCCTGGTGCCTCCCTGTAAACAATGATAGTTACTAGCCTCATTAGGAGAATAGCAGATGGCTTATAAAGTCCTCTTCGGAGTTTCAACCCATTTGTGGCTTGCAGCACAAATGTTTATCTTTCAACAGTGTAAAATATGTCAGAAGGGGTCTGCAGCCTGTTTTCATTAGCATTAATGCATTCTGATCAGAACAAGGACAATTTATTTGATTACACTTTTTTGTTTGTTCACTCACTCTACGTGAACTGATTCTGAGAATCCTTTCTGGCTTCTGACCTTTTAGGACAAAAAGTTTTGTTAACTTCTATTTTGTATCTTTTACTCATTCTATCAAGATGTATTTGAACTCCTACTATGAGCCAGGTTAACATTAAAGATACAGTGATGAATACAATAGACACTCAGTAAATACTTGCCAAAGACTCAAACTAAACACCTGTTTTATGTTATATAATGAGGCTCCCCAGCTAAGCAGTCTTGTAGTACTATTCTTAGAAAATACATCACATTACTTTTGTCTTTAAGTATTTCTTTTGATTTACAAAATGTTGGAAATTGGTGAAAGTATTCTGCACCAGTTTGAGACTTTTCTTAAGCTAGTATAAAGTTTTCAGTGCTAACAGTTACCCAGACAAAATAATATGGAACACTCTTTGAGTGCTTATTCTATGCCTCTGCTTAGCTGTGCTAGAAATTTGGTTACATCATTTAATTCTGTGACGTCTAAACAGTCCACTGGGAAGGTACTATTTTCTCATTTTGATAGGAACTCCAGGGGCCCCTGAAAAGGAAGGAAGAAATATAAATGGAGTAACCCTCCAGGAGGGGAGAAGGGAGAAAATCTGCAACGTAATCTTTAGATGTTGCATCTGCAAAACATCTTGAACCTGATGGAACACTCTGCAAACTTCCGTGCAAAATAGGCTGCTCTGATGTCAGTCCCCTGATTGGTTCACATAGAGTCCCTCATTAGCATATTTCTTCTTCCTCCTCCTCCCCCTCTTCCTCCTCCTTCTTCTCTGCTTCTTTCAATAAACGTCTTTTGCTTTGCTCACTCTTCCTTGTCTGTGTGCCTCATTCTTTGTGGTCATGAGACAGTGAACCTGGCAGAGAAGAGGATCTGCAACACAAAAGGACGCAACACTCTCAAGGAACCTGAGACTGAGGAGAAGCTGTGACCCAATGGGAGAGGAGAGGCTGCGACACAAGGAACCGTGACGTGGGAGTTGTGCCATTTCTCAAGACCCTGGGGAAAGAAGAACTTGCCACATCTCTTGGGGACGAGACACAGACTCCAGTGATTGGAGCTGCAGACTTCTCCTGCCGCCACTCCTGCAGCAATTCACAGACGAGATCAAGGCTGAAAATGTTTAAGATCAAGTTGCCCAAATTCTCCTAAGTGAAATGTGCAGAGTCCTGATTCAAATGGAGATAACCTGGTTCCAGACCCCACACGACTTCTGACTGTTAGGGGTTAATTCCAATACATTTCACACCTAGACACTCACATCCTGCGATGGTTTGTTGCTACCCGGGGTCATTTGGGAGGCTGACTACATTAATTGTATAGGTTGCTTGGCGCCAATCTTGCCTCTGCCAGGTAAAGCTGTGTGTGACTTTGGGCAAGTGCCCTGATCTCACTGTGCCTTGTTTTCCTCATCTAAAGGCGGAAGCTATAATCACAGTTTCCACCTCATAGGACTTCGGTGAGGGCAAAATGATGTAATGTGTGCAGAGCATCTAAAAGGGCCATAGTGTGCACCATTTTATATGACTAGCCATGACTGTTATGACGACCAGTTTGTTAGACAGTCAATTTTGCTCCTATTTGAGTTCAATGGGTCCACATGTTACCACCTCTTCTGATTTTTAGCGAGATGAGAATCTAGAATTGCTGAAATGCAAAGTTTTCCAAAAATGTCAGCACCTACTGAAAAGTTTCAAAACTGTGGAGTGCGGCAGAGAAAGTGTGTCCGGGCACCATATGCAGCCCACCAGAGCCAGCCAGTCTGTGAGCTTTGCAGGAGGAACTGTACTAAAGAGCTATGGGATAGGGAACAGAGAAGGCAGAGTCACCAGTGGGCCGGGGATGTGCCATCGGGGATAGCCCGTGACTAAGGAGACTCTGAGACACAGTCACAGGACCGCCTGGCCTGCGGGTGGGCTTGGTGGCATTGTGCTGCTAGCTGGTAAGAATCCTGTTGGGTACCATGGCCCTCAGGTTGCCTTCTCTTCAATACAAGTCGTTGAGTTGAAGACTTACAACAGACAAGAGGAGTGGGATGATGAGGGGAGGTTGCAAAACGTCCATTTCCAGAAAACAAGCTCCTCAAATTATCCACAGAGCTGTCATCAGAACATGTAAATCAGGGTCTGTTTCCTTAGAAATGTGAGTGGTCGGGGCTGGCGTGGTGGCACAGCAGGTAAAGGTGCCGCCTGAGATGCCAGCATCCTGTGTCAGAACCAATCAGAGTCCCAGCTGCTCCACTTCCAATCCAGCTCCCTGCTAATGGCCTGGGAAGAGCAGCAGCAGATAATCCAAGTGCCTGGACCCCTGCTACCCACAGGGAGGCCTGGTGAAGTGCCTGGATCCTGGCTTTGGCCTGGCCCAGCTCTGGCCATTGCAGCCATCTGAGAGTGAACCAGTGGATGGAATCTCTCTCTCTCTCTCTCTCTGTGTTCTTCCGTCATCCTTGTAACTCTTTAAAATAAATAAATCTTTTTTAAAAAATGTGAATGATACTGTTCTATGATGGTTCTGCAAGTGTACTTAGGCTGTCAGGATAGTCTGTGGCCTATGAAACAACGCTTACGTTTCAGATACGATCAAAAGCAGAAGTTTATGAATTCACCAGGCATTCCACGTCACCTGAGTCCCTCAGGACCTGCTGTCAGCACCCACAGCAGTAATCACCGTGGCCTGGGCACCTGCTCCCAGCACTGACCACACCCCACCCCTCCACGCCTCATTCCAGCTTCTCTGACAGCTGGCCAGGGATGCACTCCAGCAGAGAACAATATTCACACACACACACACACACAGTTTGAAAGACTCATAGTTAACGAGTATGCATGTTATCTTACACAAATTAATACCCGAACCAATTTTAAAGCAGGATTCATAAGAAATCAAGAACACCCAGCGGCCAGAGAGGCCGTGGAAGGGAGTAGAATGGTCTGCGTGTGATCACCAGGCTTCCCACGTGTTGTCCGGGAAGGCTGAATCTTCCTGCCCCTCCACAGAGGAAAGCAGAGCCTGGGCTCCAGTCCCTCTCCTCTCGGCTGAAGGATGCCACACACAGCACTGCGTCTTGATGGGCAGTCACTTGCTCCCCTCAACCACTTGTTAACTCATTTGTGAAATAGTTACTGATGTCCCATCTTGTCCCCGGCACCACAGTGGGGACGCTGAGGAGACAATTGGGAACCGAATTCAGCCCCTGCCGGTGGGCAGCTCGGGAGCTGGTAGGGGAACCCTGTGAGTGAAGAGCTGGGCCCGAGCAATCCAGGAAGGCTTCACAGATGAGGAGGCATCTCTACCTTGCCCTGCAGTCTGTGTCCTCAGTTACTAGTTCCTGTGGTTTGAAGGGAGAAGGGAGCCGGAACCGGAGGGAAGGATCTCCCACGAAGGAACAGAGGAGCGAAACCCGCAGGACTCCCCGTTTCCTGGGGGCCAGGGCTTGTGCCCGTAGCTTCCCGGATGTTCGTCTCCGCCTGTCTCTGGCCCCTGAGCCCCTCCTCTCTCCCTTTGGGCTTCCTCTCCAGCCGCCACTCACGGGGGTGCTCAGGATGGCGCATTTCCCTCCAGGTCTGGGGGTGGCCGGAGGTCCTGAGCGGCTGCGCTGAGCTGCTGGGACTCTGCCATCCTCAGGGGAGGGGCGGCCTTGCAGGTGGCTTGGGTTGGGTCTCTCGCCTTGGAGGGAGGTATGGCAGAGGAAGGGGAGCGGCGGAGCGCTGCGCAGGTTGAGAAACACAGAGTCCAGGCAGTCAACACATCAACTGCGGGCACTGCCCACAGGGGAAAGGCTAATGTGCTTGTCACACTCCGAATACCCTTGTGCCCCGGCCCTGGGAGAAGGGGGCGCGGGCCTGGGCCTGTTTCAGAACAAGTGCCTTGCAGCCCACAGCTTTACCTCTAGGCACCACAACAGGGCCTGGCGGCGAATGACTGGAAGTGGGCTGCTGACCGATGACCGGAGCTGGAGCGAAGACAGCAGCGAGAGGCTTTGTACTCAGTCTCCGTCCCCTTGAAGCATACCCTGTGGGAGCCGTGCATAATGGACAGGACCACGCGGCCGGCGGGCTGCATGGGCACGCCAGCACGGATGAAGACTTTTTCATCTTCATTGCACTTTTCAAGGGTGCCAGGAAGCATTAAAAGTTCATAAAAGGAAATGGCTTGGCACAGGTGCGACTGATCTCAGACCTGAAAAGCTCACAGCCATCTGCGCTTCCTGGGACCGTCCCATTTTTCACTATCTGTGGTCCCAGATGTCCGTGCGTTCCAGATAAGCCCTTGGGTCTGGCTATTGGCTTTTACCAGAAGTAATGTAGTCCTGGGAAACTAAATCCAACTGGGTTCCAGAAATATTTTGCAAGTGAAAGTGCACATTGGTAAATAGGATGCTGACTTTGTCGGCTGATGAGTATTTATTATATCAAGCATTATCGATTGGCATCCTAAGCTTCAAATTTATCCCTCAAATTGCTGCCATAGAGTGGACCACACAGTAGCCAAGCCTTTTCTGAGCTCATAGCTCCTGCCGCTGTAGCCAACTGTGCTGAATTTTTTCTGTTCAAAAGCAAACAGGCACAAATCTGTGCTCACACGATTGGGAGGGAAATAGGTGACTAGCCCTTTAATAAAGAATTCCAGTTAGTCCCGCTTCTTCCTCTCAAGTCCACTGGAGCCAAGTGAGGAGGACACCTCCAGCCAATAGCATTGAAAGTAGGTTTGCTGAAGTTCAGCTGTGCGCGGTTGCACTTAGCCCCCGCAGGTGGGCGGCGGCCAGGGCTAGGGAGAAGTGAGTGGAAAAGCATTGCATCCCGGCTCAAGGGTGGCTCCACGGTGTGGACACAGGCCACCGTCCTGGGGGGTCACCTGCCCGCAGTGAAGCTGGGGAGAGCTGGGAGCGACCCTGCATGGTGTGCAATCACTGTGATTTCAGTGCCCTTGTTACCTTAGCGCATCATTGTCTACACACACTAATGGGCTCTGTTTATCTTTTTCTAAAGCAACAGGAAAGCCACAGGTCAACAGCCCTTTCTTGTGCCGCTATGACATACCAGGGTCACAGCAGGGACCCCTCTCCCAAGGGAGCACTCTTTCTCCGGGAGGTCTGACTCAGCATTCACAGCCCCCTGGGGAGCTGTTACACCCCAAACTCAAGGCTCGTGACAATCCAACTCGGGAATATCTGCCACCCACCACCCACGCTGGTAGAGGAAGCCTTGGCTCAGATGCCAGACACTCAGATTAGCTTTTGATATTTAACGCCATCTAGTCTTGTCTGCTGATTGAGAATGACTGACTTTCTTAGTTTTAAGGACGTACTAACACTAAAGTACATTTTGTACTTCACTGCAAGATGATTATCTCTGGAAACTACACATCTTTTGAAGTCATTTTACATTCATTTTCTTCCCAAATTAGGCTGCCATCACCCCTGCTGCTTCCGTCACCAAACTGCCAAAGCACCCCCAGCCTTGCACCGACTCCACGAACAAGCCACGTTCAAAAACTCCCCTTTCCTTTGGCTGCAGCAGAGCAGAGCGCATTCATCTTCCGCGGAAGTGTCTCTGAGAGGCTTATTGTCTTCTAATTCTCCTGGGCTGTGTGCCTGATGGAGCCCACCCTCAGAGACAAAGAACAGCCTCTGTATCGCTGGTATCCTCCCATGGAACTTAAATAAAGAACAGTGAAACTTGGTTGGCAAAGGAAGTAGAAGAGAGTGATTAATATATTCGGTTTCTCAAGAGCAAAGAAATTTCCGTGAGCTGTAAAGTTTGAGTGTGCGCGTAACTTTTTATTTTCCCTCGACATACCATTAGGTTTCCTCGCTCTTCATATTTAACGTTTACACAGCGGTGGTTGTAGTACATTTTATATTCATTTGCAAATTAGCTTTCAATCCAGTTTATCTCTAGAAAAGGGAACAAAACCCTATGAAGGAATATGAACTAGCTCATATAAACCAGAATCTTCTCTTTTTGATGGAAACTGAAGGGAAGAGGGAGAGATGAGAACTTGAGATTTGCTAAGCCTTGTAGTAGGACGGGCATTTGCTCCCGAGACACATACGTGGTCACTTAATTCCCGCTACGACCTTGAAGGTGGAAATTATCCCCATTTCACAGGTGAAGATACTGAGCCTTGAGAAAGCATTTTAATTAGCCAGCTGATCCTGCTAGGGGAGGGTGGAGTTGGCAAGTAGACCTAGAGCCTCCTGCTGTTTCGCATGGTCTCTGAACATGGTAGCCAGAGAGGGCACAGACCACACTCAGTACGAGGAATCTGTTGCCCGTCTCCCACCCTGGTCTTTGGTTCCTCAGCTGCTCCTTGGGATCTTCACTGGCAAAAAGGCTCCAAGGGCACGTGCAGTAGCGCTTTTCCTACAGCTGATTGGAGCCACCTGGCGTGAGACGCTCTCCAGGGCCAAGCCTCAAAGGCCCTGCCTCTCTCCACTGTGCCCAGCCCGCAGCCCATCCGTGCATTGGTGCCAGCTGAGTGTGCTGGTCACCCACTGCTCTGGAGGCATCGGCACCAAGGGTGAGGAAGGTTGAAGACTTTCCAGAAAACGAAACTAATCTTCTGGTCGACCTGAAGATTCCGGGTGGGATTTGAAACTTCACTCCTGTGAATTCAGGGTTCTGCCCGTGCTTTACCCAGGTAGACTGCAGAGTGGCTGCCATGACTGAATGCCTTGTGTTATTTCCCCACCCTTGACAGAGCACGATTCAAAGCATGTGTCCTCTGGAATATGGATGTGTTCAGTTATCACTTGAAAAATCACATCGGTTGGGGCAGGCGTTTGGCTTAGTGACAGAGACACCTGTGCTCCACGTAGGAGTGCCTGCGTTCAGTCCCCAGCTCTGGCTCCTCGTTCCGCATGCCTGCTGATGTCGACCCTGGGAGGCAACAGGTAGTGGCTCAAGTAATTGGGTCCCTGCCACCCACAAGGGAGACCTGGACTGAATCCCTGGCTCCTAGCTTTGGACCCCTACATCATTATGGATAAGTGGGAAGTAAACCAGCAGGTGAGAAATCTCTTTCCCCGCTCTTTCTCACTCTTTCTCCGTCTCTCCGCCCCACTCTGTATTTCTCTGCCCTTGAAAAACAAATGACATCAACTTTAGTCCTCAGAGCAAAACATTTTTGAAAGCAAAAGCTAAAGAAGAGAGCTTCAATATCCCATGTCTTCCCTGCATTATACCTGACACGGCCGTGTTCTCACTACCTTCTGTCTTTGCCTTGAAGGAGGGAAAGGACTGGTTAAGATTCTAAGGATAAAGGAAGAGCCATGCCCATGGAAGACGGAAAACTGTACATTTAGGTCATTCACTAACACACTTAACAGAAAATGTTTCCAGCGACCATAAATAATTGGATTTCTTACGGGGGCACACAATGCTTCAGATAACTCCCTTCCCCTTTATCTGGGTGTTTGATACCTGGGAGGAGGGAACAGGGGAGAGACACTTCGCAGGGGATGGCGGGAGATAAAAGGGAGAGATCTGACAGTTGCCTTTATTGCTGTGCCGTATCATTTACCTCAGCCAGGAGTCCCCGACACGCCGGGTCACCCCCGGGGTCGAGGGCAAGACAAGGAGCTCGCACAGTTCCGTCGGGTGCCTTGCTGGCCAGGGGCACACATCAAAGTGGGACAACAAACATGAGAGGAAGATTTGTTCAGGGACAGAGATCAAGATCCGGTCGCGGCCAGCACTTTGTGGAAGGGCTGTTTTGGGTTTCAACATGGGTTCTCCCTGAGCTTTGCGAGCGGGAGCTAAACCGTAGAAGGGTGCGGAGAAGCGCCCTCCTCAGACTCGCTGTTTCACTAACGCCTTCTGCTCTACTAACTCCACGTCGGAAACGAACGCGCTAAAGTGTACATTTTTTTTTTTTTGACAGGCAGAGTGGACAGTGAGAGAGAGAGACAGAGAGAAAGGTCTTCCTTTTGCCGTTGGTTCACCCTCCAATGGCCGCCATGGCTGGCGCCCTGCAGCCGGCGCACCGCGCTACTCCGAAGGCAGGAGCCAGGTGCTTTTCCTGGTCTCCCATGGGGTGCAGGGCCCAAGGACTTGGGCCATCCTCCACTGCACTCCCTGGCCACAGCAGAGAGCTGGCCTGAAAGAGGGGCAACCGGGACAGAATCTGGCGCCCCGACCGGGACTAGAACCCGGGGTGCCGGCGCCGCAAGGCGGAGGATTAGCCTAGTGAGCTGTGGCGCCGGCCGCTAAAGTGTACATTCTAGAAAACGTGTCCGTCCCACGGTATTGACATGCACTGTTCAGTGGCATTAAGGACATTTGCAGTGTTGTGTAGCCATCATCGCCACCCCCTCCAGAACTTCTTCATTCTCCCCACCCGAAACCCTGCACCCATTAAATGCTAACTCCCTTTCCTTCCCACCCCCACTGTTCTACTTTGTATCTCTGTAGCCACTGTTTAAGTTCTATTTCTATGAACTTGACTGTTTCTAAGTAGTATCTCACAGTATTTGTGCTATTGTGATCAACTCATTTCTCTTAGTGTAATGTCCTCAAGGTTCATCCATGCTGTAGCCTATGTCAGAATTTCCTTCCTGGAAAATGCTCCATGATGTTATTATTTGTATAGGCCATCTGCCCATTGATGGACACAGGTTGCTTCCAAATTTTAGCTATTGAGAATGATGCTGCCTGGAAATGGGCATACACACATATCTCTTTGAAGTTTACTTTCAGTTCTGTCCACACCCAGAAGTGGAATTGTTGGATCCTAAAACAGTAATCTCTAATTTTTAAATAAGCCAACAATGACTGCACCAGTTTCCATTCCCTTTAACAACACACATCTTTGTCACACTTGCTGTTGTCTGGTTTGTTTTTTTTTTTTTTTTTGATAGTAGCCATGCTGGTGTAGTTTGTATTATAGTTTTTATTTGCATTTCCCTAATACTTATTGATGTTGAGCACATTTTCAGGTGTTTATTGGCCATTTGTAAAAATCTATTTTCTTGGGGCCGATGCTGTGGTGTAGTGGGAAAAGCTGCCCCCTGCAGCGCCAGCATCCCATATGGATTCCAGTTCAAGTCCCGGCTGCTCCACTTCTGATCCAGCTCTCTGCTGTGGCCTGGGAAAGCAGTAGAAGTTGGCCCAAGTCCTTGGGCCCCTGCACCCACGTGGGAGACCTGGAAGAAGCTCCTGGCTCCGGCTTCGCATTGGTGCAACTCCGGCCATTGCAGCCAATTGGGGAGTGAACCAATGGAAGGAAGACCTGTCCCTCTCTCTCTGCCTCTCCTTCTCTCTCTGTAACTCTGACTTCCAACAAATATTTTTTAAAAATCTATTTTCTTTGGAGAAATATCTACTTAAGTCCTTTTCCCAGTTTTTAATTGAGTTGTTTTTTTTTTATTTAGTAAATATAAATTTCCAAAGTACAGTTTATGGATTACAATGGCTTTCCTCCCCCATAATTTCCCTCTCACTCGCATCCCTCCCATCTCCCGCTCCCTCTCCCATTCCATTCACATCAACATTCATTTTCAATTATCTTTATATACAGAAGATCAATTCAGTATATATTAAGTAAAGATTTCATCAGTTTGCACCCACACAGAAACACAAAGTGTAAAATACTGTTTCAGTACTACTTATAGCATTACTTCACATTAGACAACATATTAAGGACAGATCCCATATGAGAAGTAAGTACACAGTGACTCCTGTTGTTGACTTAACAATTTGACACTCTTGTTTATGGTGTCAGTAATCTCCCTAGGCTCTAGTCATGAGTTGCCAAGGCTATGGAAGCCTTTTGAGTTCGCCGACTTCGATCTTATTCCAACAGGGTCATAGTCAAAGTGGAAGTTCTCTCCTCCCTTCAGAGAAAGGTACCTCCTTCTTTGATGGCCCCATTCTTTCCACTGGGATCTCACTTGCAGAGATCTTTCATTTAAGTCTTTTCTTTTTTTTTTTTTCTCCAGGGTGTCTTGGCTTTAAATGCCTAAAATACTCTCATGGGCTCTTCAGCCAGATCCAAATACCTTAAGGGCTGATTCTGAGGCCAGAGTGCTGTTTAGGACATCTGCCATTCTATGAGTCTGCTGTGTATCCCGCTTTCCATGATGGATCGTTTTCTCCCTTTTTGATTCTATCAGCTAGTATTAGCAGACACTAGACTTGTTTGTGTGATCCCTTTGACTCTTAGACCTATCAGTGTGATCAATTGTGAACTGAAATTGATCACTTGGACTAGTGAGATGGCATTGGTAGATGCCACCTTGATGGGATTGTATTGGAATCCCCTGGCATGTTTCTAACTCCACCATTTGGGGTAAGTCCGATTGATCATGTCCCAAATTGTACATCTCCACCCTCTCTTATTCCCACTCTTATATTTAACAGGGATCACTTTTCAGTTACATTTAAACACCTAAGAATAACTGTGTGTTAATCACAGAGTTCAACCAATAGTACTAGAACAAAACAAAGAGAAAATACTAAAATGGATAAAGTATTACATTGTACATCAACAGGACAACAGCTGATCAAGTCACTGTTTCTCATGGTGGCCATTTCACTTCACTTGATCTTAGCCAAAAGGCCGAGAAGCGATGGCCATTTCACTTCAACAGGTTTCCCCTTTGGTGCTCAGTTAGTTGTCATCAATCAGGGAAAACATATGATATTTGTCCCTCTAGGACTGGCTTAATTCACTCAGCATGATGTTTTCCAGATTCCTCCATCTTGTTGCAAATGACTGGATTTCATTGTTTTTGACTGCTGTATAGTATTCTATAGAGTACATGTCCATAATTTCTTTATCCAGTCTACTGTTGATGGGCATTTGGGTTGGTTCCAGGTCTTAGCTATTGTGAATGGAGCTGCAATAAACATTCATGTGCAGACAGCTTTTTTGTTTGCCAATTTAATTTCCTTTGGGTAAATTCCAAGGAGTGGGATGGCTGGGTTGAATGGTAGGGTTATATTCAGGTTTCTAAGGAATCTCCAGACTGACTTCCATAGTGGCTTAACCAGTTTGCATTCCCACCAACAGTGGGTTAGTGTCCCTTTTTCCCACATCCTCTCCAGCATCTGTTGTTGGTAGATTTCTGAATGTGAGCCATTCTAACTGGGGTGAGGTGAAACCTCATTGTGGTTTTGATTTGCATTTCCCTGATTGCTAGTGATCTTGAACATTTTTTCATGTGCCTGTTGGCCATTTGGATTTCCTCTTTTGAAAAATGTCTATTGAGGTCCTTGGCCCATCTCTTAAGTGGGTTGTTTGTTTTGATGTTGTGGAGTTTCTTGATTTCTTTGTAGATTCTGGTTATCAACCCTTTACCTGTTGCATAGTTTGCAAATATTTTTTCCCATTCTGTCAGTTGCCTCTTCACTTTCCTGACTGTTTCTTTTGAAGTACAGAAACTTCTCAATTTGATGCAATTCCAAATGTTAATTTTGGCTTTGACGGCCTGTGCTTCTGGGGTCTTTTCCAAGAAGTCTTTGCCAGTACCTATATCTTGCAGGGTTTCTCCAATGCTCTCTAATAATTTGATGGTGTCAGGTCATATATTTAAGTCTTTAATCCATGTTGAATGAATTTTTGTGTAAGGTGAAAGGTAGGGGTCTTGCTTCATGATTCTGCACGTGGAAATCCAATTTTCCCAGCACCAATTATTGAATAGACTGTCCTTACTCCAGGGATTGGTTTTGGATTCTTGATCAAATATAACCCCATTGGCCCAACTAACTAAAAGAATAAGGGAAAAGACCCAAATCAATAAAATCAGAGATGAAAAAGGAAACGTAACAACAGACACCACAGAAATAAAAAGAATCATCAGAAATTACTACAAAGACTTGTATGCCAACAAATAGGGAAATCTATCAGAAATGGATAGATTCCTGGACACATGCAACCTACCTAAATTGAACCAGGAAGACATCGAAAACCTAAACAGACCCATAACTGAGACAGAAATTGAAACAGTAATAAAGGCCTTCCCAACAAAGAAAAGCCCAGGACCAGATGGATTCACTGCTGAATTCTACCAGACATTTAAAGAAGAACTGACTCCAATTCTTCTCAAACTATTCAGAACAATCGAAAAAAAGGGAGTCCTCCCAAATTCTTTTTATGAAGCCAGTATCACCTTAATTCCTAAGCCGGAA
Organism: Oryctolagus cuniculus; assembly: GCF_051225735.1. Classification (NCBI taxonomy): domain Eukaryota; kingdom Metazoa; phylum Chordata; class Mammalia; order Lagomorpha; family Leporidae; genus Oryctolagus; species Oryctolagus cuniculus. Next base: position 65,088,834 of record NC_142868.1, on the reverse strand, counting down.
AAAGATGCAGCATTGAAAGAGAATTATAGACCAATATCCCTGATGAACATAGATGCAAAAATCCTCAATAAAATTCTCGCCAATAGAATGCAACAACACATCAGAAAGATCATCCACCCAGACCAAGTGGGATTTATCCCTGGTATGCAGGGATGGTTCAATGTTCGCAAAACAATCAATGTGATACACCGCATTAACAGACTGCATAAGAAAAACCATATGATTATCTCAATAGACGCCGAGAAAGCATTTGATAAAATACAACACCCGTTCATGATGAAAAACCTAAGCAAACTGGGTATGGAAGGAACATTCCTCAATACAATCAAAGCAATTTATGAAAAACCCACGGCCAACATCCTATTGAATGGGGAAAAGTTGGAAGCATTTCCACTGAGATCTGGTACCAGACAGGGATGCCCACTTTCACCACTGCTATTCAATATAGTTCTGGAAGTTTTAGCCAGAGCCATTAGTCAAGAAAAAGAAATTAAAGGGATACAAATTGGAAAGGAAGAAGTCAAACTATCCCTCTTTGCAGTTGATATGATTCTTTATTTAGGGGATCCAAAGAACTCTACTAAGAGACTATTGGAACTCATAGAAGAGTTTGGCAAAGTAGCAGGATATAAAAGCAATGCACAAAAATCAACAGCCTTTGTGTACACAGACAATGCCACGGCTGAGGAAGAACTTCTAAGATCAATCCCATTCACAATAGCTACAAAAACAATCAAATACCTTGGAATAAACTTAACCAAGGACATTAAGGATCTCTACGATGAAAATTACAAAACCTTAAAGAAAGAAATAGAAGAGGATACCAAGAAATGGAAAAATCTTCCATGCTCATGGATTGGAAGAATCAATATCATCAAAATGTCCATTCTCCCAAAAGCAATTTACAGATTCAATGCAATACCAATCAAAATACCAAAGACATTCTTCTCAGATCTAGAAAAAATGATGCTGAAATTCATATGGAGACACAGGAGACCTTGAATAGCTAAAGCAATGTTGTACAACAAAAACAAAGCCGGAGGCATTACAATACCAGATTTCAGGACATACTACAGGGCAGTTGTTATCAAAACAGCATGGTACTGGTGTAGAAACAGATGGATAGACCAATGGAACAGAATAAAAACACCAGAAATCAATCCAAACATCTACAGCCAACTTATATTTGATCAAGGATCCAAAACTAATCCCTGTTGTTGGGTTTTAAGAATTCTTTTTTTTGTTTTGTTATTTTTCAACTTTTATTTAATACAAATTTTCAAAGTACAATTTTTGAATTATAATGGCTTTTCCTCCCATAACCTCCCTCCCACCCGCAACCATCCCACCTCCCCCTCCCTCTGCCATCCCATTCACATCAAGGTTCATTTTCAATTATCTTTATATACAGAAGATCAACTTAGTATACACTAAGTAAAGATTTCAAAAGTTTGCACCCACACAGACACACAAAGTATAGAGTACTGTTTGAGTAGTAGTTTTACCATTAATTCGCCTAGTACACCGCATTAAGGACAGAGATCCTACATGGGACGCGCAGTGATTCCCGTTGTTGATTTAAAATTGACACTCTTATTTATGGAATCAGTAATCACCCAAGGCTCTTGTTATCAGCTACCAAGGCTGTGAAAGCCTCTTGAGTTAATCAACTCCTATCTTATTTAGACAAGGTCATAGTCAAAGTGGAAGTTCTCTCCTCCCTTCAGAGAAAGGTACCTCCTTCTTTGATGGCCTGTTCTTTCCGCTGGGATCTCACTCACAGAGATCTTTCATTTAGGTCATTTTTTTCCCACAGTGTCTTGCCTTTCCATGCCTGTGAAACTCTCATGGGCTTTTTAGCCAGATCTGAATGCCTTAAGGCCTGATTCTGAGGCTAGAGTGCTGTTTAAGGCATTTGCCATTCTATGAGTCTGCTGTGTATCCCACTTCCCAGGTAGGATCATTCTCTCCTTTTAAATTCTATCAATTATTTGCAGGCACTGGTCTTATTTATGTAATTCCTTTGACACTTAATCCTATCTTTTTGATCAATTATTAACTTAAACTGATCACTTTAATGAGAATTCTTATATTTCTGTTTATTAATCCATTATCAGAAATATGATTTACAAATACTTTCTCCATTCTGTGGATTGTCTTTTTACTCTGTTAGTACAGACTTTTTTATTTTTTCATTTTACTTGAAAGGCAGAGAGGAAGAATGAGATTTTTCCATCCTCTGGTCACTTCCCAAATGCCTGTAACAGCCATGGCTGGGTGAGGCTGGAGCCAGGAGCCAGGATCCAGAAACTCAATCTGGGTCTCTCATGTGGATGGCAGGGAACTAGGAATTGAGGCTTCACAGGGTGTTTTTTTCCCCACTGTTGCCTTCCCATGGTGTCCATTAGGAAAAAGCTAAATGAGCAGCAGAACCAGGACTCCTAGTAGGCACTCCAAAATCAGATGCAGGCATCCCAAGTGATGTCTTAACCAATATGCCAAACACCCTCCCATGTTGGTACAGGTTTTTGATGTACAAAATGTTTAGATTTTTGAAGTCTGATTTTTTTTTCTTTGATTGCCTGTGACTTTGGTGTTATAACAAAAACCCAATTCAGTGTCATGGAGTTTTGTTCTGTTTTCCTCTACCAGTTTTATAGTTTTAAGTCTTGCATTTAGGTCTTTGACCTATTTTGGATTAGTTTTTGCATTCAGTGTTAAGTCAGGGTTCAAGTTTTTCTTTTGCATTCAGATACCCAATTCTTCTGGCACCATTTACTAAGAAGACTATCTTTTCCCATTAGGTGGTCTTGGTATCCTAGTCAAAAAATCATTTGACCATAAGTTGTTTATTTCTGGGGTTTCTATTAGATTCCATTGGTCTACAAGAATATTTCTATCTTATTCAAATATTTCCTTGCTTATAATGCTGTATAGTTTTATAGTAAGATTTGAAATCAGAAAGTGTGAATATTTCAGCTTTTCCTCTTTTTTTTGGGGGGGGGTGGTGATTTGGAATCCTTCGAGATTCCATATCAATTCTGGAATGGATTTTTTCTATTTCTAAAAAAACCACCAGGATTTTGGATTTTGATGGGATTTCATTAATCTATAGATTGCTTCAGGTGGTATTAACATCTGTGTATTATTAAATCTTCCAATCCGCAAACATTAGATATTTTTCCATGTTTCTTGTCTTTTAAATTTGTTTCAGTAATATTTGTAGTTTTCATCATAGAAATCTTTTGCTGCCTTCTTTAATTCCCGTTATTTTTTCTTCTGATATTATTGTAAGCAGAGTTGTTTTCATGATTTCCTTCTCAGATTGTTCAGTGTTACTATGCAGAAATGCAACTGAGTTTTGCATGTAGACTTTGTATCCTGATACTTTGCTGACTTTGTTTATTAGTATTAACAGCTTTTTCCTGTGTGGAATCTCCAGGGTTTTTTATATATATATAAGATCATATTATCTATAAGCAGACATAATTTTTTTCTTTCTAATTTAAATGGTTTTTATTTGTTTTCCTTGAATGGGTGCTCTTACTAGAATTTCCACTATTATGTTGACTAGAAGTGGCCAAAGTGGAATCTTTGCCTTGCCTTTGATCTTACAGGGAAGATTTCAGTCTTTCATCATTGAGTTGGATGTTTTCTGACATGACTTTTTTAGTATTGAGGTACTGCTATGTTTCAAATATAGTCTGTTCCCCTTTAAAACTCATGTTGAAATGATTGCCATCGTGGTGGTGTTGGGAGGCTGGGCCTTTGGAGAGAGTTAATGCCCTTCCCTTGGGACTCAGTTACTGCTCTCAGGAGTGAGTTCTGTTCTTGCAGGACTGGATTAATTTCCCTGAGAGAGGGTTGTTGTAAAGCAAGGCTTCCCTTTGTGTCTGGCCGCCTCTGAGTGCTCCTGCTTGCCTTTCCATTTCCCACCATGAGTTGAAGCAACGCTAAGCCCTCGCCAGGTGTGGCTGCCTAAGCTTACACTTCATCGCCTCCGGAATTATGAGCTGAATAATCCTCTTTTCTTTATAAATAACCCAGTCTCAAATGTTCTGGCATAGCAAAGGAAAATAGATAGACAGGTACTTTCCTTCTATTTCTAGCTTGTTGAGTGCTTTTTTTTTTTTTATCATGAAAAGATGTTAAGTTCAGTGATTTTTTTCTGCATCAATTGAAATGATTGCATAGCTTCTTAAAAAAATTCAGGGTGGTGGAGTGGGTAAAACTGCTTTCTGCAGTGCCGGCATCCCACATGGGTGCTGGTTCATGTCCTGGCTGCTCCACTTCTGATCCAGCTCCCTGCTAATGGCTTGGGAAAGCAGCAGAGAATGGCCCAAATCCTTGCACCCACATGGGAGACCTGGAAGAATCTCCTGATCTGCCCCGGCCATTGTAGGCATTTTAAACCAATGGATGAAATCTCTCTCTCTCTCTCTCTCGTTCTCACTCTTCCTCTCTTTCTCTGTAATTCTAGCTTTCAAAGACATCAATAAATCTTTAAGAAAAAAATAAAAAATTCAGAGACAGAACACACACACAGAGAAACAGACTGAGAGCCAAACTCCATCTGTTGGCTCCCTCTCCAAATGACTTCAATGGCCAGGACTGAAGCCAGGAGCTGATAATTCAATCTAGGTCTCTCATGTAGGTCGCAAGAACCCAATTACTTGGGATCATCTGCTGCCTCCCCAGGTCAGCATTGTTAAGAAGATGGAACCAAGAGCCAGAGCTGAGAATTGAACCCAGGCACTCAGGTGAGGGATGTGGAGTCTTAACCAGCATCTTTTTTTTTTTTTTTTTTTTTGACAGGCAGAGTGGACAGTGAGAGAGAGACAGAGAGAGAAAGGTCTTCCTTTGCCGTTGGTTCACCCTCCAATGGCCGCCGCTGCAGCCGGCGCACCGCGCTGATCCTGGCAGGAGCCAGGAGCCAGGTGCTTTTCCTGGTCTCCCATGGGGTGCAGGGCCCAAGCACCTGGGCCATCCTCCACTGCACTCCCTGGCCATAGCAGAGAGCTGGCCTGGAAGAGGGGCAACCGGGACAGAATCCGGCGCCCCAACCGGGACTAGAACCCGGTGTGCCGGCGCCGCAAGGTGGAGGATTAGCCTATTGAGCCACGGCGCCGGCTATTAACCAGCATCTTAACTAATTCGATGTGAGTAAGCAGGCAGCTAGTTAAGTCTTGGTGAGCTGGAAGCCTTGAAGCCCTACAGTATAATGTGTCAGTCAAAGATGCCCTCTTTTCCAAGATTCCCCTTATCTCATTCAGAACCAAGAAAGGGGAGATACCCTACCACGTGAAGGTGCCATACAATTCCAGGATGGCTTCACTCATGCTAAAGCACCATACCCTACCTCATAAAAGAGGCTGAAAATGAAGGCAAACTCTGCTTTTGCCAGAGACCGCAGTTGGGGGTGTTATTCAGGCTTTTCCCTCTCTGCCTCTTTGGGCAATCCTCTGGCACACTTATGAGGGGTATTTCTCCACATGGCATAGGTGAATGTGTGCTTTCTTTACCCACAGGCATAGGTGAATGTGTGCACTGTCAAAGAAATCCTGTTCCTACTTGCACACCTAATGAAGTCTTCACTTAGAATGCTTATCTTTGTGTGAGACAAGAACCTGGAATGGAAGTTAATATGCTTATGCCCACATCATTAACCACTAGATCAACTGCCTGCCCCTATATAACTTTAAAAAAACTTCATTCTGTCAATGTGATATGTTACATTTGATCAGTTTTTGTTTGTTGAATCATCCTTGTATTTCTGGAATAAATCCCACATGGTCATAAACTATAATCCTTTTAATACTCTGCTGAATTCAGTTTGATGTTGTGCTTGGTTGAGGACTTTTTCCATCAATGTTCATAATATCTGTCTGTAGTGTTTGAGTTGTATCTTTGGCTTTGGTGTCAGGGTAGCGCTAGCTTCGTAATAGACAGTGTTTCCTCCTTTTCAGTGTTTTAGGACCAGTTTGAGGAGAGCTGCCATTAGCTCCTCTTTAGATGTTTGGTGGAGTTCACTTGGGAGTTCATCAGATTCAGCACTTCCCTTTGCTGGGAGACTGTTGATACTATGTCAATCTCCTTAGTAGTTCTGTCTATTCAGATTCTCCATTTCTTTCTGATTTAGTCTTGGTAGACTTTGTTTCTAGTGATTTAGAAATGCATCCATTTAATCTGCCCAGTTTTTGTGATTACAATTCTTCACTGCATTCTCTTATACCCCTTTATCTCTGTACTATCAGTAGTAATGTCCCCACATTCACTTCCAAGTTTGTCAGTTGAGTCTTTTCTCTTTTTCCTTTGTCCGTCTAGCTAAACCTTTGTCAATCTTGTTGAAGCAATGATTGATTTCATTGATTTTTTTTCCCTATTGTTTTTCTATCCTTAACTTATCTCTGCCTTAATTTTTATTATTTCCTCCCTTTTGCCAGCTTTGGTTATGGTTCTCCCTTTTCTACTTCTTTGGTTGTAAAATTAAATTAGGTTATTGCTTTGGGATCTTTCTTGATTTGCTTATTGAAATGTTTATTTTAATGTCAAATAATTATATAGATCTTCTAGTATTCTCTTCCACAGTAGGCTGATGTAACTATTTTCAAAAAGCTAGAAAAAAGCATTTGGGATGTTTTCGCCATACAGAAATAATAAATGTTTAAGGAGATGGATATGTTTATCTTGATTTGGACACTACACAATGTTTACATGTATGAAAACATCATGTGGTATCCCATAAATATGCATGATTTTCATGTCTGTTAGAAATAAAAGTAAATGCCAATAAAATTCAAACAGGAAAAAAAATCATATATATTTATGAGGTATAATGTGATGTTTTGAGATATCTCACACACTGTGGAGTGATAATAGCAAGCTAATTTTTAAAATTTTAATTGCTTTATGAATTTGCCTGTCATCCTTACAACAGAGCCATGCTAATATTCTTCGTGTTGTTCCAAATATATATTCCAAGCCTGCTTTCAATTCTGTTGGGTATATACTCAAAAGTGGAATTTTTGGATCCTATGGTGATTCTGTTTAATTTTAAAGAAACCGCGCGATTGTACTTTCTTTTGGCACCTTAAACCAATGCTGCTCTTTTATTGGGCATTACATGAAAATATTTTTGAAGGTAAAATGATTCTGTAAGCTAAATATTTTTGAAGCAGATTATACTTTTCTTTTTTGTTATCTTTTTTTTTTTTTTTTTTTTTTGGACAGGCAGAGTGGACAGTGAGAGAGAGAGACAGAGAGAAAGGTCTTCCTTTGCTGTTGGTTCACACTCCAATGGCCTCCAATGGTGCACCACGTTGAACCGAAGCCAGGAGCCAGGTGCTTCTCCTGGTCTCCCATTGGGTGCAGGGCCCAAGCACTTGGGCCATCCTCCAGTGCACTCCCAGGCCACAGCAGAGAGCTGGCCTGGAAGAGAGGCAACCAGGACAGAATCTGGCGCCCCAACCGGGGCTAGAACCCAGGGTGCCGGTGCCACCGGCGGAGGATTAACCTGTTGAGCTGCAGCGCTGACCAAAGAGCATTTTTTAATTAGCTGAGATCTTGGCTAGGCTCATAGTGGAACAAGTTGGTCCTGGGAAACCTTGACTTGCATTCAGGTCTCTGATGGTTCATTTGTTCAACATTGTGGGCAAGTATTTGTGTTTTGTTTCTGAGGTTGCTTAACTTGATATGATGAGTAGTTTGACTTTAAACACCCTCAATATTCTGGGATTAAGAAAACCAGTGGATAAGCGTGTCCACTGCATTACGGAGGTAAGGACATAGCTGAGTAATAAAACTACAGTGCTCTTGATAGGGAGGGGGTGCTTAATCGTGTTACACCAACATTTAACCCACAAAAAAAATATACAACACATACATATGTACAAAAGACTGACGTGTCAGGGCCGGCGCTGTGGTGTAGCAGGCTAAGCCTCTATCTGCGGCACCAGCATCCCAGATGGGCGCTGGTTCGAGTCCTGGCTGCTCCTCTTCCAATCCAGCTCTCTGCTGGTGGCCTGGGAAAACAGTGGGAGGTGGCCCAGGTGTTTGGGCCCCTGTACCCGTGTGAGAGACCTGGAGGAGGCTGCTAGCTCCTGGCTCTGGATCAGCTCAGCTCCAACCATTGCGACCATCTAGGGAGTGAACCAGTGGATGGACGACCTTTCCCTCTGTCTCTCCCTCTCTCTGTCAGTAAGTCTACCTCTCAAATAAACAAAATAAAAAAAAAAAAAAGGCTGATGTACCATCCATCACCAAAATGAAGCAATTGAACCTCACTGTGTTCCTTGAGAGCCCTTGTGACCTCCTTAAGCACATCGTGTTCCCATTCCCCTTAAGCAGTGGTTTATAACCCTGGCTGCTCATTACATTCACCTGGGTGAAACCTTGTGCCCCCGCCCCCCATGCCAATGCTGGTTACACGTTGCACTGAGGGGAGTCCACAAGTATGTATTATGTATTTGTGTGCGTATAAAATGTGTGTATATATTATATATAATCAGTATATTCAATTTTTTGAGAGGTAGAGGGACAGGGATAGAGAGAGAGGCAGACAGAGCCCTCATTCACTTGTCCACCCCTTAAATACTTGTAATGGTTGGAGGCCAAGGCTGAGAGCCAGGCATGTAATCTAGGTCTCCCATAAAAGTGGAGGAAGCAACAGCTGAGCCATCACTGCTGTCTCTCAGGGTCTGCACAAGTAGGAAGCAAGACTCAGGAACTGGAACAGGGTGCTGACTCAGGCGCCATGATACAGGATTCAGGCATCCCAACCAGTATCCCTATTGCCAGGCAAATGTCTGGCCCTATGATCAGTTTTGATTCCAATATGGAGCTAGGGATAAAACCAATGCACTGTAGAATTATTTGCAAACTTTAGTGCGTATACAAACCACCTAAAGTCTTGTTAAAATGACACCCAGCAAATCTACTCTCAGCAAATTTCTGGCTACAATATCATTAACTGTAGTCCTCACGTTGCAGATTACGCAGCCCACAGAACTGTGGCTTTGAAACCTTTCGCCTCCATCTTCCCGTTCCTTCTGTCTCCGCTAACCACAATTCCAATCTCTGTTTCTTTGTATTAAACTTAAGAAAATGTTTGACATATAAAATGAAATCATGCAGTGCTTCTTTTTTTTTAATGGATGGTTTGTTTCAGCCAGCGTAATGTCCTCCTTTCATGCTATCAAAAATGCCAGGATCTCCTGATTTTTAGAGGATGAACAATATTCCATGTTGTATGTAGACTTGAGGTGCTCACACCACAGAAATGTTACCTATGTGAGATGATGGATCTCTTAGCTTGCTTGATTGTGACACTCATTTCACTATGTATATGTGTTTCAAAACAGACTGTGTACCTACTATTCATTATGGTTATCTATTGTCACCCTCCGGTGCATTAAAACACCACAGCTTCTTTGCCCTATCTAACTATGACTGAGTACCCATTAATCACCCTTCCCCGCTCCCGTTTCCCCCTTACTATTCCCAGTCTCTGGCAACCACCCTTCTGCATTCAACTTCTATGAAATCAATTTTTTAGATTCCACACTTGGGTGAGATCTTGTGGTATCTGTCTTTCTGTGCCTAGCTAATTTCACTTAACAAAGTGACTTTCAGTTGCATTCATATCCTGGCAAATGACAAGATTTCATTCATTTTTAGGGCTGAATGCTATTCCATTGTGTATTACCACATTTTCTTTATTCTTTACTGGATGAACACTGAGGTTGTTTCCATTTCTTGGCTACTGTGAAAGTGCTATAATAATAAACATAGGAGTGCAGATGTCTCTTCACCACATTGGGGTAATGGGCTTGCTGGATCTTAATGGTAGTTCTATTTTTACTTTTTTTTTTTTTTTTGAAACTTCATTCTGTATTCCACAGTGGCTGTATTAATTTACATTCCCACTAATAGTATATGGGTCTCCTTTTCTCCACATTTTTGCCAGCTCTTGTTTTCTTTTATCTTTTTGATAAATGCCATTCTGGCTGGAGTGATGTGATATCTTACGGCAAATTGGATTTTCATTTCCCAGCGACTAGTGATGTTAAGCATTTTTTCATGTACCTGTTGTTCATTTGTATGTCTTCCTTTAAAAAAAGAAACCAGTCTATCCAGATCTATCGCCCATTTTTAAATTGTATTATTCGTTTTTATGCTACTGAATTAAGTTTTTATTTTTAAAGATTTACATATTAATTTGAAAGTCAGAGTTACACAGAGAAGGAGAGGCAGAAAGAGAGAGAGAGAGAGAGAGAAAGTCTTCCATCCGCTGGTTCACTCTCCAAATGACCGAAATGTCTGGAGCTGAGCCAATCTGAAGCCAAGAGTTAGGAGCTTCTCCCAAGCAGGTGCAGGGGCCCAAAGACTTGAGCCATCTTTTACTGCTTTCCCAGGCCACAGCAGAGAGCTGGATCAGAAGTGGAGCAACCAGGACTGAAAAACTGTCGCCCGTATGGGATGCCGGCATCACAGGTGTGGCTTTACCCTCTACGCCACAGTGCCAGTCCCTAAATTAAGTTCTTTATATATTTTGATTATTAACTCCTTGCCAGATGTATAGTTTGCAAATATTTTCTCCTATTCTGTAGTTTGTCTCTTCAATTTGCTGATTGCTTCCCTTGATGCACGGAAGCTTTTTATTTTGATGAAACCCCTTATGTCAATTTTTGGTTTGTAGCCTGTACTTCTGGGGTCTTGTCCATAAAATCCTTGCCTATCACAATGTCCTGAAGCATTTCCTATAAGTTTTGTCTTAATAGGTTCATGGTTTCAGGGCTTACGTTTAGGTATTTAATCCATTTGAGTGTTTTTAATGTGGTAAAAGGTAGGGTTCTCATTTCGTTATTCCACATGTGGATATGTCATTTTCCCAACATCATTTATTGAAAACACTGTCCTTTCTCTAGCGCATGTTCTTAGCACCTTTGTCAAAGGTCAGCTGACTGTAGATATGCATTTATTTCTAGGCTCTCTGCTCCGTGGGTTTTGTATGTTAAGATATTTTCTTTTTACTTACTGACATCTTTTCCTTTGTTGACATCTTTTTCTTTATCTTGAACTCCCTTTAGCATAACCTGAAGGACAGGTCTGGTGGCGATAAATTCTTTCTGTTTTTGTTTGTTTGGGGTGTCTTTACTTCTCCTTCCCATCTAAAGGGGAGCTTTGCTTGGTGCAGTGCTCTTAGATGGCAACTTTTATGCTTCAGTACTGCAAAATCTTCATGTCGCTCTCTCCCAGCCTATAAGATTTCTGCTAAAAAGCCTGCTGTCAGCCAAGTTGGGACATGCTTGTGTGTTAATTGCTTCTTTTCTATTATGACTGTGAGAATCCTTTATTACAGTTAACCTTGAAGAGCTAGGTTATATTATGTCTTGGAGTAGACGTGGTTGAGTGGGCTCTGACAGGTGACCTCTGACCTTTCTAAACCTGGGTAGTTGCATCTTTAGATTTGAGAAGTTTTCTGTAATTATATCTTTGAATATGTTTTTATTCATTTGGCCTTCTCAAGACCCTCCTGAGCCTCCAGTAACTCAGGTATTTGTTTTTTCAATGCTGTCTCAAATTTCCTGTATGTTTTCTTCATTCCTCCTTATTCATTTTCCTTTCGTCTTCTCTGGATGTGTTTTCAAATAACCTTTGAGCTCACTAATTCATTCTTCTGTTTGATCTGTTATGCTTCTGATACCTTCTAAAATGTTTTAAGTTCTGTTCAATAAAGTTTTCAGCTCAAGACTTTGATTTATTTATTTATTTTTTGACAGGCAGAGTTAGAGAGAGAGACAGAGAGAAAGGTCTTCCTTTTTTTGTTGGTTCACCGCCGCCCCCCCCCCCCAATGGCCACTATGGCCAGTGCACTGCACTGATCCGAAAGCAGGAGCCGGGTGCTTCCTCCTAGTCTCCCATGCGGGTGCAGGGCCCAAGCACTTGGGCCATCCTCCACTGCCTTCCCAGCCACAGCAGAGAACTGGACTGGAAGAGGAGCAACCGGGACAGAACCGGCGCCCCAAATGGGACTAGAACTTGGAGTGCTGGCGCCGCAGGTGGAGGATTAGCCTAGTGAGCTGTGGCGCAAGCCCAAGACTGATTTTTTAAAATTACTTCTATCCCTCTGTTCTGATTCTCTGTTCCAGTAGTGAATACTTTCTCCATATTTTCCTGAATCTTTCTGAGTTTTCTTAAGACAGCTATTTAAAATTCTATATCTGAAAATTTGCATATATCAGTTGCTGTCTACTCAGTTTCTTACACCTTGTTTTGTCCATTAGGTGAGTTCATGGTTCCCTGACAAGTCCTCATGCTTGTTGGCATACAACATCATATGAGCACCGAACGGTTGGAAATTCTTTCCTGTCTGGTGTAATCTGATTCTGTGCCTGCCTTCCAGAAGTTCTGAGCAGCCTGCTTGTTTCTCTGAGCCTTTGGAAGCTCCTATTTCCGTATTCCAGAATTGAGGTCTATCTACTCCATCTGCTGTTCATGTGTTGTCTCCGTTTCAGCACTAGAGGGAGCCACTGATCTAAGATATTTGGAAATCTGCAGTTTCTGTGTTCAGAATGAACTGACAGAGGCTCCCTCTGTGAGCGCAGGCCTGGATGTGGAAGCCTCGGGGCTTTCAATGGTGCTGGGTCCCCCACAGCAGGGCTGGACCAGATCCGCCAGGCAAAATCCTATACGACGTTCTCACCCTGCTCCCCAGCGGCTGGAGCCGCGCTCCTCTGGGGAAGGGACTGGGGAAAGGCAGTGGAGGCATCTCTGGCTGCTTGGCCAAGGGAGTTCCACAGGTTCGGGCTGCAAGTAACGGCTTGGGTGCAGGGGCCAGAGTGACCTGTGTGGCACTGGGTATTACTGTGTTGGGTCTGGTGCTGGGTGTCAGGTCTATGGACTGTACTTAACTCCCTTGCTCTCCCACAAGTGGGAGGCACGGAGAAACACCGCTTGGAGTAGGGGTAGGAGGGGACTGTAACACAGCAACTCTTTCCTTCCTGCCTTCTGCAATGTATCTTTTTTTTTTTTTTAATGATCACCCATTTTAATAAAATGTTTCTGTTATGGATAGTAATTTCCTTCTTACACACCCTGACTCAAAATTATGTCACCTAAACCTGATTCTCCTCGATGCTAACCATTGTCCAACAAAGTCACTTTATGTGACAATGGGAATGACAATGCCATTTTTAAAACTTCACATACATCTTCTAGGAGCCAGGAAAAGGATGGGACAGTGCTAGTTCCAGGCGATGAAACTTCGGGTTAATGTATTTGACAAGAAATGAGGCTTCTTAAGTCAGCTCCTGTCATACTCAGACCAGGTGAGAAACATGGTGAGGGCAGAAGGAGGTGGCAGGGTTGATGTGGGAATTCTGAGGAACCATGGGACTTTGCTGGAATCCAACTCACCCACACCACCACTGAACCCCGGGCCCTGCATCCTCCAATGCCTCTTATTATAGTACTAAAACCAGGCACTGTAGTCCGTCAGTTGGCTTCCTTAATTCTGGTACAGGCAGCTTTGTGCATGAATAGCTGTTCAAACTGGTGTCTCTGGGGGCTGTGCTGTGCCATAGTGGATGAAGCCGCCGCCTGCAGTCCCAGCATCCCATATGCCTGCCGGTTTGTGTCCCAGCTGCTCCTCTTCCGATCCAGCTCCCTGCTATGGCCTGGGAAAGTAGAAGATGGCCCAAGTCCTTTTTTTCTGATGGCAGGAGCCAGGTACTTATCCTGGTCTCCCATGGGATGCAGGGCCCAAGCACCTGGGCCATCCTCCACTGCACTCCCGGGCCACAGCAGAGAGCTGGCCTGGAAGAGGGGCAACCGGGACAGAATCCGGCGCCCCAACCGGGACTAGAACCCGGTGTGCCAGCGCTGCAAGGCGGAGGATTAGCCTAGTGAGCCGCGGCGCCGGCCGTGAATGATATCTTAATCAATGTTGCCCATGCATTAAAACATTGCTTTTTTAAAAAAAAAAATACTTTATGTATTTGACAGAGTTACAGAGAGAGGTAGAGATGGAGAGAGATGTCTTCCATCCACTGGTTTAGTCCCCAAATGGCTGCAACAGCTAGAGCTGAGTTGATCCAAAGCCAAGAGCCAGGAGCTGCTTCTGGGTGCAAGGGCACAAAGACTTGGGCCATTTTCCACTGCTTCCCAGGCGCGTTAGCTGGGAGCTGAATCAGAAGTGGAGCAGCTGGGACTCAGATCAGCATCTATATGGGATGCTGGTGCTGCAGGCTGGGGCGTTAAGCCACTATACCACAGCACCAGCCCCCTGAAGTATTGCTTTTTGTAGACTGATATTATTCAACAAATATGCTGTACACTCTTGCTAGGAAGTTGCAGATTATGGAGTTTTCTTCGTAAACAGTTGTATTGCCTTGAAAAGAATAACAATTTTATTTTCTTCTATTCAATCCTCCTATATTTTTCTTTTCTTTTCTCTTTTTTCTTTTTCTTGATTTACTGCAGGGCTAGGCCCTCCAAACAATTTTTTTTTTTTACCAAAAAAAACCCATTATTTATTTATTTGAAAAGTAGGGGGCTGGCACTGTGGCATAGCAGGTAAAGCTGCCACCTGCAGTGCTGGCATCCCATATGGGCACTGGTTTGAGTCCCAGCTGCTCCACTTCCAATCCCACTCTCTGCTATGGCCTGGGAAAGCAACAGAAGATGGCCCAAGTCCTTGGGCCCCTGCACCCATGTCAGAGACCCAGAAGAAGCTCCTGGTTTCTGGCTTCGGATCGGTGCAGCTTCGGCTGTCACGGTCGTCTGGGGAGTGGACCAGCAGCAGGAAGACCTCTGTTTCTCTGCCTCTGCCTCTGTATCTCTGTAACTCCGCCTTTCAAATAAATAAATAAATCTCTAAAAAAAGCAAAAGTAGGAGTGAAGCATAGAGAGAGGGAGACAGAGATAGAAACAGGTTTTCCACTCCCCAAATAGCCATTCCTGCCAGGGCTGGGCCAGGCTGAAGTTGGGTACCAGGACCTCATCTGGGTCTCCCACGTGGGTAGCAGAGGCTCCAGCCCTTGGAACATCTTCCTCTGTCTTCCTGGGTGCATAAGCAGGAAGCTGGAGGAAAAGTGGAGCGGCTGGACTGAAACCAGCACTCCTACATGGAATGCTGGCCCAGCAAGTAGTGGTTTAACCCACTGGGTCCCAACACCTTCCCTACATCGGCCCCCAAACAGTCTTTAAGAAAAGGTTGGGCCAGCGCCGTGGCTCATTAGGCTAATCCTCCACCTTGCGGCGCTGGCACACCGGGTTCTAGTCCCGGTCGGGGCGCCGGATTCTGTCCCGGTTGCCCCTCTTCTAGGCTAGCTCTCTGCTGTGGCCAGGGAGTGCAGTGGAGGATGGCCCAAGTGCTTGGGCCCTGCATCCCATGGGAGACCAGGAGAAGCACCTGGCTCCTGGCTTCGGATCAGCTCAGTGCGCCGGCCGCAGCGCGCCGGCCGTGGCGGCTATTGGAGGGTGAACCAATGGCAAAGGAAGACCTTTCTCTCTGTCTCTCTCTCTCACTGTCTAACTGCCTGTCAAAAAAAAAAAAAAAAGACAAAAAAAGAAAAGGTTGGGCCAGCGTTGTGGTGCACTAGGTTAATCCTCCACCCGCGGTGCCTGCATCCCATATGGGTGCCAGTTCTAGTCCCGGTTGCCCTTCTTCCAGTCCAGCCCTTTGCTGTGGCCCAGGAGGGCAGTGGAGGATGGCCCAAGTGTTTGGGTCCCTGCACCCACATGGGAGACCTAGAAGAAGCACCTGGCTCCTGGCTTCGGATCAGCGCAGCTCTGGCCGTTGTAGCCATTTGGGAGTGAACCAACGGATGGAAGCCCTTTCTCTTTGTCTCTCTCTCACTGTCTGTAACTCTACCTGTCAAATATATAAATAAAAATCTTTTAAAAAAAGTTTAATGGCAGATATTATGTCTTATTTTTTTATTTTAAAGAGAATGCTTTCAACATTTCACAATTATATATCATGTTTTTCTGTGTTGTGTCTTTCTTAGTCTCTTGTAGAAGTTAAGGAAGTTGTTTTCTATTCTCAACTTGCTAATTTTTTCCTTTAAAGATCTGCTATTAGGGTGAATTATGTTTATTGCTTTTGAATTTCTAGGATGAATCAAATAAAGCAATCAGGCATTGTCTTTGTAGTGCATTGCTGCATCTGGTTTGCTGATATTTTGTGCAAGATTTTTATTTCTATGTCAAGCTAGGCTCACAATCTCTTTCCATTCTCTGGAAACAACTGAAATACGTGTTCCTTGAAATATTTGGTAGAACTAGAATGAGCTAGTTGAGCCTGCTGTTTTCTTTGTGATAAGGATTTTAAACTACATATTCAGTTTTGTTAATGGTCGGGATTTTTTATAGCTTCTGTGCTTGTTTGCTAGGGTTGTCGTAAAGAAAGTACCACAGACAGGATGGCTTAAAAATCGACAGCTATTTTCCTAAAATTTTTTTTTATTTTTTATTTATTTATTTTTTTTTGACAGGCAGAGTGGACAGTGAGAGAGAGAGACAGAGAGAAAGGTCTTCCTTTGCCGTTGGTTCACCCTCCAATGGCCGCCGCGGCCGGCGCACCGCGCTGATCCGATGGCAGGAGCCAGGAGCCTGGTGCTTTTCCTGGTCTCCCATGGGGTGCAGGGCCCAAGCACCTGGGCCATCCTCCACTGCACTCCCTGGCCACAGCAGAGAGCTGGCCTGGAAGAGGGGCAACCGGGACAGAATCCGGCGCCCCAACCGGGACTAGAACCCGGTGTGCCGGCGCCGCTAGGTGGAGGATTAGCCTAGTGAGCCGTGGCGCCGGCCTAAAGTTTTGAAAGCTGGAAATCTGAGGTTGGGGTGCTGGCAGGTTTGGTTTCTTCTGAGGCCTCTATCATCCTCTCTGTGTCTGTGTCCCAATCCCTTCCTTTGATAGCATTCCTGTTGAGTTACAGCCCACCCTCATAGTCTCATTTATGTCTAAAGGTTCTATATCCAGGGGCCGGTGCTGTGGCATAGTGGGTAAAGCTGCCGCATGCAGTGCCAACATCCCAAATGGGCACTGGTTCAAGTCCCAGATGCTCCACTTCTGATCCAGCTCTCTGCTATGGCCTGGGAAAGCAGTAGAACATGGCCCAAGTCTCTGCACCCTTGTGGGAGACCTGGAAGAAGCTCCTGGCTCCTGGCTTTGGATCAGCCCAGCTCTGGCCATTGCAGCCACGTGGGGAGTGAACCAGTGGATGGAAGATCTCTCCCCGTCTCCTTCTCTCTGGCTGTAACTCCACTTATCAAATAAAATAAATCTTTAAAAAAAAAAGATGCTATCTCCAAATACAGTCACATTCTGAGGTCCTGGGGGTTAAGACTTCAACACTTATTTTGGGGTCAGCACTATGGCATAGTTAAGCCTCCACCTGCAGTGCCAACTTCCCATATGGGTGCCAGTTCAAGTCCTGGCTGTTCCTCTTCCAATACAGCACCCTACTAATAGCCGGGGTAAGCAGTGGAAGATGGTCCAAGTCTCTGCACCTGCTGAGAGACTCAGAAAAAGCTCCTTGCCCCTGGCTTCAGATGGGCCCAGCTCCGGCTGTTGCAGCCATGTGGGGAATGAACCAGAGGATGGAAGATTTCTCTGTCTCTCCCTCTCTCTGTCTGTAACTCTGCATCTCAAATAAATAAATCTTTAAAGAAAAAAGCCCACAAACTTGGGGGAAACACAGTTCAACCCGTAGTAGGTTGTATGTGTCTCCTGAAGATTTTCAAACTGATTGACCCAGATTTTTCCAAATCTTAGCTTCTTAGCTATACTGGCACTCTTGTCAAAGGTTAGCTGTATACACTTGTGGGTCTTTGTTTTTGCACTCCATACCTGTAGTAATGATCTGCATATCTATGGTTGTACTAAAGGTATGCTGTCTCAGTTACTCTTGTTTTACAGTAAACCTTGAGCAAGTCCTTCAACTTTGTTCGACTTTTTCAAAATAATTTTGGCTCTTCTGGATCTTTTCATGTCCTAGTACATTTTTTTTTTTTTTTTTTTTTTTTTTTGACAGGCAGAGTGGACAGTGAGAGAGAGACAGAGAGAGAAAGGTCTTCCTTTGCCGTTGGTTCACCCTCCAATGGCCGCCGCTGCAGCCGGCGCACCGCGCTGATCCTGGCAGGAGCCAGGAGCCAGGTGCTTTTCCTGGTCTCCCATGGGGTGCAGGGCCCAAGCACCTGGGCCATCCTCCACTGCACTCCCTGGCCATAGCAGAGAGCTGGCCTGGAAGAGGGGCAACCGGGACAGAATCCGGCGCCCCAACCGGGACTAGAACCCGGTGTGCCGGCGCCGCAAGGTGGAGGATTAGCCTATTGAGCCACGGCGCCGGCCTGTCCTAGTACATTTTAGAACCAGTTTGTCAATTTCTACAAAAGAAGAGTTTTCGGGGACTCTGATTGTGCTTATCCTATAGAAACATTTGAGGAGTATTACTACTGTGGGGAGCAACTGGGACTAGACTGTTACTCAAATTAAGACTTATTCTATGCATCTGCTCTCCCACAATATGGCGCTGGGAGAGGAGGAAACAGCTTCTACACAGCTGCCTCCAGTTCAACCAATAAGCAGCAGGACCTGCTCCTGATTGGAGGAGAGCAGCGTACTCAGCGTGCGGGTAGCAGAGTTGGGATTGGTGGAAGAGGACTATAAAGGAGGAGAGAGACAACATGCACGAGGAACATCTATCTGAAGGAACACCTGAGCAGCCCCCGAGAGAGCCGGCCGGCGGTGTGCTGCTCCCCCGCAGAAGTGGGGAAAGTGGCAGGGGGAACTGCCCTTCCACGGAGGTGGAAGGGTCAGTAGCCAACCCGGGAAGAACCAGCAGCAAACCCGGGAAGGGCTGAGCAGACAAAAGAACAGCGCAGGGTCCTGTGTCATTTCTCCATGAAGAGGGGGAGCGACATAATGGTGCCGTGACTCGGATATGAAGCCTAGGCAGGGTTTAGTGTCGTTCCTCCGCGAAGAGGGGGAGCAACAAATACCTCAACCATATCCAGTACATGAACAGGTACACCTCTCCATTGAATAAGATAGATAATTTTTCTTAGTAGTGGTTTATATATTTTAATATGTATAAAATATGCCTTGCATGTGTCTTATTACATTCATCCTGAAGTATTTTATTTTTATGTGATTGTGAATAGCATTATTTTAAAATTCCACTTCCAGCTGTTTGTTGTAGTAATACAGTAATAACAGTAGAAACACAGTTGTTTCTGAGGTATTGATATTTCCCATGACCTTGATACATTAATCATTCACAGATGATATTTTTGTAAATCCTTAGCAGATGATCCTAATACCTGCTAATAAGGACAGTTTTATTTTTCCCACTCCAATTTACATGTTTCTTTTTTGTTCTTGCCTTATTGTACCTTCTAGGACACCCAGAAAAATGTTGACTATGTAAGAGAGGATGTTGAGAAAGGATATATTTGCCTGGTCCCTGATACTGGAGGTAACCTTGAATATTAAACCATCAGCATGATGTCAGTGGTTGATATTTTTGTAGACACGTTAATCAGATTGAGGAAGTTTCCTTCTATTCCTAGTTTGATAAACATTTTTTAAAATCATCAGTTGGTGTTGAATTTTGACAGAGTTTTTAAAAATCTGTTGAGATGATCATATGTTTGTTTTCTTCCATTCCTTGATTACAGTGAATTACATTGATTTTTTTTAAAGATTTATTTATTTGAAAGGCAAAGTGACAGAGAAAGAGGGAGAGACAGAGAAAAAGATCTTCCATGTGCTGGTTCACTCCCCAATTTGCCACAATGGCTGGGGCCGGGGCTGGGCCTAGCCAAAGTCAGGAGCCAGGAGCCAGGAACTCCATCCCAGTCTCTGATGTGGGTGTCAGGGGCCCAATTATTTGGGCCATCTTCTGTTGCCTTCCCAAGTGCAGTAGCAGGAAGCTGGATCGGAAGAAGAAAGGCCAGGGCTTGAACCAGTGCTCTGACATGGGATGCTGGCAGCAGCTTAGTCTGCTGCACCACAATACTGGTCTGTACATTGATTTTTTAAATTAAATCAACCTTGCCTTTCTGGAATAAATCCCATTTGTTCACAGTGCATTATCCAGGTTCTAGTCCCGGTTGGGGCACCGGATTCTGTCCCGGTTGTTCCTCTTCCAGTCCAGCTCTCTGCTGTGGCCCAGGAGTGCAGTGGAGGATGGCCCAAGTCCTTGGGCCCTGCACCCGCATGGGAGACCAGGAGAAGCACCTGGCTCCTGGCTTCGAATCGGCGCAGTGCGCCGGCCATGGAGGCCATTTGGGGGTTGAACCAACGGAAGGAAGACCTTTCTCTCTGTCTCTCTCTCTCTCACTGTCTAACTCTGCCTGTCCAAAAAAAAAAAAAAAAAAAAAAAAAAAATCCCCCTCCTCGAAGGGATTTAAGCTGCTTCCTATCATTGCAGCATACATAGTAAAGTGGATCATTTTATTTATTTATTTATTTATTTTTTATTTTTTGACAGGCAGAGTAGACAGTGAGAGAGAGAGACAGAGAGTAAGGTCTTCCTTTGCCGTTGCTTCACCCTCCAATGGCCGCCGAGGCCGGTGCGCTGCGGCCAGCGCACCGCACTGATCCAATGGCAGGAGCCAGGTGCTTCTCCTGGTCTCCCAAGGGGTGCAGGGCCCAAGTGCTTGGGCCATCCTCAAAGTGGATCATTTTAGAGAGCAATGATGGAATGAAGGATTTGGAAGAGAAAAAGAGAGAAGGTGACTTGGCCAAATAAACAAAAAATCCACTCCAGCAGTGGGTGTTTAGCCCCCTGGTTACCCACGTCCCACTTCAGGGTGTGTGAATTTGATCCCAGCTCCGGCTCCTGACTGCAGCCTCCTGCTAATGCAGCCCCTGGGAGGCAGCCGTGACGGCTCAAGGAATTCTGTCCCTGCCACCCAGATGGGAGACACGAATTGCTCCTGGCCTCAGCCCCACCCTGGTCCTTGCCATTGTTGGCATCTGGCGAGTGACCGTGGATGGGAGCACTCTCTCTCTCTCTCTCTCTCTGTCTCTCTCTGTCTCTCAAATAAATTAAAAAGTTGAAAAGCAAAAAACCATTCTAGGAATTGCTACAAGTTGATAATAGAACTTGACTGAGCCTTCTTCTTAGTTGTACGTATTGAAGTCCTAGTTAATAATAAGTGCATGAAGTTTTCACTTCAAAGTGAGGGTCGTTCTTAGCAAATCTCTGTGAACTGCGTCAGGTCTCAGTTTATAAAACTACTCCAGTATATTGTTATATAAAGACCCCTGGCTGAGAGGAGGGTTAAGATTGTGGTGTTCAGAGTGGGAAGGCTCATGAGCAAGGTCATTTACAAAGCTACTCAGCTGTCACCTCTCATGTTTTGCTCCACAAGTGAGGCTACTTCAAAGAGATAGTGGGAAAATGGAATGAAAAGATAGGTTGAGCTTAATGTAAGGATTTTTGGGAACCTCTGTATAGTTTTTCCACACTGTACGCTAGGAGTTTTTTTTAATATCCCTCATATTAATTTGTTTTTAGTTTTCTCTTTTCCAAGTTAATGATTAGTTTTTTCTCCAAAATGTTTTATTTTTCATTTTTATTTATTTGAAAGGCAAAGTGACAGAGAGAGAGGGAGGGAGAGAACCTGCACCTGCTGGTTCACTTCCCAAATGACCACAGTAGGGTCTGAGCCAGACCAAAGCCAGGAGACTTACTTGGTGCTTGAGCCATCCTCCACTGCTTTGCCAGCTGTGCCAGCTGCGAGTGGGATTGGAAGCATAGCAGCCAGAACTTGAACTGATGGCCTCATATGGGATGCTGCATTGTAGGCAGTGGCCTAACCTGCTGTGCCACGAGGCTGGCCCCATTAATTATTAATTTAACAATGGGTTTCCAGTGTGACTGACTATGGTAAAGAAAATCCATCTTTGCAGTCCATACATTTTCGTAGATCCCACCTTCCACATATATGTCAGACCAGATTCAGATTTTAAAAGAAAATTTCAGCATTGAGAGACCTTATCAAAACTGTTTTTGATATAAATTTTCTTTCAGTTCTTAAAATAAAAACCAGTAAAGCATTTTAAGATACATGATGTTGCCAATTATTTTTCAGTTGTTAAGGAAATTCAGTTGCATTAGAGTTCGGTCAGAATATATGTAGAATGTATGCTTTGGATATAATATCATTTACTTTTATTTTATTCATAGATCTTGGTGAGGGGTAAACAGGATTTATCGAGAGTTACACAGAAGAGAAAATTATTAAATTATTACTTGCCAGGTCTCTTCTTTCATACCTGTTCTGGAGGAAAATTGTCAATTCAGAATTTCTGTTATGGGTCTCTGAAGCCAGTAACTTATTGAACACAGAAAATGTCTTCTTTGAACTTATATGCATGTGAAAAATCTCTTCTTAGAAAGCCTCTGGTGTGCTCTGACACACACCGTATGCAATGGCGATGGGCACACACAACTATATTTATAGGGATGCTTAGGTATATATTCTTGAGCTTCCCCACATGTCTTCAAGAATTTTCCTTCTGAGGCCCATCCCAGGACTTTCAGTTTAGACTAAGGCCAAGAGGACGCCTTGGCTGTCACGAACACTCTTCATTGTTGATGTGTTTCAGTCTCAAACGCTAATCTGAAAAAGCAAAATGTGCCCCTTTCTCGCCCAAGCATTAGAAAGAGCCCCAAGGCATCGCACTGGGGACGGAGACACTGTATTTGTAGATTATTGCTTGAAACTGGTAAATCAAGAGCTTGGTTTTACCTGCATAACCTTGCCATCGTGGGTGCTACAGATACTTGATGGAATTCTACTGTCTTGGATAATGAAATCATGATTCAAGGTTACTGTTTGTTTAGGGCACACAGGAAGAGAAGGTGAGATGAATCTGTGCCGTGTTTTTGATTTGCAGCCACCAGGCTCTGCTGTGAATCTATAGGATCAAGATTCATTTATGTAAAAATGTGCATCTAGCAGGAACTAATCCCTCTGTAATGTCACCTTATTTCACAGAATATTAGTAATAGGAAGTAGAGTTGCATGTGGTTTTATATTGGATTCTGACTATCTAAGCTTTTTTTGTCCATAAACAAATAAAAAGGGTTTTAAGACTGTAATGTAATTTCAGCAACCCCAGAAACTTTCTAGAAATAAGAATACATATTCAAAAGCATTGACCCTTCCTCGCTATGCTCAGACACTTTAAAATAGTCCTCCAGGAGAGTCCTAGACGCTTTCAAAAAGTGTCTCTGCACATGAGCCAAACACTAATGGGAAAACAGGAGTTTCCTCCACTTTTCATGATATGAAAAGGAACACTGGGACTTGTTGTCCGTGAAAGTCGTCACATGTCACAGTGCCAGGGAATTTGCTCGATCAACCTTGTGCACATGGACCACATTGGCCCGTGAAGCAGTGAAAGAACTCCTGAGTGCTAGGATCCAACCAAGGGGAGAATCCCTTATCCAGCATCCTCGGGGCCAGAAGTGTCTTGAATTTCAGATTTGCTTTTCAGATTTTGAAATATTTGATTATATAAGGCATATATAAGGTATATTATATAAGGTATAATATATATAGGTCCCAAGGCTATATACATGTATTTATATTTCATGTGCATCTCATACACATGGAGGCAATTTTGTATAATATTCTTAATAATTTCACACAGGAAACAAAGTCTGTGCACACTGAACCATCAGAAAACAAAGGTGTCGCTATCTTAGCCGCCCATGTGGCAGCACCATCATACATGTGAGCGATCTTCACACTGCAAGGCAGAGACCAAGCTGAGAGCATGGAAATTAGTGTGCGGAGGTCTTGGCCCCTGTGTGTGGCGTCTCTGTCCTGCACCCTAATCCAGGGTGTGTTCACGTGGGGAATCTGGGCATTCGTGGAAATGATGTTTCACAGCTGAGGGAGTGGGAGGGTCTTCTCTGCCTTGCAGGTGCTGAATAAGCTGTGTCTTGCGCACCTGCACCTGGCCTGCAGCCTGCTGCCTGCAGTCAGAGTGGGATTTTTCACTTGTGGCATCATGTTGGTGCTCAAAAATTTTGAATTTTGGAGCATTTTGGATTTTAGATTTTTCAGATTAGGGATGCTGCACCTGTACTCACCTACAGTAGACTTTTTGTGAAAATTAACTTCAGCCTTGTTGTCTCCATTGAGAGAATGGTTCCCAGCTCTTTTTCAATGAGATAACTGATCATAGGGTTGCAAATAACTGGGAAGAATTGTTCCCTGAGAAGTGCGTGTGATGCTGGAGAAGACGGTGCATGGGGCATGGCTGGGCGATGGACAGATGGGCCCTTTCCCTTGTCACGTAACTGCTTTAAATCCTTTTGGCTTCTGAGGGGGATTTTCCTGCTCACTGACCAATACTGCAAGCCATACCTTTGGAGGAAGGATTTACCTCCCTCAACTACACATTGGATGGGACAGTGTAAGAAGAATAAAAAGAGCAGCTTTCTTTCCTTCGTGATTCTAGAGAGCAGTATTTTAGTTAATTAGTACTTCCTGCTGTAGCAAAGGACACAAAACTGTGGTGAGTCCAAGACAGCAGTTTAGAGGCCCGCACTGAGGCACAGTGGGTAAAGCCACCACCTGCAACACTGGCATCCCTTATGAGCAACAGTTCAAGTCCTGGCTGTTCCACTTCCACTCCAGCTCCCAGTGTATGGGAAGCTGGGAAGCAAAAAGAATGGCCCAAGTTCCATATAGAAGACCCAGACAGAATCCTACTCTCCAGACTTTTGCCTGGCCCAGCTCCGACCATTGCAACCATTTGGGGAGTAAACCAGCAGATGGAAGATCTCGCTTCTCTCCCTGTGCCTTTGTAACCCTGCCTTTCAACAAATAAATACATATTTTAAAAAGATAGCAGTTGATTTTTCCATTCCAGTCTCTGCTCGGGGCATGTGTTGTGAGAGGGTCACCAGGTGATTATCCACTGTGTGTCATTCAGGAACTCGGGCTGACAGTGTCCCTTACAAAAGTATTATTACAAATAATACTTACTTGGCCAGCGCCACAGCTCAATAGGCTAATCCTCTGCCTGCGGCACCAGCACACTGGGTTCTAGTCCCAGTTGGGGCACCAGATTCTGTCCCGGTCACTCCTCTTCCAGTTCAGCTCTCTTCTGTGGCCCGGGAAGGCAGTGGAGGATGGCCCAAGTCCTTGGGCCCTGCACCTGCATGGGAGACCAGGAGAAGCACCTGGCTCCTGGCTTCGGATCAGTGCGGTGCACCGGCTGCAGCAGCCATTGGGGAGTGAACCAACGGAAAAAGGAAGACCATTTTCTCTCTCTCTCTCTCTCTCTCTCTCACTGTCCACTCTGCCTGTCAAAAAAAAAAAAAATACTTACTTAAAAAGTATTATCAGCTTTTTAAAATTTGGCCATTTTAGCTGTATGTAATTATATCCCATTGTGGTTTTAATTTGAATTTCCCTGAAAATTAATGAGGTTACATAGCATTTCATAAATTTATTTGTCCTTTAAATATCCTCTTTTGTGAATGGTCCAATTAAAACTCTTGTCTACTTTTGGAATGTTTTGTTAATCTTTTTCTTACTGATCTGCAGGAGTCCTGGAAACAATATCCCAGTTGGTTATGTGTATATATAATCTCCCTTTATTCAGCTTTTTGAAGTCTCTCAATGAGATTGTAAACTGTTTTATATATTTACTTTCATTTTTATTTATTTGAAAGGCAGAAAAAGTGATGCGGGGACATTCAATCTGGGTTTCCCACATGGTGGCCGGAGGCCAACTCTTTCAGCCATCACCAGCTGCCTCTCAAGGTGTGCATTAGCAGGAAGCTGGACTCAGAAGTGGAGCTGGGGGGCCAGTGCTGTGGCATAGCAGGTAAAGCCGCCACCTGCAGTGCTGGTATCCCTTATGGACACTGGTTCGAGTCCCAGATGCTCCACTTCCAATCCAGCTCTCTGCTATGGCCTGGGAAAGCAGTAGAGGATGGCCCAAGTCCTTGGGCCCCTGCACCCATGTGGGAGACCTGAAGGAAGCTCCTGGTTTCTGGCTTCGGATCGGCGCAGCTTGAGCTGTTGCAGCCAATTGGAGAGTAAACCAGCAGATGGAAGACCTCTCTCTTTCTCTCTCTGTGTAACTCTTACTTTCAAAGAAACAAATAAATCTTAAAAAAAAAAAAAAAAAAAAAGTGGAGCTGGGACTCACACCCAGGCCCTCTGATATCTTAACTGCGGGGCCAAATGCTGGCCTCTCAGTAAGATATTTTGATAACCAGAAATTCTTGTTATTAATATCCACTCTCAATCTTTGTTTTTATAATTTTTTGAAAATTTTCATTTATTTCTTTGGGAGACAGAGGGAGAGAAAGAGAGTACTCCCATCCACCACTTCAGTCCCCAAACATCTACAATGGCTGGGACTGGACTTAGGCCAAAGCCAGAAGCTAGGAGTTCAATCAAGGACTCCTGCTTGGTTGCAGGAACTGAATTACTTGAGTCATCACTGCTACTTCCCAGGGTCTACATTAGCAGGGGACCGGAGTTAGGACTCATAGCCAGGTACCCCAATATGGGGTACAGGCATCCCAAGTTTCAGCTTAACCTGCTGTACCAAATACCAGCTCCAGTATGTGGGCATCTTAACAGCTAAGCCATATGCCTGCCTCTGGCTTAGCAATATTTTATCTCATGTTGCTGCCTTCTAGGTACTATCCAAGAAATATTTCCTTACCTACAGGTCATGAAGAAATGCTCACTCTTTCAAATAAATAAAGTGTACAAAAACAAATGAAAATGCATATCCACATGCATCAAGATGCATTAATGTACTTTTTCAAAAAAAAAAAAAAAAACAGAAGAAGAATGACAGGGGCTGGTGCTGTGGCAGAGTAAGTTAAGTCTCTGCCTGTGGCGCCGGCATCCCAAATGAGCTCCAGTTCAAGTCCCAGCTGCTCCACTTCTGATCCAGCTCTCTGCTATGGCCTGGGAAAGTGCTGGAAGATGGCCCAAGTCCTTGGGTCCCTGCACCCGCATGAGAGACCTGGAGGAAGCTCCTGGCTCCTGGCTTTGGAAATGTCCAGCTTCAGAAGTTGTGGCCATTTGGGGAGTGAAGCAGTGGATGGAAGACCTTTCTCTTTGTCTCTTCCTCTCTCTAGCTCTACCTCTCAAATAAATAAAATCTTTAAAACTGATTATAAACATTTTTAAAGATTTATTTTATTTGAAAGGCAGAGTTACACAGAGAGGGAGAGACAGAGAGAAAGAGAGATCTTCCATCTGTTGATTCACTCCTGAAATGGCTTCAATGGCCAGGGCTTCGCCAGGGCTGGGCCAGGCTGAAGCCAAGAGCCAGGAGTTCCATCGGGTTCTCCCACATGGATGCAGGGACCCAAACACTTTGGCAATCCTCCACTGCCCTCCCTGGCACATCAGCAGGGAGCTGGATCAGAAGTGAAGCAAGGGCTGGCGCTGTGGTGTAGCAGGTAAAGCTGCCGCCTGTAGTGCTGGCATCCCATATGGACACCGGTTCGAGTCCTGGCTGCTTCACTTCTGATCCAAC